>NW_020664497.1:4116879-4141697 GCF_002925995.2 Terrapene triunguis | reverse complement strand
CCCAAAAGCCGGACATGTCCGGGAAAATCCGGATGTATGGTAACCCTAGAGCCCTGAGGCTGCTCTGATTTAAGCTAGAGACTGGCCTGGGGATGGGAGGGTAAAGTTGGTGTATAATCATCTTTGTCCCTCTCCCTTCCCTCTGTTGTGCCAACTTGAAGTGGGACCAGGACCAGGACTTACGGAGTGAGATTTTCATAAATGCCTAGGGGCCAGATTTTAAAAGGTATTGAGGTGCCTAAACATGTAGGTAGGTGCCTAGAGGGATTTTCCAAAGGTAGGCACCTCACTGTTTTAGGTGCTTAGGAAAAAATCCCATGAGTTGTCTACCTGCACCTTTAGGTATTTAAATACCTTTGTAAATTTGACCGTGGGGTGAAATTTTCTAAAGTGCTTAAGAAAATGAGAAGCCCAATTCTCATTGACTTTCAGTAGAAGCTGGGTGCCTAATATTCTTAGGTGCTTTTGAAAACCCCACATTAACTGACTTAAGGACACATTTTTAAAAGTTATTTAGGTTCCTAGTGGAATTTTGAAAAGTGCCTACGCAGAGAATGCCCATGGAACCTAGGAGTCAAGGCACTTTTGAAAATCCCAATGAGTGCCCATCTACATCTTAGGGCTGTCCATTAATTGATACATTAGGGTGGATAAGTGGGTCCTTAATTTTGCATGTTTGTTTCAGCGTTATAAGAGGAGGTTGGATCTTGAAAAATCACCAACAAATGTGTTATGGAATTTATGGAAATCCCTTTAACTGTCCCAATACCTTTACAATTCTGACCCTTAAGACCTTGTAGCAGGGCAGTTACCCCGCTCCAGTAGAAAAAGGCTAGGCTGGTTGGGGAAGCAGCCACAGTTGGGGTCACGCGCCAATCAGGCCACACCTGGCCCTGTTATAAGGGCTCAGGGAGGAAATGGGTCAGGTCTCTCTCTAGCTGTGGAGAGAGAAGGATCTAGCTGTCTGGGAAAAGGGTACCTGGAGCACAGCAGTGATGAGGAAGGGCAAGAGGAGCTGGGGAGCTCCAGCCTGGCAATTTCCCAGGCTGATGCCTTGATAAAGGCCTGTACGGGTACTGGGGCTGGGAGGTGCAGCCCAGGGTTAGGCAGAGGCAGCTGGTCCAGCCTCCTTGCCAATGATGAGTGACCATGACAGACTGCAGTTTGCCCCAGTGAGAGGGGGCTGGATGATGACTGGCAGTAGCCACCTAGGCAAGGTGAGTGTAGAGGGTTGAGGTTCCCCTGGGAGGGGAGACCCAGAATGTGGTAAAGGGCACCGGGGGTGGGAGGGACATGGGGGCCTGAGGCAGGTGAGTCACTGGCCACCAGGAGGTTCTCTGAGTGCTGGATGAGCTAATTCCCAACCGACCAGCAGGAGGTGCTGTGCTTATGAGTCTTCACTTCACTACAGACCTATTTTCAAAAATGACTTAAGCATTTAGAAGTAGGGCTAAGTGAATAACTGATTTTTCAATACACTAGCATTTCGAAAACAGCAAAAATTTGTTTGGGGTCAAACTGAAAATGAATTTTTTTGAAATTTTGGTGACTCAAGAAGTACAACAAAAATTCTTTTAGGGTCAAACAAACTTTTATTGTGACAAAATTGAAATGTGTTGTTTTATTTTTGATCATTTAAAAATATTAAGGATTTTTATAACATTAAAGAAAATGTTAAACCAAAAGGTCTTCTGAACCAAGAAACTGAAACATTTAATTCTGAAAATGTCGAAATGAAACATTTCAAATTTCTCAGATTTTTTTTTTTAACTGAAACACTTTGGCAAAATAATACAAATTTGCAAAAGTTTTGGTGTCACCAGAGCTGCATTTTTCACTGATTTTTTTTTTTTTTTGCATTAGAAGTCTAAGTTTCATTGAGAAATCAATGGGAGTTGGGTGCCTAAGGGCACGTCTTCACTACCTGCCGAATCGGCGGGTAGCAATCGATCTATTGGGGATCGACTTATCGCGTCTAGTGAAGACGCGATAAAATCGATCCCCGATGGCTCTTCCGTCGACTCTGGAAATCCACCCTGGCAAGCGGCGGAAGCGGAGTCGACGGCGGCGCGGCAGTGGTCGACTCGCCGCCGTCCTCACAGCCAGGTAAGTCGACCTAAAATATGCCACTTCAGCTACGCTATTCACGTAGCTGAAGTTGCGTATCTTAGGTCGACCCCCCCCCCCCCGTAGTGTAGACCTAGCCTTAGTCACAGGTTCTTATGAAAATTTTACCCCATGTGTGTAGCAGTTGTTTTTTCATACAATTAATATTAACAGGAAATAGGATCCAGTTTGACATGGGTTTTATTGATTCAAAACTACTGTACATTGAAACATGACAAAATAAAAATTAAACATGGAGGCCCTTTGCTGTCTATTTATTTTTCATACACAGAACCAACAGGAAATGAATAAGGAAAGATGTCAGCAGCACCACAGATCTCAACAAATAAGACCTCTTGGCAGAGAAAGCAGAAAAATACTTCAATCACAAACATGCTTGGAGATGGATTTTCACTTAAATGTCATAGGTGTAAAAATGTCACACAGACAGGCAGCTCTCTGACCAGCTACCCAATGGGGCTTTGTGGCATTCCTGCTACCCTCATTGCTGCTGTGCAGTTGCCAATCATAAAGGCTTTATCCAAATCTCATAGTTACTGGTTTTGCTGGATATACAGGCTCCACAGGCCAGATTCTCAGCTAGTGTAGAGCAATGTAGTTTCACATTAGACTGATCCAGAATCTTTCTGGACAACTATGATGTAGGCAATAAATAGCTAATTGACATCAGTAGTGCTTTGGTGATTTACACAAACTGTGGATCTGACCCTACATATTTTTATACTTTAAGAACTTCTCCTTCTATATTTAGAAATATCAAATTAGTTGCTTGGTGGTGATTTCTACTCATGTGAAATGGGGCTCTCAGATGAGAAGAACCTCATCTGGTCTGTTTTATTCCATCACATAACATTCAGTATTATATGCAGAGTTTTAATTCTTCCCAGCAAATGAAGCCTGGAGAACTACTGAGGGTAGTCACTTGGTCACTGCCGTGGCCAAGAGTATGCTGGATTGAAAAAAATTACCGGGCTAGATTCACAGAGGTGCTGAGCACCCACAATTCCCATGGACTTCAACCAGACATACAGGTAATCAACCCTTCTCAGAATCTGGCCCATTAGCAGCTCCACTGAGGAGCAACCCTTAAAAAGAGACCTTGTCCGAAGTGGTTAGAAGGACACATTTGCAAAGAGATTGTCTATTGCAGTAAGAAGGAATGGCATTTTGCTTCATACCCACCCACGTTATTTCTGGGCAACAGCTATAGGGGAGGGTGGGTAAAACACCTCCCTACTGAAAATGATTGAGGGGAGCCAGTTTTGAGCCACTGTGTTAACACTCTTTGGCTGCCCCAGAGGAGGTGTAGCCATTACAGCACTTTTAGCTTTCAGATCTCAAACTGGTGGATGTGTGGAAACTAGAAGGCTGGTTGGTGGGATCATCTTAGTTGGTGGTGATGCAGTGACCCAGCAAGGTTGGGGCATCAGTCAGGTTAATGGGAGTTGGGTTGCTTGGTGAGGGGATGTATGTTGGGGATAACATTGGGGTGGGGCTCAGGTTAGGATGTTTGTTTGGGATGTAGCAGGAGAGTTTGGCAACTGAAGAGTGGGAGGTGGAGATGGGGGTGGAAGGATCAAATCTCTTCCGCAAGTGAAGTAGCGGTGTCAACCATTGGAAAAAATGGGGGGAGTTGGGTCAAAGTGCTGGGAATTGTGGGCAGGCTTAGCAGCTGAAAGTTAGGTGTTTGGGCATATGGAAGGGTTTAGCAACAGAGAAAGCAGACTCGAGTTGGGACCTCGTGACAGAGATACATTATGGACAGTAATGCTTTTCTGCAATACTGGTTACAAGTAAACTCATCTGCAATGTTAATACTAGTATTTCTACAGCACCTTTTACCCACAGCTCTCAAACCACTTCCCAGTAACAAATTCAGCCAGTCACCTCATAACACTTCTGTGAGGTAGGAACATATTATCCCATTGCACAGACAGGGAAACTGACACAACTCTGACTTACTAAGGATCACACAGGCAGAGCCAGGAATAGAACCCAGGATTCCTGATGCACACATTCCCCACTCTAACTACTAAACCAGTCAAGAGGAAAGTTTACAAGATGGAACAAAGGAAGGGTAGATGAAAGAATCACGCTTCTCATGGTTAGTTGTTATTCCCATTCCACATTTAAATAACAGTAAAAAGAAGCATGGGCATACAAAGTAGCCACTATTATAAAGTTTAAGTTCCACAGACAGACGGGAAACCCAAAACTCAATCACAGTCTCCCATTGTGCTGGAAACAATTTTCCCCTGTCTGTACTAGCAGTTTAAACTGGTTTTCTCACTATTTCTGGTGGGACCCCCTGCTGACAAGTGACCTTAGCAACAGGTCAGTTTCCCACAGACTGGACTTCAGTGTGTTCTTGAATCACACATTTAAAAGAAGTAGTGATAGGATATGCAAAAGAACAAAAGGAAATTACTAAATGCAATATAAAATATAAAGACCCATTTTCTAACATGCTTATAAATTTTTTTCATGCAAACCCTGCTAGGTACAATATATAATTGGCTCAGTGTTTTTATGTATCCAACATAAAATCCTTAGCAATTTTTATTTCTACCTGTAATGGGCTTCCCTTGCCGAGAACTGTTGCTACCATTTCCTATGAAGCAGCTTGAGTCGATCATGATAGGATCATGGCACTTGTATACCAGGATCAGCAATTCTTTTATGTATATTGAGTTCTTTCTAGGATTGGGTGCGGTGTTCTTTGTTGTTGGTGGCTTACTCCCTCTCCCAATAGTGATATAAATCATTATGGTCCTAAGCCAATGCTCAATGAAGGCAGTGGAAAGATCACGACTGTAGGCTAGGCTGCCTGTGGACTCCTGGTGGAGTTCCTGGCTGAAGAATAGTTGTAGAACTGCAATCTATTTTTGCATAATAATCCTGAGGCAAATAGAACAGGTCACTTGCTTGTTATTAATAACCTCTCTCTATTAGTAACTGTCTATCCTTGGGTGCAGTGTAGGCAGATAAAGGTTCATTAGGTAGTCTTTGAAAAACTATAGCACTAAGAGAGGTAGTGGCTGGAGGAAAAGGAACATGGCCAGGGTGCTCCCATGCTACTGTAACGCCAACAGACCCTGGTCGTCAGCAGTCAGGATCCAACCTTGGGCCTCTGGAGCTTAGTGCATGAGCCTCTACCGCATGAGCTAAAAGCCATATGGCTGCTAGCTAAGGCTGTAGAGCAGACTCATTAATCCCTCTCTCTCTAAGTGGTCCCAGTGCCACTAGATGGGGCAGAACACAACACCCAGAAGGTGTGTGGGTTACACTACCACAATCCATAGCCTGTTTTTGGACCCTCAGGGCCATTTGCAGATAGCATAAGTTAAAGCAGCCCTTAGGCTGTTCCAACCCAGCACAGGGAGTGGACTTTACAGAGTTGCAACATAACCAGCCCTGGCCCCTAACCCTCAGTCTGAGTCCTTTTATCCTGGGCATCATACCTAGCCATAGGGCAGCTGAAGCTCAAATTATGCCATCAAATTCACTTGTGTGAGCTCATGGTGTTCAAATGATGCCTTCAGGTACACGTACGTAGCCCCATTAGTCCTGAAAGGGTTTTCACAGGTGGCAGTGAGGGTGTAATATGAAGGCAATGGAGCAGCACAGGTGTATTCTAAGGAGTCATTTGGCCTCTATTACTAGTGATGATGATGCATGGGGTTGAAAGAAACCAGCTTGCCTCTCTGAGCCTAGGCAGAATTTTGTGGGCTAGCATTACCAATAACAATTTAATTTACAAACTGTGCAAATCTGATCTGGAAATCAGTGAGTCAGAATGACTACAGAACCCCACTATGCCTTTTTTGGGCCAAATGACTCTTTTACATGCAGCTGCACTTTGATATTTTCCTACCAAAGGGCAAGCATTTGTGTGGCTAGAGGACACGGATTAATGTTCCAATTTCTTTTTTCTGGCGATATGGGTTCCAAGCCACACACAGAGAAACAAATAGTTTTTGGTGGTTTTTTTGTTTGTTTTTCATTCTAGCCGGTACACATTGCACAGTCTAGCACAGATGCTGAAGAGAAGAGGCTTGTTCCTTGAATAGGAAGGAGGCACATTGAATTTGAGATGCGCTGAAAGGGGAGAAGTTTGCACAATACCTGGCTAAATCATGCCTACTGTTAGCCAGAGCTATTAGTTCTTTATTTTAATCATCACCAAACTTAAACACACAGCAATGAGTCAGGCATTAGATTATTCCAACTGCTCCCATTTTCAGAACAAGTCAGTGCGCAAAGAAACTGCATTCTCCTGGAGCAAAATTTCTCCAATGCAGAAATCCCATACAAGGGCCACCTTAACCCTTATGTGAACTTTGAGTGGCATTTTCAGTCAACCCCTGCAGCAGCATTAATTTCACTCTTGGTGCCTACTACATCAACATGAAATGGTGACAGAAGCCCAGAGCCCGGTTTCATTGAAGTCAATGAGAAAACCCACCCATGACTCCAATATAACCAAGACTGGCCTGAAGTCCTTTGCAGAAATGGACTAATCCCATTTCCTTTCACTCACACTTTAAGACAACACAGTATGTGGATACACAAACGACACGCTCTCCCTCAACCAGCTATTGCCTGGATCACAGAGATCCCCCGTCTACAATTTGTAAGTAGAACTGCAAAAGTAAAAAGCAATTGGTTACTTTTAACTTTGGCAGTACCATGTACACAACTCAAGCTATTCTGGAACATTGCCTAGAGCCAAGTGTTTTCTACAGATGTTAGACATATAAACCTAGGGTGGGTAGTACTGCCATCTACAGGATTACTCAATCATTGTCTTTCAGTTAAAGATGCTGTCAAATTTGGTAGATCCAAATTTTAACATAAGGACCTTTTATTTCCAATGTGTTCTGGTTATTTTTGTGTGCATATTTTGTCCCCATATAGTGGTCAACATCAAAAATCAAAGCTTTGAGCCTACCACTAGTGAGCAATGCTCCAAAGCAAACTAGTGTGTGCATAAAAATAACAGACGGCACATTTCAACAAAGAAACAGATTTCAGTGTCATTCTCCCAAAGGGCTGTTGTTATAAACACCAGTGGGAGAAAAATAACTCCACAAATTGTGGATGATACCTTGACACCATGCCTTTAAAAAATCTATTAAAATAGGGTACTAACAGCACTCTGCTCTACAGTGTTTAAAAGCACTGTCGCTACTAGGCAGTGTTCATATTAGCGCAATCCAAGAGACGTCAATGGAGCTCTAATGTGCCATACATTGGGATGAGCCACTGACTCCAAAGTTTGATGTGCTAATATGTAAACACACAGAAAAGCAGCACTTATAAGTACATAGTAGCTAAAAGAAAAAGTTTGAGTCACCAAATCACAGCTGGTTGGAACACTGTGGTAAGCAGAGATAACTAGTGAAGGAGGTCTAAGCACCTAACAACATCCTTTAAAGGCGCAGCTATGTTGCAGTTATACGATAACGAATCCCCTTCAAGCAAAATTCCCCATAGGTGTATGCAATACCAGCTCCTATAAGAAAACTGTCCCCCCCCCCCCCGCAGATTTCCTAGTGTCCAGTCAGGGTGAGGAAACCTACTGCTCCTTAGCTAGAATGATGAGGGATACCTTTTCTTTTGAATGTAAGATCACACTGTAACAGAGTTAAGGCCCAAACGTTGGTTTGTATGTCCTAGTCAGATTTTGCCTTTGTCCGTGGAACCAACATAGCAGCAGTAAAATAAACTGTATTTTGTCTTCTTGTGATGATAAAAAGACTCTGCCTTTAGTGTTTTTGACAATGAAATAGGATAGGATTGAGAGTAAGAATTAATTCCCATGAGAATATCCTGTCCATTTAAAATCTGAAATTCCTTGAGCTGGATAAAGAGTAGTCAGTGCTGATTTCTGCCAACATCTTATTGACTAGTAGAATCTTCTTCACTTCTGCTTTGCGGATGGACCCATTATTGTTGAAACACAAGTTTCTTAGGCACCTCCCATGAAAATTCATTTCTTCCAAAGTGACCATAACAGGCAGTCTTCTGATAAATTGGCTTCTTTAAATCCAAATCCCTTAGTGTTCAAGAAAAAGAAAAGAAAATAGTTTAGTCTAAAGTGTAACACTATAAATCATTGTTTTAAGCTAGTTCCTCCTTTCAGTCCAGCAAGTGGGCTGAATTTTGGAAGTGCAAATGTACCAATGAACTTGTTTTATGGAATAATGACCATGAAAGTGTCTATAAGGATTAGTCTGAAGCCTTTTTGGGACAGACTCAAAACCCATTGAAGTTCATGGAAATTTTGACCCAATTTTCAATCAAATATTTATGAAAAATAGTCTTAATTTCTCAAACAGCTCTAGTAAAAATGAGGTAACATTACTGTGAGCCAAAACTATTTCAATGCCACATACTAAAGAACACACACATGTAGCTGTAGTAACCCCTATGCAGGGCCAAATTCTGAGAGGGGATGTACTATAGGGACCAATACTATATTAGGAGAAGAGGTTGGTCAGGCTGATTTAATAGCTCTTTTTCTTCTGTAACCTCTGTACTTCTTTGAGAGGAGTTCCAGGAAGTGTTCACTCTGACTGTTCCATATGCGTGTGCTCCTGCAACATGCTTACCTGACAATGACTCCAGGTCGAAGATCAAAGTTCTTGTGCACAATGTCCAGTAGCTCTTTCTCTGTTTTCTGGGAAGTTCCATAAGTGAACAGTGAAATGGAGAGAGGTTGAGCCACTCCAATGGCATAAGAAACCTTTGGCAGACAAAAGCATTAGTTAGAAAACAAGGATGGAGCCTCATATGGCCAGCAGGGCATGTGACAGGACAATGTAGTATCAGAACACCCTCCTCCAGAACAGCAAGAAGAACCCATAATGGGGATAGTCGATACCAGAAGACTGATGGATCCAGTAAATATCCAGAATAACCTCCAGTAAAATGTAAATTATCCAAAAAGTCCAGGCCTGAGGAAGCTACTATACTGAAAGCCCCAGTGACTCTGATCTTGAACTAAGCAGAACAAGATCTTTCTCCTGATCTTCCTTTTAAACTCAGTCCAGCTCCAAGCTAAGCTTCCAGAATTCCATAAACTTCTGATTTCTCCCCACCTGTGCTATCACAGACATAATCAAGCCAAGGATAGCTTGATAAGTGCTGGCCACCTCACCAGTTCTCTCCCTCACAAATCCATTTTTCTAAGGCAGATTTTTCAGGGAAAAGATAAAAATGAAGTGTTTTTTAAACAAATAAATAAATTTCAAAAAGCAAAAATCAACAAGATTCAAAATGGAACATACTTGAACCAGAACACGATGACACAGCCCGGCTTTCACCAAAGACTTGGCCACCCAGCGGGCTGCATATGCTGCTGACCGGTCCACCTTTGTATAATCTTTGCCTGAAAAGGCACCACCTCCATGGGCTCCCCATCCTCCATAAGTGTCCACAATGATCTTTCGACCAGTAACGCCAGCATCACCCTGTGATATTCAAACAAGTGTCACCTCTCATGCTTTTATTAGCTAATAGCGTTTTTGTGAAAAAAGAATTCCACTATTTCACTATCATTTTATTATACTGGCTCCAAGGAATGAACACTTAAAATGTCTGATGAATACAGTAATTTCCTCACAGACAAAGAGACTTCCAGAAAGCAAGATAGTGACTTGTGCATTCTTGAGGTGCAACTGTAGCAATGAACTTATCTCATTGAATTACCATAACAGTGGCTATGTAAGTTCTTTTAGGGCCAGATTCCAAGCACACTAGAATTAATGGAAAACTCCCACTGATTTCACTGAGCTTTGGATCAAGACATTAATAAGGAGCATTTAGCGGTCAGGCAAAGAGGTTGCAAGATGGCTATTTCTGCCAGCACTATTTCCTAATGCCTTTTTCAAAGGCAAATATTATAAGCTTTCTTAGCTGCCACCAGATCCCAAGTATCTGCTTAAAAAAAATGACTTTTATACTGGAAGCATACTGAAAAAAGATGCATTTACTTGAAAGATAAAAAGTTCCATTGACATCAATAGGAGTTTTTTCCGTTGACTTAATGGAAGCAGGATCAGGCTCTATTGCTTTGGATAAGACCTAAAGCTGGGTGAATAATTCACAATAAATACTGTATTTGATTTCCTCACACATGTTCACAATTTAAAATGAACCAACTCACTTTCAGGTGGGTTTATTTTTACTCTAGGGATATGTTGGTATTGTTATTAATAATAATTTGTGCCATGGCAGCACCCATAGGTCTGTCAGGCCTGAGTTTACATTATCCTGGGTGCTGTACAGATATACAGGAAAACCCAGTCCTTGCCCCAAGGAGTTCACAGTCTAATTTAAGATGAGATGCAACAAACGGGAGTAACAGAGATAATTGGGGAAGGAGGAAGAGGCTAACAGAAATATGAGGCTATCTAAACTAGTTATGCACATGACTTGAGGGTTCTTAGTCATTTTAAGGTTTTGATTATTATGTATATTAATGACCAAATAAAACAGATATCCCCACTGGCCAATATTTGTCAATACTGATGGTGCTTGTTAATAAAACAAGCTGTGCAGTATTAACTGACCACTTCTAGTCTACATTTCTAGTATAGGTTATAGTACAATGATGAACTAACTTTAACAACATGCCTTATACCATAATATCTAAGCACCAGTACACTGGGGTAACAGCCACCCTAGAGATACCTGAGATGAAATTCATTAGGTTTCAATAAAGTTAACGATGAAGGATAAGTAGGTCTGACCATCTGTTTAGGATAGACAGAAAATTGGCCCTACAGTCAGGAGTGCCCCTGGTAAGAGGATATGGTGCTGTCCTAGTTATGTAAGGAAGCATTGTAGGGGGAAGCGGAACAAACAATGGCCTAGGAGGATGTTTTTCACAAAATCTGGACTAAAGGCCTGGTCCTGCAGCAGTGAAGTCAATGGGAATTTTGCCATTGACTTCGATGAATGCCACATCAAGCTCTAAATCCTGGCTCCTAAGCCTTAACCAGGCAAAACTCTCCCTCCCATTCTCCTCTTGGACAAACCCGGTTATAGTCTGATTTTCAGAGGTGCTAAGCACCCACAGCTCTCATTGATTTCAACTAGAGTTGTGTGTGCTGAGCACCTCTGAAAAGCAACAGCTTTGAAATATTTGGCTGTCCCATTTACTTCACTGAGTGTTCTGGCTGAGAAAAGTCTGAGGGCCTGATCTTGTGAGATGCTAAACTCAATGGGATTTGAGGATGCCCAGCACCTTACAGGGCTGGACACTGAATATGCAAAGTAGGACTTGGCCCAACTTGCTTATATGTATATGACATAACCATGCCTTCAGAGGTTTCTTTGGAATCCAGTGCATTAAGGCCTTGGTCTGGCTCCCATGGAAATTAGTGGTAAAACTCCTATTGGCTCCAATGGTGCAGGACTGGTCTCTGAACAGGTGTTTAGTCTGTGCCCTTTTGTTAGAAATACAGGCTGAGGACACAAGTTAATCTGTAGCACACTATGATGGGAAAAGGCAAATTGGCAGAAGGATCAAAAGAATAACTAAACACACACCTGTGGCCCCCCAATGACAAAACGCCCACTGGGCTGAAGGTGGTAAATTGTTTTCTCATCCAAGTATTTGGCAGGAACGACAGGTTTAATCACACAGTCTCTCAGGGTTTTGCGCATGTATTCCAGCGAGATGGTTTCATCATGCTGCACAGATATCACAATGGTGTGAACACGGACTGGGATGACGGCTCCATTTTTCTGGATATACTGAACAGTGACCTGAATATGAACGAGGGGGGTAAAAGAAACAGCTGTATGATACATTACTGTATTGTATAGATACACCACACCAGGCAGTACAATAGCAGATGCACAGGAAGGTGCCTGTGGCAACAAAGTATGAGGAGATAACTGTTAAATGGGTGTGAGGAATGAAGTGTATGGTTTTCATGTTTGCTAAATACATTGGTGACCCAAATTCAGAAGGCTCGTGTACAAAGCAAATATTTTACTTCTATGCACCATGCACTCTCCAGTGACATCCTTAGCAATACATACCAAGACTGGGATTTTCAAAGGAGCCTAAATCAATTAGACTCTCAAATCCCATTGAAATTTAAATATTTCTTCAATGCTATGCAGTGTCATGTGTCAGACTTCCAGGTGCATGCTAACAGTTTTTGCGACACTCAGGAGATTGCATATAAAGCAGTTCGTCTGCTCAGCATACAATCAGTAGGAAGCTGAAGTCAGACTGTATGTTATAATGTGGAAATCCTGGATTATCCATTTAAAACGACATTCTGAACTGAACAAATAGTAGTAATTAAATATTGGAAAAAGAAATCCAGGATTTTCTGGGTAAAACAGTGGCTTTACTGAACCAGACAGATAGTTAATAGCCTGCAAGCGATCAGGACTTGAAAGGATTCTTTCCATGGCTCCTGTATTTAGCAGAGGGACATGCTGAGTGAAAGCAATATTTACCTGTGTCTTAGAGTCAGGTCTAAGCCAAGGGAGATCACCACTGTGTCTCAGCTCTGCTAACTTGTTGTTCAATTTGTGAGCGAGGACAATAGTGAGAGGCATACATTCTTCTGTCTCATCTGTTGCATAGCCAAACATCAACCCCTGTAATGGGAGAGGAGGGATAGATTTTAAATCACTGGGGCAAGCAGGGCTTTCAATCCTGTTAAATTATTAATATGAGCATTAAAGAAGTGCCTAGAGACCCCAAAAATCTCACCTGAGGCAAACAGTGCCCTACAATTACTTTTTATTATTATTGGTGTTACTGTAGCATCGGATGGTCTACACTGCCAATTTTTTTTGCCAAAAGGCAACTTTTGGTGATGAAACAGCAGAGGTGTACACACTGCAAAGCCACTTTTTGTGACGAAACTCCTCAGTTGCAGTGCTGTAATAAAACCACCTTGACGAGAGTGATAAAACATTTGCGCAAAAAGCCTTATCGCCAAAGTGCCAGTGTAAACACCTTGCTTGCTTTTATCGCTGTAATTGGCCTCCAGAGATGCCCCACAATGCCTCCAGTGACTGCATGTGCCCCTCCCCTTTCAAAGCTCCATTCTGACAGCCTGCATGCTGTGCTGCTCTGAGAAACAGAGCAAATCTTTAATGTGGCTGGAATGCTCCTGCTGTCTCCCACACTAAGAACACAAAGCCAGGCAGGGGTGGATGTATGTGTGTTAGAGAGAGAGAGAGACAGAGAGACACAGAGAGACAGACACTCTGTGCAGAGCCAGGGAGGGAGGTGGGGGCTGATGTCAGGGTTTCCCCCTCCCCCAGGACAGGTTGCTTTCAGCTGGCTGGCTGAATTTAGGAGACAGCATGCCGACACACTCACTCTCCCCACAACATACACTGTCTGTCTCTTCCCCTCACCCCATACACACATGTGCCCTGTCTCACACTCTCCCCCCTACACTTCAGCTGGAAAGTGGCTGGCAATCTAGTAGGATGCCCATGGAATGATGGGATTGAGAAACCTGCATCATGTGATGCTGTACCTGCCCCATGAGGCATTGGAAACCCTTCCCAAACCACCCTGCAGCCAGTTGCACAGTGGGATAGCTACCCACAGTGCACTGCTCTCGGTCATTGCAAGAGCTGCTAGCATGAATGCACTTCAGCAACACAAGGAGCAGTGTGGACAGGCAACAGTGGTTTAATTAAAGTGCTTTAATAAAAGTGGTATAACTTTTGGCAAAAAAAAAAAATTGGCAGTGTAGACATAGCCTTAGAGGCCTCAATTGAGATCAGGCCTCCACTGTGCTAGGCACTCCATAAACAGATAATCAGAGACAGTCCCTGCCCCAATAGTTTTCCATTTTTGTTAAAACATTTTCAATGTTTGGCTGAAAAGTCTGACAGAACCTCAAACTTTTCTGTGGCAATTTGTGTTTTATTAAACAGCTTGGATGGAAAATTTTCAACCCACCCTATTGGCAAGGACTATACCCAGATAATATGAGTGATTTATCTAAATGCAAAAGTGTCCAGGCATATTTTGAACCCAAGCCTTGCTTCTCTTAGGCAGAGCTTCACAATGAGTAAGGTGGCCTGGATAGGGTTAGAAATAGGGCTTGGGCTGACGCTTGTCTGTGTTTTCCCAAGATCACCCCTTTTTTGTGGTAGTGGTCCTCAGAAATCCATAACCGTGCTCAGTATACACTGCCAGCTGCCTGATTCATGGGCTCAGGATCATTCCAGATGTCCCAGTTTTTTGTATATCAGAGGTGACAACCCTGTCTGAAACTTTCATTAATGAATGTTGTCACAGTATGCATGACCAGGCCAATGCTGGGAGTTAGCAAGGATATTTCCTTGGTGTTACTGCTTCCTGTCAAGCAGTTCAGTGGAATGGCAGCTCATAAATGGAATTATTTAAATACTGCAGAGAGGAAGCATGGCCAAGTGCTTAGGACTTGGGAGACCTGAGTTCAGTTCCCTGCTGTGACCTGGTACTAGTCATTTTGTCTCTCAGTGGCTCAGTTCCGTACCTGTTACATGGGGACAATAGCACTGCCCTACCTCACAAGGGTGCTGCAAGGATAAATACCTTACAAATTTGTAAGGTGTTCCACTCCTGCAGTAATCAGAGCCATGTAAGATGCATAGATGCATTTCTATTTGGGCCATCTGCTGATAGAAATGCATGTTAATTTAGTCCTCAGGAGGATTTGGGGGTAATATTACTTTGGTTCCAAGGCTCTATGATGGTTCTATTACAATTCTCAACAACATTACCAAAAACTAGATATTACTGCTAATGAGAACTACTGTAAATGTTAAACACGCATTCATATCCAACTTCAGTTGGAGTTGCAGGATTTTTATGTTCTTGGGGAGAAACTGTAATCATCTCCATTTGCTATTCAGCTCACAGAAATAGGACTTGGACAGTCTTAATTATGCGGAACGCCAATTATACTAAAACTGATCCCTGCCTCTGGGAAATAAGTGAGTTACAAATGTTCAGGCAGAATTGCCTTCATTTTAAAAAACACTGCCATCCTGCTTATACTTGACAGAGAACACCTCTTTACAACGTCAAAACTCCAAAGTTATGTAAACATGGCATGATCTTATATAATTTTGTTTATTATTTATTTACTTAATCTTACTGGGCAAGTCCTGCTGCAAAAGGAAATATCTGATTAATCTAACCCTACTAAGACAGAACTAGGAAGCATACTTGAAAAAAGCTAACTTTGCTAAGCTTTAGGGCCCAGATCCTTAGCTTCAACAGTCCTTGACTACAACGAAGCTATGACAATTTAGATTAGCAGAGGATCTGCTGCATGGTCTCCTGTGTGGACAAAAACTGTCCTTGGTGTAACTCCACTGAAGTCAAAGAAGTTACACCAGTGATTAATTTTGCCCTGTGTGTCCCATGGGAGCTCCATCAATGTATTCACACAAATATGCATTTTATTCTGTGTTAGCACAGGATGAGATTGGGCAAACTCTCATGAACTGTGACCATACTGGTTTTCAGGGCCGGCTCCAGGCACCAGCCAACCAAGCACGTGCTTGGGGTGGCACCTTGGAAGGGGCGGCCAATCTTGGAGTGGCGGGGGCACTCGGGGTTTTTTGTTTTTTTTTGGTTCGGTGGGGCGGCGCTCGAGGTTTTTTGTTTGTTTTTTGTTTCAGCGGCGCGGCACGGGTGGGGCGGGGGCTTTGGCGGCGCGACGCTAGGGGAGCGGGGGTTTCGGCGATGCGGCGCGGCCTGGCGCTCAGGGTTTGGGTGCGGTGGGGCGGGGTGGTCCTCGGGGGGGGGGGGGGGGAGGGGGGCGGCGGGGGGGGGGGTGTTACGGCGGGGTGGCGCTCTTTTTTTTTGCCTGGGGCGGCAAAAAAGTTAGAGCCGGCCCTGCTGGTTTTGATTTAGAAAATATGACAATGGGATGGGTAAACCCTCACTTTCTAACCCTGACCTTTTCAGAAGAAAATGTTTTCACTTTAAGGTGATACAGTGATCCTATCTCTCCTAGCACTGGGAGTAAACAGAGCTGGGAGTGTACTAGCGGGCTGCCCTAATGAGCTGATAGGATGATTGTAGAGTATGTTTTATTTTACTATTGTTTTTGTAAACAGGGATGACTTTTGATTACCTGGTCACCAGCACCAACATCCTCTTCATTCCTGTACAGATGAACACCTTGGGCAATATCAGGTGACTGTTGTTCCAGTGCCACCAGAACATTGCAAGTCTTGTAGTCGAAGCCTGTTTAGAAGAAGACACAGGGATAAATTAACTTCCTTTCACAGCGAAGCACAGCTACATGGAACCATATGCCAGAAATTCCAATCCTGGACAACAGTGCCTTCAAAACTCAGAATCTGCCTGCTCTTTGCTTTTACATTTTTGTCAATGCAACAATTAGAATGTGTTCTTCTCCGTTCAAACTCACAGCAAGGTCTCATCTCTCTTAGTTGCTTGGCCACAGGCATTTAGTCAAAGCAATGCTCAGGAAAGTCCCAAACAACATGAAAAATAGGAAGTGACAAGAGAGAAAATGTATGACCACAGCTGCTATGGTCCTTGCAGAATTTCTCATTTTCTTCCCCAGTTGTGTAGAAGATAATCAGCTTTTCCCTATGCTCACCTCTCCCAAAATTCCAGCTACTGACAGCTGCTTACCAAATCTAGGATCAAACACCTATACATCAAATATACACATCCAGACATGTATCTACTTGAAGAACACTCCATGCCCTCTTTCCTTTAAGTAGGCTGTGATGAGAAAGAATTCCATAAGGGAAAAAGTTGTATGCAATTCTGCCCCTTTTAGCTTTTCTCCTATAGTTTCTGTAGGGCAGGGTTTTTGACTGGGTTCACTACAGGACCCACACTGCTTTGGTGGTAAGGAGGTAAAAAGAGGAGATTTCTACACTACTGGATCTGGCAGTATTATGTTAGATAATATTCTGCCTTTGGTGCCAACTAGCAGATGTGCTTTTACAGCATTCTCCCACCATTCTCTCTTCAGAAGTCTTGTACCAACAAGATTATATCAACCAGGAAATATCGCTTTAAAAAAAAAAAAACTTTTGTAAAACAAACATACTTAATCTTCATGGCAACTGTAAAACATTTGCAATATGTAAAAAATATGATCCAGTTTGCAATCTGTATAAATGTATGTTGAAATGTATCTCGGATTTAAAACACTTTTTTGCATCATTAATACACTCCACAGTGCTATGAAATTTACTTTGATTGTAAGCACCTCAGGGTAGGGACTGTCTTTTTGTTCTGTGTTTGTACAGCGCCTAGCACAAGGGGGGGCCTAGGCTATGATTGCAGTCCCTAGGTTCTACAGTAATACATAATAATCATTAAATAATAATAATAAATAATACAAATTCACAAAGTCTTCTATTTCCACTCCATCTGACCAATTTACATTAGTCTGGTTGGTCATTTGAACAACATGCAAGTTGCAAGGAGTTAAACTGAGAAGTAAATTCTATAGCACAAATTATCAGCTACTTTGCCTGTAGTGAAGTGAGACTCACCACCGCAGCACCTCCTGCTGGTCGTCTCAGGAATTAGCTCTTGTCCAGCTCAGAGCACTCTCTGTTGGCCAGTGGCTCACCAGCCTCAGGCCCCCGTGTCCCTCCCAGACTCCCGTGCCCTTTACCTCAGGGTTCTGCCCCAGCAGTATCCCACCATGCTCTGGGTCTCCCCTCCCAGGGGAACTCCCAGCCCTCTCACCCACCTTGCCTCAGTGGCTACTGCCAGTCGTCATCTAGCCCCCTCTCACTGGGGCAAACTGCAATCTGTAAAGGCCACTCATCATTGGCAAGGGGGTCAGACCAGCTGCCTCTGCCTAAGCCCAGGCTGCAGCCTCTGCAGTACTGTTTTAGCCTTTTAGCAAGGCCCGCAGCTTGGGGATTTACCAGGCTGGAGCTCCTCTTACCTTTCCCCAGCCCTGTTCTGTTCCCTGAGCTCCCAGGCAGCCAGGTCCTTCTTCCTCTAAGGCTGGAGAGAGAGAGACTCAGCTCCTGGCTCACAGCCCTTTTATAGGGCCAGCTGTGGCCTAATTGGGTGTGGCCCCAGCTGTGGCTGCCTTCCCAATCAGCCTATTCTTATTGGCTCTCAGCCCCAGCCCTCTCCAAGGTTTGGCTTTTAACCCATTCAGGGCCAGAGCAGGGTGACTGCCCCACTACACAGCCAACAGTATTTGGTCCTGCCATGAGGGCAGGGGACTGGACTCGATGACCTCTCGAGGTCCCTTCCAGTCCTAGAATCTATGAATCTTTGAAACATGCTCCAGTTCAAAAAAATATCCTAGCTGCCTTTTCCTGCTGTGTGTGCTTTAACCATACAGTGAATAGTTTCTCCTCGGTATGTGATGGAGTCAGAATGTTTCTCTCATGACAATGTTTGAGCAGCTCCTAGCCAAGACATATGAGTTGATCAGGCTTGCAGAAGCACAAGTATGCAAGTGGAGACAAACCTGTTCTGCAGCTACTCACTGACCAGCACACCATGTTGGCAAGAAACAGGATTCCTGGAATTTTTTGCACCAACCTTTAGCTGAATCATCGTAGCCGATTTGCTTAATTGTGTCTCGAACTACTCGCTGATAGTCGACAACGGCGAGGGATGTGATCTCCCCACAGAGCAGCACCATCCCTGTTTTACACACTGTCTCTACAGAGAGCAGGAAGACAGAAAGAAGGAAAAGGGATAAGGGAGGGCTGGATAACTCAACATGCTATTGCAAATAACTCCGCTTCTGGCAATGGTGAATTCTGAACAGCCCCTACTGAAAACAAATAATATAGGTAGTTATCACTCCCATCTCCATAGTATTAGTTCCTCACACATGAATCCATTTATCCTCATTACACTCCTTGAGGTGATTTGGTGACTTGCTCAAGGTCATACAGGAAGTTTGGGGCAATGTAGGAACTGAACTGAGATTCCAGAGCATCATTCCAGTGCCTTAACCAGAAAAACATCCTTCTACTCTGCTTATGGAGTAAGTTTGGGCCCAACAATCCACACTAATGGCCCACTGGTTTGCAACCTTGCCTCCAGATCTTCAAAGATCCAGATCTTCAAAGACCCTGTCTCCTATTATTTCCAACGGGAGTTAAGCACCGTGGTTGAGGAACTGGGCCAGAGTGACAAAAACTGGTGGCTGTTTTTTCATGAATGCACAAGGCCAAGTTTGCACGAGCCCCAATTAAACTCTGTTTTGAGATCTTAAGTGGGACTTACGTTGAACACAGGCCAAATGCCAAATATCAACCTCAGGTGTAAAGGTTGAGGGGAAAATGGGTCATTTCCATCATGAAAATGATGGCATTGGCCATTTACAAATCTGAGAATTTGGAGACATTTTGCTGACTTGCTCACTGAGGGTCAAATTTCAGCAGTTTCAACATGTTAATAACAACAAATGGCAGACATAACCAAAACCGGTTAAAACATTTTTCTTTATGATGAGCTGTCAGGAAAACACCTAGAGTTAGCAATGAAAAATTTAAAGTATCTATAAAGCCAAATAAGTGTACTTTGCTACAAATGGTCACGGGTTCTTTGGACGATCGATGGTAGTGGAATTAAATCTCTTTTCCTCTGGAATACTAATTACATTTACAAAGTTATCTCTACCATTGGTTTGGTTATTTTAGGCTCTTGCTACAGTCCTCGAACACAATGTACTTTCAAAATTTCTTTGAGAAACAATGTAGTGACACTGTATAATTGTTTGTTCAGATCTTTTTCGTTTTACTGTATAGTAACTCCTCGCTTAACGTTGTCGTTATGTTCCTGAAAAATGCGACTTTAAGCTAAACAATGTTAAGCAAATCCAATTTCCCCATAAGAATTAACGTAAATGGGGGGTTACGTTCCAGGGAAATTTTTTTCACCAGACAAAAAGACTATATATATATATACACACACACATACACACACACACACAAACACACAGTATAAGTTTTAAACAAACAATGTATACCCCAAATTAAGAAACACACTAAAAGAACTAAAAAAGAGCCACCGTGGCTTAACAACCATGTAAAAGAAGCAGTGAGAGATAAAAAGACTTCCTTTAAAAAGTGGAAGTCAAATCCTAGTGAGGCAAATAGAAAGGAGCATAAACGCTGCCAAATTAAGTGCAAGAATGTAATAAGAAAAGCCAAAGAGGAGTTTGAAGAACGGCTAGCCAAAAACTCCAAAGGTAATAACAAAATGTTTTTTAATAGATCAGAAGCAGGAAGCCTGCTAAATAACCAGTGGGGCCCCTTGATGATCGAGATACAAAAAGAGCGCTTAAAGACGATAAAATCATTGTGGAGAAACTAAATGGATTCTTTGCTTCAGTCTTCACGGCTGAGGATGTTAGGGAGATTCCCAAACCTGAGCTGGCTTTTGTAGGTGACAAATCTGAGGAACTGTCACAGATTGAAGTGTCACTAGAGGAGGTTTTGGAATTAATTGATAAACTCAACATTAACAAGTCACCGGGACCAGATGCATTCACCCAAGAGTTCTGAAAGAACTCAAATGTGAAGTTGCAGAACTATTAACTAAGGTTTGTAACCTGTCCTTTAAATCGGTTTCTGTACCCAATGACTGGAAGTTAGATAATGTAACACCAATATTTAAAAAGGGCTCTAGAGGTGATCCCGGCAATTACAGTCCGGTAAGTCTAACGTCGGTACCGGACAAATTAGTCGAAACAATAGTTAAGAATAAAATTGTCAGACACATAGAAAAACATAAACTGTTGAGCAATAGTCAACATGGTTTCTATAAAGGGAAATCGTGTCTTACTAATCTATTAGAGTTCTTTGAAGGGGTCAACAAACACGTGGACAAGGGGGATCCAGTGGACATAGTGTACTTAGATTTCCAGAAAGCCTTTGACAAGGTCCCTCACCAAAGGCTCTTACATAAATTAAGCTGTCATGGGATAAAAGGGAAGGTCCTTTCATGGATTGAGAACTGGTCCTTTCATAGATTGAGAACTGGTTAAAATTCCTACAAAGGGTAGGAATTAATGGTAAATTCTCAGAATGGAGAGGGGTAACTAGTGGTGTTCCCCAAGGGTCAGTCCTCGGAGCAATCCTATTCAACTTATTCATAAATGATCTGGAGAAAGGGGTAAACAGTGAGGTGGCAAAATTTGCAGATGCTACTAAACTGCTCAAGATAGTTAAGACTAAAGCAGACTGTGAAGAACTTCAAAAAGATCTCACAAAACTAAGGGATTGGGCAACAAAATGGCAAATGAAATTTAATATGGATAAATGTAAAGTAATGCACATTGGAAAAAATTAACCCCAACTATACATACAATATGATGGGGGCTAATTTAGCTACAATGAGTCAGGAAAAAGATCTTGGAGTCATTGTGGATAGTTCTCTGAAGATGTCCACGCAGTGTGCAGAGGCGGTCAAAAAAGCAAACAGGATGTTAGGAATCATTAAAAAGGGGATAGAGAATAAGACGGAGAATATATTATTGCCCTTATATAAATCAATGGTACGCTCACATCTCGAATACTGCATACAGATGTGGTCTCCTCATCTCAAAAAAGATATACAGGCACTAGAAAAGGTTCAGAAAAGGGCAACTAAAATGATTAGGGGTTTGGAACGGGTCCCATATGAGGAGAGATTAAAGAAGCTAGGACTCTTCAGCTTGGAAAAGAGGAGACTAAGGGGCGATATGATAGAGGTATATAAAATCATGAGTGATGTGGAGAAAGTGGATAAGGAAAAGTTATTTACTTATTCCCATAATACAAGAACTAGGGGTCACCAAATGAAATTAATAGGCAGCAGGTTTAAAACAAATAAAAGGAAGTTCTTCACACAGCGCACAGTCAACTTGTGGAACTCCTTACCTGAGGAGGTTGTGAAGGCTAGGACTATAACAGCGTTTAAAAGAACTGGATAAATTCATGGTGGTTAATTCATTAATGGCTATTAGCCAGGATGGGTAAGGAATGGTGTCCCTAGCCTCTGTTTGTCAGAGGATGGAGATGGATGGCAGGAGAGAGATCACTTGATCACTGCCTGTTAGGTTCACTCCCTCTGGGGCACCTGGCATTGGCCACTGTTGGTAGACAGGATACTGGGCTAGATGGACCTTTGGTCTGACCCGGTACGGCCGTTCTTATGTTCTTATGTAATACTGTACACAGCAATGATGATTGTGAAGCTTGGTTGAGTTGGTGAAGTCATAGGATGGAAGAGGGTGGGATATTTCCCAGGGAATGCCTTACTGCTAAATGATGAACTAGAACAGCTGAGCCCTCAAGGGTTAACACATTGTTGTTAATGTAGCCTCACACTCTACAAGGCAGCACAAATGGAGGGAGGAGAGACAGCATGGCAGAGAGAGACAGAGACACACACCCTGTGTGTGTGAGAGAGAGAGAGATGCGCATTTCCCCTTTAAGTACACTGACACCACTCTAAGTACATTGTCTTTTTAAGTAGATCAGCAAGTTCAGACAGCCCCTGCTGCCAGCACGCTCCCTCCATCCTAAGCCCTGTCGTGTCCCCACCCTGCTCTATGGAAATGGGGTAAGCGAGGGGCAGGAGCAGGGGGGAGGGGGACACCCTAACATTAGTCCCCTTCTTCCCCCCCCCCCCCCCCCCCCCCCCCCCCCAGCAGGAGGCCCCCCGGCGCAGCCCCAAGGCAAAGGACAGGACCAGAACATGGCAGTGCGGGGAGGGACAGCAGAACTGCCAGCAATTGATAGCCTGCTGGGCGGCTGCCGCACAGGGAACTTAAGGGAGCAGGGAGCTGATGGGGGGGCTGCCAGTCCACCCTGATTCCAAGCCCCCACCAGCTAGCTCCAATGGGCTGCTCTTTCTGCAAGCAGTGGACAAAGCAGGCGGCTGCCAAACAACGTTATAAGGGAGCATTGCTCAACTTTAAACGAGCATGTTCTCTAATTGGTCAGCAACGTAACAACAAAACAACGTTAACCGGGACAACTTTAAGTGAGGAGTTACTGTACATATATTTTTGAACACAATAATTAGAATAAAAAATGAACGGGCACATGTTGCCATCAACCTCCTACATTTACACATTACAAAGGGAAAATTACAAGCACTTTTCCATCTAGTCTAAGTGCAAGAAGAAAATGTGTGTCCTTACCACAAGCAACCTTGGCATCTGGATCTTGTTGAAGATGGGCATCTAGCACAGCATCACTGATCTGATCACAGATCTTATCTGAAAGAGAACAGAGCAATGTGTCTAAAAACAGTGTTCTCTACAGAAAATATGGACTGTTAACATCACAATGAAGTAGAAAATAGTTTGTGGAGCTGTTTTTGGCTTATCACCTATCTGTCTAGCTAGCTAGCTAGCATACTTATATGGCCCCATTACTGTAGTTTCTAAGCTTATATAGATTTTAAAAACCCTATGACACATTGTCCGGGCAAAGAAGATACACAGTGATGGTGCCTCAGCCTGTTCAGCATCAGATGCCGTATGGTATTTATTTGGTGATGTAAATTAGCACTGAATGCAACTTTACCTGCCAGTTTTGCCTGTGAATTAAGGGTGAAAAATGATGGGGACAGTCTTTCCAACGAGACAATTTTCAGCTTTTAAGATGACCCCCCCCAGTCCTACAGAGAGTATAATACATTTCTAGGTAATACAGCAGTTAAAGCCTAAGAAAGAGATGTTAAAAAATCTTTAAAGAAATTATAAACATCCGTAGATCTCCAAATAAATAAAGCATATTAATAAAAGATGTATCCACAATAGAAAGGGCAGCATCTGGAACAGCCAGTTTCCCCCAGCCAGAAAATGGTAGTTTGCCTCATCTTACTCAATAGGATTTTATTTTTCCTAACAACCGGTTTATTAATAAGTTCAGTTATTTGATGCAATTGCAGCGTGATCATGCACTACATTTCAGGAAATTCAGCTGCCTATTAGTTTTGGTCTCTAATTTAAAATTCTACATTCCTGGTTTTAGCAGTGATTCTGTTTAGCAGGATTTGCATATACTGGATTCTGCCATTTAAGTTTCTGATCTCAGCTGTCCAAGTCTTTTTATTAGCTGCTAAATATGACAGGATATGTCACATCATTATTATGTTATTACTGCTTTACCCATCTCTGGGAATGCATTATTCTCCACAAAGTTAATAAAAATATCACAAACTTTTCTAACAGATAAATAGGGAGTCACCAGGACCACACACAACGTACAGTCCTTTTCCCTAATTTGAGAATATGGGCAACAGGACAGTGATTTGAAGGTAGAATTGCACTGTCAGTGATTCTCTTCACTAGTCTCATAGGTTTACTAGACCAAATACATAAATAAATAAATAAAACCACACCCTATCAGAGTGAAAAGAACATCTCAGATTGTCCAAAGAGAACTATGTTTGGGAATTCTCATCCAGAAACCCAATCATCATGTAGGTGGAGTTCCTTTAGCAGATGTGCTGATTGTGTAGAGAAACAGCTTTCCCTGGCTACAGAGGGAAATGAAGTGTCTAAGAGAGTTGATGACAGAATTGTCTTAAAATGCCCCACTATTAACTTATCTCCTTTAGTTAGTATTTTAATGAAAAGGCTGATGTCTGCAAATTAGTGGTACCCTGTGTGGGTGTGCGTATATATATATATATATATATATATATATATATATATATATATATA
>NW_020664497.1:4095072-4116869 GCF_002925995.2 Terrapene triunguis | reverse complement strand
TATATATATATATATATATATATATATATATATATATATATATATAAAGTGAAGTCTTCTCCAGATACTTGGACATACATTTGTCATACAGACATCAGTTTGTCCAAATAAATGCCTTAATTTTCAGAAATGCTAAGCCCCCACAATTGAACCCCACATCAGCAAAGGTAATGGGAATGTAGGTGCTCAAGACATCTGAAAATCAGCCCACAAGAGTCTTTGGATTCACAAGCTTAACTGACTCACAGAAAAACTCTTCTATGAGCGATAGAGGTAGCCAGTGCATCTCCTCACCCAAAATGAATTTCAAATAGGCAAATATTAAAATTAGAGCAGGCCAGGAAACAATTTTACTGTTCCATGAATTATTTTCAAGATATCGAAAAAATTTCATGTTGTTAATCAGGACAAAAAGTCCAAATCGTAAAAAATTTCATGAAGTAAAAATCCAAAACAAAAAAATAAATGGTTTGGGTCAATTGAAACATTTCATTTGATCTTTTCAAAACCTAACATTCTAATTGTGACTTTTTTGTCTACTTTTTTTACTCTACATTTACTAAAGTTTCTAAACAAAAAGTCATTTAGCCTGGAAACAGAAACTTTTTGTTTTGAAAAAGTTGAAATGGGACATTTTGACAATTTCAAAACTTTTTCTCCGCTCAATATTTTTTTAAGTCAGGAGATTTGTTCAAACTGACCTTGTTTTGTGAACAGCTTGGGTTTCAATGAAAACTTACATTTTTTAATGAAAAAATTAGTTATTGAAAAATTCCTTACCTCTTGTTAAAATATGTTTGTAACCAAGTGAGTAGCCAAATAACTATGGCACTTTCTTACTTCCTGTTGTAGAAAAACAGGTTCTTCAAAAAATATCTCCCTTTCCTCTCCTATGTGTCTTTGTAGCTCATCTACTTCTTTAAGAACATAAGAACAGCCACACTGGGTCAGACCAATGGTCCATCTAGCCCAGAATTCTGTCTTCCGACAGTAATGTCAGGTGCTTCAGAGGGAATGAACAGAACAAGTAATCATCGAGTGATTGTTTCATTGAAACAAATTAGATTTTACTGCCATCAGCAGTGCTGCAGAGCCAATATAACTAGGATAGGGCAAGGTGGACACTATTATGTCTCATGCATCATCATCAAAACTGCCAGCTAATTGTGAAATGCTGAATGTTTGTTATGATGCAAAAGGCTGCAGAGAACCCAGCTTGGTTTTCCATTCCCAGATAGACAGGGCCGGCTCTAGCTTTTTTGCCGCCCCAAGCAAAAAAAAAGGGCGCCGGACTGCCGAAGCAAAAAACAAACAACAACAAAAAACAGCAGCCGCAGGGAGCACGTGGAGGGCGGTCAAGGTGGCTCGCAGGGAGGTGAAGGGTGGGGCCTCGCAGCCGGGCGAGAGGGGCTCCCCCCTCCAGCCTTGGGGTGTCTCTCCCGGCCGGGCAGGTGGAGCCGCTGGGGGCTGCAGGAGGTGCTGGCTCAGCCGCTCCTTTAAAGGCAGCTTGGCTGGGCCGGGCTCAGAGCGGCGCGGGAGGCGGAGGCCAATGCAGGCAGCAGGGAGTGGCATGTCCCGGGGAGCCCGGCAGCACGGTGAGCGGCGGGGATCGCTAGTTCCTGCCCCCCTGGGCCGGGGTCCGTGCCCCTGCAGGGCTGGGCTGGGACTGGCGGAGCGCGGGGAGCCAGACGGGGGCTCCGGATCTGCGGACCGGGCTGCCAAAGCAAAAAAAAAAAAAAGAACCAAGGCAGGGCGGCCGGAATGTGCCGCCCCAAGATTGGCCGGAATGCCGCCCCTTACAATGTGCCACCCCAGGCACGTGCTTTCTCGTCTGGTGCCTGGAGCCGGCCCTGCAGATAGAGTTTACAATGCAGATAGCTGGAAATCTCATTTGATCTGTAAACAAATCTGATATGGAAAACTAATATTAAAACTCTCAATGTTGTTTGTAAAGATTACCCTTTCTGACTACAACTATGCTTCAAATATTATGATTATCTCCATACTTTACTCCATATGAGTAGATTGGGTATAATGAATAACCCAGCTGCATATTTTATATTGATCATTAAATACATATTTATGTACAGAGTTCATGACATAAGAGATACACATGCCCAGGACAGCTTATTAATCACAGATTTCTCAGACCATATAGTTTGGAATACTGCATGTTTACTTTATCATTTATTACATATGATACCCT
This sequence comes from Terrapene triunguis, assembly GCF_002925995.2. Taxonomy (NCBI): domain Eukaryota; kingdom Metazoa; phylum Chordata; order Testudines; family Emydidae; genus Terrapene; species Terrapene triunguis. The sequence goes on along the minus strand of NW_020664497.1, from coordinate 4,114,663 downwards.
TACAAGGTTAGCTAATATGGCTTGTTACAATATTCTATGATCCACTGGGTAAGGATTTCATACTACTATATCTATGAAAAGACTTCCATTTATGTACTTTAATGGACTTTGGATAACGTCTGAAGCACATTGAGAGACAATATTCAGCTTTTCTGCATTCTACTTAAGGTGCATATATATCATTTTCACACTTCAAAGTGTGTGCCATTCCAAGGAAACCATGTAGTACTTACCAGACTCCCAATTTGAACTGATCGGAAAATGGGACGGGTCCAGACAAGATTTTGACTTTTCATTAAAAAAATGAGATGTTTTTGATTTTCAACAACCAAAAACTGAAGAATTTCAACAAAAACTTGAAATTTTCATCTAAAATCTGCCAAAATCTGAAAAAAATCGGTTTTCAGCCCAAAAATGCAGTTTTCTGACAAAAATTTTTTTTAAAAGTTGGGGAAAGCATTTTCCACAAAAATTTTAATTTTGTCAAAACCCCAACTTTCCATCAGCCTTATACTCATAAAGGTGGCAGTAGAAAGTGTTTCCACCCCCTCCCCATGTTTCCTCCTGTTCTATTGTTTATATTTTACAAAATACACAGGATTGTAAGTTAAAAGACTATGACAATGCAACATTAAGGCTGCACTGTTTAAATGAAAAAAAGTCAAAAGTGTAAAAGTGGGGTACTTACATAAACATGAATTCAGCCACACTGAATATATGCAATACTTTGCATTTCTGTTCTCTTTGTTAAATGTATTGCTTAGTAATATTATTGTATATGTTGTTAAATGCCATCAAATATACAGGAGGTGCACGGTGAATAATTTAAGCCTGCTGTAAGAATTTGCATTTTCTGACTTTTTGTGACATTTTACTTTGCAATATTAAGGTTTTGGTTGGTTGGTTGGTTGGTGTTGTTTTAATATGGTTGAAAACCTTAGGACATTTTTAGTGGAAACTTTTTTTATTATTATTATTTTATCTTAAAAGACTTCCTGAAACTTCATGGAAAACTCTGAAAGACATTCTGTTTGGAGGCAATTCTGCTTAAAGTTACATCAGTCATTTTGGGTGAAGAGGAGGGTTTAGTTTTAAGTGCCAAAGCTTTGGGACCTGGTAGGCACTGTGACTCAGGGAGAACAATGCCTTCCAAAGCATAATGCACCATCATCAAAGAGATGCAGCATGGCTTCCCTTTCTTGGCCAGAGGGTTTCTTGGCCAGTCAGTTCTCCTGCACAATTCAAAGTAGAGCATATCTTAAACAGCTTGGGACCTGGTGACCTGAGAAAACATCTCGCTTCCCATATGCAGTTGTGATTAGTGGAGGTGCTTGAATTGGAATTTGGAATTCACTCTCCTCTTTAGTCTACAAGACCCCAGGTTTGTTAACCTTCTACGAACAAAATACCACTTTTGCATAGCCCACCTTTATTCTGAGATGTTTGTGAAGAGGTTAAGCTGCTGAGGTGGGAGACAGGGAGTTATTATATAATGTTTACTTGGCAGTATTGTGTAACGGCAGTTCATTAATTATTGTCAGATCTCAACAGTTTGTGCTGAATCTGTTTTTTTTAATACATGTGATGCATAGAGCATGCTACAGGAGATCATTACATCTAAATAAATAAATAATGTATTCCCTGTATTTCCCCTCCCTCTCTTGTTAAGAGGGACATTTATATGGGAAAACCGTCCAGTTCACACCAGCTAAAGATCTCGTCCAGGAGCTTTACTTCTTTGAGTGTTCTCAAGCACAATTTTGTGGAAATTATTCTAATGTCCAGATAGGAGAGGTATAATCACCAGTCACAAATGAAATACCTTTTCAAACAAATGTCTCCACAGTATCCAGCAGAGGAAGAGAAATGTGAACATTTTAGTGCTCTCTGTGTCTAAAGAGAATGTTCTAAAAGTTTTCTTATCTGTAACATGAGGACTCTGTCATATTCATTATTATATTAATATCATCATGATAATTTAAAATATCTATTAACACTGTTAAAAGGGCTATAACTCTGTTACAATCTCACCCCTTCAACTAGAGGATCCACCAACAGCAAACCTAGGCTGCTGGATTTATTAATATTGTGCATGTGACATTAGCACATGTAGACAGTGCCAGCCTTTTGCTTTTTCTGATTACTTCAATTTCTGTAAAGAGCCCAGGGTATAGAGAACATTGTGGAGATAGTACATAGTATGATTCTGTAAGTGGTAAATTCTAATAGTATACCTATTTAGACGTGTGGAAAGATGGTGTGATCTATGCATACACAGCTTCAACAAAAGCCAGTTCATTGAGTGCAATGTCCAAAGAAGATTCCTCTGTCCTCCCTGATGGGGACTTTGGTACAACTGACATAGTAACTTCCCCCAAAGAATCCATTCTAGATTTTACATCAAAAACTGGGAGCACTTTTATGAAGCACTGAAATATTTCCCATCAGTCACAGCAGAGAACACACTGGTATTCTTAAGCACCTCTTTTTCCAGAAGAAATGTTTCTTTGTGCTCCAGAATCTTTATATTCCAAGAGGCACCAAGAGAAACAATGGGCATTTTAGACATTCCATTGACTGGAGGGGCTAATTACAAATTTAAAAGGGATCACAGAGAAATGTTCACAGTTAAACCAGAAACTATGCAAGAGTCAACTGGTGTCAGTTTTAGTTACAAACTCAGGATGAAATCCCAACCCCATTGAAAACTACTGTTAGCTCCTATATGGGCAGTATTTCAGTCTCTGCCTCAGACCTGAACCTAGTTTTGAGAAAACCTAAGATGATTTATGGTTTTGAGCTGCCACCTAGAGAAATTTGTGGTTTCAGACAATTTTGCAGCTGAATGCCGAGTTTCACCTTATATATTTACAGAACTGATTTAGATTTCTACAATACTTTGACTTATTGGGCTTGTTCTCACTGGAAACTCAAAGCAAAATTCAGGAGTAACTCCACTTTAGACAATAGAGTTCCATCAGTGTAAGTGACAGAAGAATCAGGGATGTAAATCTATGCAGGTGTAAACCAAAGTAAACACTGGCATCAACCCCAGTGGCTCAAATGGTAGATTTTTCACAGTTTTACTATTTAGTTTTAATTTAATGTTTCAAATTCACTGAAACTTGGTGGGATAATACACATGATTGGAATGTTGGTGTGGATGGGTACAGCTTGCTCAGGAAGGATAGACAGGGGAAAAAGGGAGGAGGTGTTGCCTTATATATTAAAAATGTGCACACTTGGACTGAGGTAGAGATGGACATAGGAGATGGAAGTGTTGAGAGTCTCTGGGTTAGGCTAAAAGGGGTAAAAAACAAGGGTGATGTCATGCTAGGAGCCTACTACAGGCCACCTAACCAGGTGGAAGAGGTGGATGAGGCTTTTTTTAAACAACAACTAACAAAATCATCCAAAGCCCAAGATTTGGTGGTGATGGGGGACTTCAACTATCCGGATATATGTTGGGAAAATAACACAGCAGGGCACAGACTATCCAACAAATTCTTGGACTGCATTGCAGACAACTTTTTATTTCAGAAGGTTGAAAAAGCTACTAGGGGGGAAGCTGTTCTAGACTTGATTTTAACAAATAGGGAGGAACTTGTTGAGAATTTGAAAGTAGAAGGCAGCTTGGGTGAAAGTGATCATGAAATCATAGAGTTTGCAATTCTAAGGAAGGGTAGAAGGGAGAACAGCAAAATAGAGACAATGGATTTCAGGAAGGTAGATTTTGGTAAGCTCAGAGAGCTGATAGGTAAGGTCCTATGGGAATCAAGACTGAGGGGAAAAACAACTGAGGACAGTTGGCAGTTTTTCAAAGGGACACTATTAAGGGCCCAAAAGCAAGCTATTCCGCTGGTTAGGAAGAATAGAAAATGTGGCAAAAGACCACCTTGGCTTAACCACGAGATCTTGCATGATCTAAAAAATAAAAAGGAGTCATATAAAAAATGGAAACTAGGACAGATTACAAAGGATGAATATAGGCAAACAACACAGGAATGCAGGGGCTAGATTAGAAAGGCAAAGGCACAAAATGAGCTCAAACTAGCTACAGGAATAAAGGGAAACATGAAGACTTTTTATCAATATATTAGAAGCAAGAGGAAGACCAAAGACAGGGTAGGCCCACTGCTCAGTGAAGAGGGAGAAACAGTAACAGGAAACTTGGAAATGGCAGAGATGCTTAATGACTTCTTTGTTTCGGTCTTCACCGAGAAGTCTGAAGGAATGCCTAACATAGTGAATGCTAATGGGAAGAGGGTAGGTTTAGCAGATAAAATAAAAAAAGAACAAGTTAAAAATCACTTAGAAAAGTTAGATGCCTGCAAGTCACCAGGACCTGATGAAATGCATCCAAGAATACTCAAGGAGCTAATAGAGGAGGTATCTGAGCCTCTAGCTATTATCTTTGGAAAATCATGGGAGACGGGAGAGATTCCAGAAGACTGGAAAAGAGCAAATATAGTGCCCATCTATAAAAAGGGAAATAAAAACAACCCAGGAAACTACAGACCAGTTAGTTTAACTTCTGTGCCAGGGAAGATAATGGAGCAAGTAATTAAGGAAATCATCTGCAAACACTTGGAAGGTGGTAAGGTGATAGGGAACAGCCAGCATGGATTTGTAAAGAACAAAACATGTCAAACCAATCTGATAGCTTTCTTCGATAGGATAACGAGTCTTGTGGATAAGGGAGAAGCTGTGGATGTGGTATACCTAGACTTTAGTAAGGCATTTGATACGGTCTTGCATGATATTCTTATCGATAAACTAGGCAAATACAATTTAGATGGGGCTACTATAAGGTGGGTGCATAACTGGCTGGATAACCGTACTCAGAGAGTTGTTATTAATGGTTCCCAATCCTTCTGGAAAGGCATAATGAGTGGGGTTCCGCAGGGGTCTGTTTTGGGACTGGCTCTGTTCAATATCTTCATTAACAACTTAGATATTGGCATAGAAAGTACGCTTATTAAGTTTGCGGATGATACCAAACTGGGAGGGATTGCAACTGCTTTGGAGGACAGGGTCATAATTCAAAATGATCTGGACAAATTGGAGAAATGGTCTGAGTTAAACAGGATGAAGTTTAACAAAGACAAATGCAAAGTGCTCCACTTAGGAAGAAAAAATCAGTTTCACACATACAGAATGGGAAGAGACTGTCTAGGAAGGAGTACGGCAGAAAGGGATCTAGGGGTTATAGTGGACCACAAGCTAAATATGAGTCAACAGTGTGATGCTGTTGCAAAAAAAGCAAACATGATTCTGGGATGTATTAACAGGTGTGTTGTGAGCAAGACACGAGAAGTCATTCTTCCGCTCTACTCTGCTCTGGTTGGACCTCAGCTGGAGTATTGCGTCCAGTTCTGGGCACCGCATTTCAAGAAAGATGTGGAGAAATTGGAAAAGGTCCAGAGAAGAGCAACAAGAATGATTAAAGGTTTTGAGAACATGACCTATGAAGGAAGACTGAAAGAATTGGGTTTGTTTAGTTTGGAAAAGAGAAGACTGAGAGGGGACATGATAGCAGTTTTCAGGTATCTAAAAGGGTGTCATAAGGAGGAGGGAGAAAACTTGTTCACCTTAGCCTCTAAGGATAGAACAAGAACCAATGGGCTTAAACTGCAGCAAGGGAGGTCTAGGTTGGACATTAGGAAAAAGTTCCTAACTGTCAGGGTGGTTAAACACTGGAATAAATTGCCTAGAGAGGTTGTGGAATCTCCATCTCTGGAGATATTTAAGAGTAGGTTAGATAAATGTCTATCAGGGATGGTCTAGACAGTATTTGGTCCTGCCATGCGGGCAGGGGACTGGACTCGATGACCTCTCAAGGTCCCTTCCAGTCCTAGAATCTATGAATCTATGAATCTATAAATAAAAATTAGCTTTGGCTGGTTTGTTCAAATCTGGATCTGGATCCAAACGTCTTGAGAGGCTGTGGGCATTCAGAGCTGGGCATTTGGTTTGGCTCATCTTTAATTAAAATTGTGTAACTAATTCCTCTTCTTCCCTGATCACAAAATTAAATGTATTTACAGGTAACAAATGCTCATCTGTTTCAGTGCTTTATAATGTATAAGTGCTCCCCGGACTGCCTCTGACGTCTGTTACGAAGTGCTCTCACTTGCTGTTTGCACAACTCCAACTTGGCAGTATTTGATATTTCCTAACAGTGCCTGGGAATTTTACCATATACATTACTTTCGTCAGTTCTATACAGACACCTAGCTAGAATGAATGCATTCAAGGAAGCTTATTTTTTAACATTAACACTCAGCAAACTTGAGATCCTGGAGCAAATTCATATTCTTGTAAAAGACTATGTCATGAGTCTATTGCAGTGGATATTACTGTAGTGTAACAAATTCAGTGTTCTATGAAAACTGGGGGGAAACCTGTATTTTAATACAGGTTCAGTGTGTTGAGCAATTAACAAATGTAAAAAGAACACACTTGCAAAAGGTAGAATTTAAGAATTTAGTCTGATATATTTGATAGTGTTCTCCCATCGGACGCCCCTCTACAGACCTTAGAGCAGATCCTCAGCCCTGTTAAGTCTGCTTTGCTCCACTCACGCGTCTGTGTCAAGTCAGTTTGGCTGCACAGTGAAATCTGCAGAAAACAGATTTAAGCCTAGCTTAAGTGGCCAGCTGACACAGAGAAATTCTTGGGTAACCTAAGGCTAATGTTGCAGCTCCTACATCACCTCCCCGTGGGCCTGTGTAGAAGCATAGCTGGGGAAAAGAGGGTTTTGACTAGGATGCAACTGCATCCTGCTGACCTCCAGCAACCAGAACAGCCCCAAGAGGCCATTGACAGCTGGAGTATGATAGAGCCCCAGAATCAGGGAGCTGCAAAGGGTGTCTTGGTGCCACCCTTGGCTGCCCCAATCTGGAAGCCTGTTGACTCTTGTTTGGGAGGAATGATTGTTTTTCACACTGTTATATATGAGGATGGGTCTGTTGGTTTGGAAAGAACAAACATTGGCCCATACGTTAGCTCAAACATTGACTTGAACCAAATAAACCCAAATATTTTTATATGGCGGAATTCAGAAAGCCCTGGCATGTTTCACCTTCCTGCTCTCTCTTTTTTAAATCTACAACAAGCTTCCTTTCTTCACAGAAATGCAAGTTGAGACCTTTGGAGATCTGGCAATCGCTGCTGGGGGAGATGCTGTCCACAAATCTTATAAATCCCTACGTTTTCCTAAGACCTGAGGAAGTTCCAGTTACCCAGGAAGCCATGAAATGTGGGAGCTTTAAATAGCCAGAGAGTTCAGCGGGGAGAGAGACAAGCCTGAATACTCAATGAAAAATCACCAGTGGTGCAGTTAGTCCTCCTGGTGATCAGAAAGGGAACTGGGGGATTAAAGTGATGCTGGGAACTGCAAGAGGGAGGAGGACATCAGTTAAGCCCTTGGAAGCTGAGAGAGGGACTTTTGGAGATGAGGAAAGGAATTTGAGGGTCAGTTAAGCTTAAAGATGGATCAGGACAAAGAATAGGAGACAGAATAAAAGGTGAAAGGGAAAGAAGCTAAGTGAAGCACTTTCGGGTATTTATCTGAACCAAATCTCCAAATGCTTGGAGGCTCACCATCACTGACTGAGGGAATTAAAAAATAATTAAGAGACATTTTGGACCCATCATCCTTGAGAGTGTTGCTTTAAATTAAAAAAATTAAAAAGCCTTCTTTAGAATGACATAAGACTCTTGGTGCTATTAATCGCATGTGCTCTATAGTTGCTGAGCAAACACTACGGTGGAACCTACCCTTCAGTTGTGTGTCATTGTTTCTTGGTCTTGTTACATCAGCCACTGACAATTGGGAAAGATCACCAGACACTGTAAACTGGCATAGCTCCGTTGAAGTCAACAGAGATACACCTGTTTGCATCAGCCGAGGATTTGACCTGTAGTAGCCAGTTAATATTATAGAGGTGAGCAAAAATTGGAGAAGCATAAAAGCAGAGATGGTTTTGGTTTTGACACTGATCCTTTTCTTCATATCAGATAGGTCATCCGCACCCCACCCCCTGTCCAATTTCATTATTCACCCTTATATAATCCAAGTCAGTGCATAGACCTGGAAGGCATTGTCATGGCAAAAGTTAGAGGATGCAAAATGGTTTTCTAAAATACACTTTAAAGGACATCAAATAGGTCATTGTCCTCTAGCATTATTTGTAGGAAACAAACTGCATGTTTATGGCAGATGATCATTTGTTTTCAAATTAAATTAAATTAAAATCTGCTGACAATACATAAAGTTTAGCAAATAACTGTCCACTGCCTGCTTAAGCAATCCCATATGTTTTAACAAAAAACAGATCATGGGGGAGGGGAATCGGGGGGCTGCCATGCATAGCTGATGGGGCCTTTCATTTTTAACGGTTTTGAAATAGCCTGCTCAGAGATATTCCTGTCATTGTGACTGGCAGTTTTATGGCAGAACATGTATGCAGGAGAGTTTCACAAAACTTCAAGGTTGTGGAACTCGACATGTGTGAAACTTGAGGCTACCAAAGATGCAGTATGATCTCAAATGTAATCTGCTGAAAGAAAGATGCAAAATAAACAAGCAGAAACAAGAGCAAATTGCCACATGGAAGGAACACACAGCCAGTTCACAGATATGAATTAGAGTAGCAACTCACCATATCCTGCAGCAGCATCATAACCACCAGCATTTTTAAGTCTAAATGGATAAGCATCCAGTGGAAAAATACTCCACCATCACCACCGCCCCGTATGATAATACTGATATTGACTGGATTCTTGGCCAGACTTTCTTAAACAGAATTTAATTGAAAATATTCTGATTTGTCTGTACCCCTGCAGCCAGTTACTTACCTGGATGCCCTTCTCCCACAGACTCTGATGTGAACATGAAAGCACCTTCATCATTTACAGTGTGGTCACATAAGCCATCCACCGGTCCATTCATGATTTTGACACTTTTCCTGATGGGTTGATCAAAATAGTAGTTCAAGAGCTCTGTCTTTAGTGCCTTTCCCTTTCTGAGTGGAAGGACTAAACTTCTTTATCAGCAGGGCTAACACTTCTGTCAATTACTACTTTCCACAAAAACTTGAATTGAGCATGTGAAGTAAGTGTAGTCAGTGTGTGTGTGAGAGTGAGAGTGAGAGTGTGTGTGTGTGTGTGTGTGTGTGTGTGTGTGTGTGTGTGTGTGTGTACTGATCAGGCATCTGTCTGAGGTCTGTACCTCTACCTACTTTGGCTGTCACTCTGTGAGTTGCTCCTATATATGGAAAAGTGAAAGTGCCTGGTTAATCATGTGAGGAAACTGGGAGAGCCCATTTCCTGGGAGGGGAGCAAGTTAATATTGGGATATTTCACTTATTAACTCACTTTTCAGTAACTCAGTATTCAGCCTGTGCAAGATTGGTAACCATAAAGATTCAATTCAGCAGGAGTTAGTACAGGAGTTCTAGCTTCAGTTCAGTTCAGTGGTTCTCTTGGTTTAGCTCTCCCCTAGTTTGGGGCTGTTTGCTGTGAGTGTTCTCAAGCATGTGTTGTGATCACACAGAAATAGAAGAAAGTTGTGTAAGCTTGTCCCTTTCCTGTCAAAAGAGTGAGGGATATAAAGTTTGTTAAGCACAATATGACTTTGTTTCCTGGTTTTCATTTTCATCTCTAACTGTGATTCTCCCCTGGAAGGTCTTGTACCTTTGCATTCTTTGTGTGCTGTTCTGAAAGGAAATACTGTACATGAACTAGTACCTGAGTAATATAGATTCTGCTGATCTGATTTTGTAAACAATCTCTATTCAGCCTCCTCCTTCTTCTGCCTTCTCGTCTGCTAATTAGAGTCCATCTTAAAATTTCTGTAATTCCTACTAGTCCCTAGCAATTAGACATGCACTGACTGCCAGACCTTTCATTTAAGGGAGCTGGAAAACACCACCATTTTTCTAAAAAGGCTTTCCCGGTTAAGAAATCTTCATGGTTGTGCCTGAACTGCTTTGGAATGTACCCAACCTCAGCCTAAGCCTTGGGGAAGAAACAAAATATTTATATGTAGCTGAGATGCTGAGATCTAGTTACAAATGGATCAAAGGAAGCTATTGCTCAGGCTGGCTACTGAAAGCTTTTTTTGACATGCAGTGTAGTTGTAGCCATGTTGATCCCAGGATATTAGAGAGGCCAGGTGGATAATATTTTGTATTGGACCAACTTCTGTCGGTCAGAGAGACAAGCTTTCTAGCCACACAGAGCTCTTCTTCAGGTCTGGGAAAGGTACACTTCAAGCATCAGGTAGTCAGTGTTTGGTGTAGGATGAAAGAGAGAGATTTTAGCGTGTGTGTGTGTGTGTGTGTGTGCGCGTGCACACACATGTTCATAGAAAAAATGTTACCAAACACAACCTAACCATGACTATGAGCAGATACAGAGTCCCCAGCACCTACTGTACCACTGCAAAAAAGAATCATAAAGATTACCTCATTTTAAAAAAATCATTATGGGTTCAGTCCAGTGCCAACTGAAGTAAATGGGAAAGTTCCATTGACTTCAGAAAGCATCGGATTAAGCCCTATGATGTATTTTTCATCCAGTTGCAATGGTGATGTACCTGATTCATGGATCAGTACTGGACATATTGGTTGCTCCGTATACGTTGCAAGTTAGACAGCAGCGAAGCTGTTACTCTTTGTCATTCTCCAATTTGGCATCTGACTATATACTTCTCCTCCACTGATTATTATGATTATTTTACAAGCAGGAGGAGGACTTGATAAGTCCCTTCTGCTTCAAATTTTTGCTTTAATACATATTTGCACAAGTACTGTATTCTTGAGACTTTCATTTTCTGCATCCTTTCCTGAGAACAATAATTTACACGAGTAATTTCCTGCATTGTTTGCCCATGTCTAATCACTATGGACAGACAGTGGGGCAGCTCTTCACTTGGTGTCTGTTATTGTTCCATTGCCATGGGATCTGCCCAAGTCCGTATGCAATGTGGGTAAATGCTGCATTGCTATGATTGAGGAAAAACTGATATGTTGAAAAGAAAAGTTTGTCATTTTTAGAGGACCAAAGAGTAACACCAACCTAATTAGGTAATTATATTAACTCCAGTTAATGAATAACATTTGAAGTTCATATTAACTTTTAACGTTACATAAAACCAAGTGACAAACATTCCTCTTTGTTAAATCCAGACTTTTTTCTGTATGTCAAAACACAGACACAACGGGAGCTGACAAACACCTGGGAGAAAAGCTTTCTGTGTGAACATTTCAGAACCTTTTCCTCTTCAATCAAGGACAGAGAAAGGTTCCACTCTAGTTCTCTAGTCCTCCAAGGAAAACTCCAACAAAAACAGAACAGACAAGATTTGACATTCTAAATATTTATAAGGTAAAACACAAACAGAAAAATCAAAACACATACACAGACCTACCAGGCCTTCTTAGTTCAATGTAAAGAAACGAGAACTCCAAAACACAAGCCCCAATCCTGCAAACACTGATGGATGTGAGTAACTAAAGGGGAACTGCCAGTGAGCTTGCAGGGGCCCTGTTTGTTTTGCCTTTGCCGCTCCCCTTTAGGAATACACATTTCTGGAGATGTGAACTAATCTTGCAGATCTTTAGAGAATCACCCATTCTATGGCCTGTGTTAAGTGAGAGGTCAGACTAAATCAGATTGTTCCTTTCTGGCCTTGGAATCTATGAATCATCAAGTATAACAGAAGTGCATATGCTAATAATGTTCTAGAAATGCTGTATAGCTACTGATCCATCTAAAAACAATGAGAAGTACTTGTGGCACCTTAGAGACTAATGGTACGTCCAGACTTCCTGCTGGATCGGCGGGTAGCAATCGATCTATCGGGGATCGATATATCGCGTCTCGTCTAGATGCAATATATTGATCCCCAAACGCACTCCTGTCGACTCCGGAACTCCACCAGGGCGAGCGGCGGTAGCGGAGTCGACGGGGGAGCCGCAGCCATCGATCCCGCACCATGAGGACGGGAAGTAAGTCGAAATAAGATACGTCAACTTCAGCTACGCTATTCCCGTAGCTGAAGTTGTGTATCTTACATTGACCCCGCCCCCCTAGAATAGAACAGGCCTAAGGTGCCACAAGTACTTCTCATTGTTTTTGCTGATACAGACTAACACGGCTACCACTCTGAAACCTGATCCATGTAAGACTTCCAGTTTGAACTGCTTCCAGGTATAGGTTTAATATTGGAAGTAACGTAACCAGAAATGTTTGTGCATGGAAATATTGCATGGCCATGGACCCTCTTGACATGCTGTTTTTCAGAAACTTTGTTACCAAGCATGAGCCGTTATAAGTTACAATAATATTTAATTTGGCTTCTCTTCCAAAACTCCTTAATTTGTTAAATATTTGTAAAATGGCAAGACTGAGCTCTACTATCATGTGTAACTGTCAACCCTCTAAGGCAAAAGGAACATAATAAAGTACTGCATGTGCCCAATTTTCCCCTTTCCCACTCTAGTGATAGTGGGCTCGATGCTGCAAAATCTACTCAATCTGGCTGACTCCCATGATCTGAAAGTGCAGCCATTGTCAGGAAAGTTATTTTGTAAAAACAGCACCTCCTTACCCATCAGGTCAGGTCCCTGTGTGTATTCATTCAGATCAGCTGACTTTAGTGACTACAAGGCAATATCCAAAGCCAATGAAGCCAGTGTGAATCTTTCCTTTGACTTCAATGGTCTTTGGATCAGGCCCTATAATGAGCTTTTACTAATTTTTAGCCAACCCAACGATGGAAGAATGTATTGTACTAGCTTCTGTCTCATACATCATTGACCGAATCATTCATTAATGTCAAAACGTAGGGCCAAATTCTGCTCTCAGTGAGCCTGTGTGATCTCTTTGAAGACAATGTGATGGCACAGATGTTAATGAGGACAGAATGTAATGCACAATCACCAGTGACAATGCACTAGCCAGAAAGATTTTATGTTCCAGGTTGATCCAGAAAGGTTGGCAGCAAGAAAAACAAATCTGACGTAATAAAGAGTCTAAAATATATATCAGGCGGTAGCTGTGTTAGTCTGTATCCACAAAAATAACAAGGAGTCCGGTGGCACCTTAAAGACTAGCAGATTTATTTGGGCATAAGCTTTCGTGGGTAAAAAACCTCACTTCTTCAGATGCATGGAGTGAAAGTTACAGATGCAGGCACTATATAATGACACATGAAGAGAAGGGATTACCTCACAAGTGGAGAACCAGTGTTGACAGGGCCAATTTGATCAGGGTGGTGTCAATTCCAGGAGAGGCAAAGCTACTCTAGCGACACCATTAGAGGACCCAACCACATCAGCCACACCATCAGGGGATCATTCACCTGCACATCTACTAATGTGATATATGCCATCGTGTGCCAGCAATGCCCCTCTGCCATGTATATTAGCCAAACCGGACAGTCCCTATGTAAAAGAATAAATGGACACAAATCGGACATCAAGAATGGTAACATACAAAAGCCAGTAGGTGAACACTTCAATCTCCCTGGACGTTCTATAACAGATTTAAAGGTAACTATTCTTGAACAAAAAAACTTCAGAAACAGACTTCAGAGAGAAACAGCAGAACTAAAATTCATTTGCAAATCTAACACCATTAAGCTGGGCTTGAATAGGGACTGGGAGTGGCTGCCTCATTACAAAAGCAGCTTTGCCTCTCCTGGAATTGACACCTCCTCATCTATTATTGGGAGTGGACTACATCCACCCTGATCAAATTGGCCCGGTCAACACTAGTTCTCCACTTGTGAAGTATTCCTTTCTCTTCATGTGTCATTATATAATGCCGACATCTGTAACTTTCACTCCATGCATCTGAAGAAGTGAGGTTTTTTTACCCACGAAAGCTTATGTCCAAATAAAATATATAGATAGCAATCGAGAAATCATCCTAGAGCCAAGGAAACTTTATGGCAAAAATATAAGTATTATTTCTGTACAAAATATTCCTCAGAGGCCAAGGAACTTTCATAATTTTCTTAGCTGCTTGATGCTCATGCAAATACTTCCAGCACTGGCTCGAGTGCCAAGCATACATTGTGCACAGCCTACACACAGCTTTTCCTGTCAATGCACCTCGCTGCTGACATGATGCAATAATCTCTTCTCTTGCAGGTCAGGGTAGGGTTTAAGAAAAGTGTCCTTCAGTGTGCACATATGTGATCCCTGTTGAAACTCAGGCAGCCTTTCCACACATTGTACTTCATTTCAGAAATCTAACAAGCCCCTATGTTGGTGATTCTTGTTCATTTTTGTCAGAGCCCCGAGAGAATTGTTATTTCTGCTTTTTAATCCCTGGCAGGTGCACAAATACTTGGGGTGTGGAGGGCTGTGTAAGAAAATAGATTAGATATGAGATAGAATTGACACTTTGGCCTGGCCCCAGACCACTCATGCCTTGTTGCCATCACTCACTTTTATTTGCCCATTTTCCCCCTCCTGTTCTCTATGCTGTCCTTATCTGCTCTTTTTGCCCCAGCTTGTCCTGTTTTTCTCCTTTCTATGTATTTTTCCTTCTGTTGTCCTCTTACCTTTTTTATTCTTGTTTGTCTCCCCTTTCTCCCATACAACTCACCATAAAGCCACAGACCACTCATGGAGAATCTATTGGTGGTGCTCATGGAGGAAATGGAGCCAGTGGGAATAGAGAAAAGAAGCTTGAGTTAACAGGTTGAAGCCAGGATAACTTATCTGGAGCTGCTCCAGTGGCCAGCTACACTCAGGGCTTTCACAACAAAGAGGGAGGAAGAGATAGGTGTCTAAGAACTGGTCACCATCATTTTACTGCAGAAGCAGAACCATGTTTGCATGGGAAGTAGATTTGGAGTCATTCAGCTTTCCTCACTATCACTGGTCCTGTATTCTTGGTACCTCATGAGCTATTCTGGTGACTCCTAGAGAAAGAGGGAATGAAACCAGGGCACAGTCAGCTTGGGAAATACTGCACTTTTATGAGCAGATTTTGAGAAGACAGTCACTTAAATCATCTGTAATTTGATTTAGTGCAGCCCCTTGTCTCAAGAGAGACAATATTTTGGGCCCTGATTCAGGAAAGCATCCCTATTAAGGACAACACATAAGCCAATTGTTTAACTTTATATATATGTGTAGCTCCACTGAAGTCATGGGATTTAAGCACATGTATAATTTAAAGCATGCTTGTGAGTGCTGTCATGTATAGGAATAGACTTAAGCACATGGTTGAGTGTTTTCCTGGATCAGGGCATTACTCAGGAAAAAAAGAACCCAGCAGTGTACTCTCTCACCTTTTATATCTGAATAAGATAATGACCATCTTCATGAGTGTATTTACAAACATCTCTTCTCCTCTCCTTCAAATTCAGGTACCCTAAACAATGGTTAGTAATTTAAGTTATTTACCACTTTGCTTTCCTCTGACACTTCAACATTATAAACTATAGGGAATTAGCTCCACACCCAATTTATACATGAAGGTATAAAGCAGTTTTCTACAGTGCTCTGTTACAATGTCTTCCCAGTTTCAATACTGGTTTCATGTATACACTCATTTAATGGGAGTAGTTCATATAACAAAGGGATATATAAGGTGTTTAAAGGAGTCATGGGGGTTCTTTTTTTTTTCCTGACATGGAAATGTGCACAGAATTATGGGATCCTCCCTAGGTTTTGTTTTTAACTTTTTACCTGTTTTGCCTGCAGAATGACAGCCCAGCATAATGCAGTATGGCCTGAGGCTGAGGCATTCAATATAATAATAGTAATTAGCTCTTATTGAGCACTTTTCATCAGTAGATCTCAAAGCACTTTACAAAGGAGGGCCTTATCATTATTCCCATTTTACAGATGGGGAAACTGAGACAAAGAGAGGTGAAGCAATTCGCCAAGCTCACCGATCAGGCTAGAGGCAGAACTCAGATGTTCCATAATTCTCACTCTATACCTGTGCATCCACTGATAACAAGGGATCTTACTAGCTTCCACATATAGTGTTAAGCTAGGATCAACGACATAGAAGAAGTGGGAATTTGGCAGGTAAGATCACAAATATATGGGTGTGAGGACACCTGAATAGATGCAGCGGAGTGCTCAGCACTTTTGAAAATCAAGTCACATTGGGCCTGATCTAAAGCAGATTGAAGTCAATGGAAAGACTCCCATTGACTTCAATGAGCTTTGGATTGGGCCTTTTATTTGGAGTCAGGAGCCCAACTTTAGGCTTCTATTTTTGAAAATCTTGGCCTATGTGTATACCATGGCTGATCTGAATATAGAGTCATAGAGTTTAAGGCCAGAAGGGACCACCAGCTCATCTCATCTGACCTCCTGTATATCACAGGCCACCAACACCACCCAGCACCCACACACTGAACTCACCAGCCAAAATTAGACCAAAATATTACAGCCCACAGCAAACTAATCTATTATGTGCCCCAGGCAGAGACTAGAAGGGTCTGAGATGCACCAGTGCCTGAGGCTCCAACAATGACAGAGAAATGATTAAGTGAGATATACCCAGATAATCTGGCAAGTGACCCACACCAACTTTGCTGCAGAGGAAGCTGAAAACCTCCCAAGGTCACTGCCAATCTGACCTGGGGGAAAGACCTTCCCGACCCAACTTATGATGATCAGTTAGCCCTTGGGCGTGTGAGCAAGAACCAGCCAGCCAAGCACCTGAGAGAGAGAATGCTCGGTGCCACCTCAGACCACTGGTCCAACCTGTCCAGTCTCCCATCTCTAGCCATGGCCATCTTGATTCTTCAAAGGACGAAAACAAGAAAAAAACAGAATACATGGGGGGAGCAACAGCTGGAGGAAATCCCTTCCTGACCCATGCAGGTGGCTGGCTGAAGCCCTGAAGCATGAGCATTTAGGAACATAAAAAATAAACTGCTAGGGACCCCCTGGGATCCTGAGCCCCACCACTCAACTATCACAAGCAATGCCAACATACAATCACCCTTATAAATTTGTCCAGCTCTCTCTTAGAGCTAATTAAGTGGTTTTCCCTCACAACTCCTATAGGGGGGCTGTTCCAGAATCTCATCCCTGTGATGGTTAGAAACTTTCTCCTAATTGACAGCCTGAATTTGTTCATGGCCAATTTATATTCCGTTGTTATTGTGCCAATATTATCCTTTAACTTAAATAGCTCTTCACCCTCCCTTGTGTTTCCCCCAATGTATCCCCTCTCAGCCTTCATTTTGCTAGGTTAAACAAATCAGGCTCTTCCGGTCTCCTCTCACAAGATAGGCCCTCCATTTCCTTGATCATCCTAGTCGGTCTTCTCTGCACCTGTTCCGGTTTGAATTCATCTTGAATATCAGTGAGCAGAATATTCACTATGGCATGTATTGGTGGAGCAGAAATAGCATCCAACCAGAACCAGGAAATTTCAAACTGAAAACTGAGCTAGGCTAGGCATTAGTTACCAGTAATCGTCTTCATTTCATTAGAGTCTCTTTATTTAAAATTGACTGAACTGACTTGTCACCATCAATGCAAAGAATGTGAAACTAACCCAGGATAAATGGGGCAGTTCCTTTTATAAGGGTGAGATTTATCTGTGGCGTAACTCGAAGTCTCCAGTGGGCTAACCACAGGAGTGATTTTAACTCCAACTGGTAGAATTCTACAGGTGGTGAGTGGCTTTTTGTTTTGGCCTCATAATCCATATTCTGGAACCATGAAATATCTGGTTTTGGTTGTTCCTAGGAGTAAATAAGTCAACCCACATTTGGGGCCAAATCTTGCTTCCGTTAAAGCCAAAGATGGGAGCAGGATAGTGTACTGATTGGTTCCCACAGAGCAGGGGCACTAGCATGAGCTGCACACTAGCCCCTTATCTGCTGATTATCTTGATAAAACTCTCAGGTGCTGATATTCAAACCATTCCTGAGCTCATTCCTGGCAGCTCTGTATATTAAATACCTCTTTACAAAGACATGAACTGTGACATGCGCTAAGGATGGATACCTTAAGTTCACAAACAGTAATGACAAATTAAATCAGTTTTTATACATTGGAGCTGGCTGACTGAGGAAGACAGAACAATAACAAGATTAGTCACTGAAGCAAAGTTTATAAGGTTTCTTTTACATGGGGATCCGTATTGCCTCCAAATCCTATAAACAGCTCAGACCAGGTGGTAGTCCCTTGATATCTGAGTAGTTTATTTCCAAATGCTCTGTTTCCTTTCATTCTTTTTGGTGCTCTTGGCCAATTGGATACATATGCAAGTGTCCCTCTGGAAGAGATATAAAGACAAGTATGATCTAGTGGGTAGGACACTAAAGTGAGTGTTGGAAACCTGGATTCTATTCTCAGTTCCATACCTCCCAACAGTCCTGGGTTTTGCAGGACTGTCCCACTTTGACTCCCAACCCCTTTGTCACAGCTGAAGTTGGACACAACCCTCATTCAGTGGCACCCACAGCCATATGCACATTACACACGGTGCTTACCATGGGCTGAGGCAAAGCTAGGGAAGGCAGCAGTTTCAGCTGTTCCTTGGCATGTTCAGACCTCTGAGGACTACTCAGTGGCTGCAGGGGAGCTCAGGGTTGGGAAGTGACACTGCACTAGGTAGGCCAGGCTGGAAGGTAGGGACTGAGCATGGCATGGACTTGGTGCATCAGGGACTAGGGCCAGTGGCTGCAGCAGCATTGGTTCCACAGGGATTGGCAGTGACCAGCTGCATCCCATTTTAACCACTTGAACTGTTGGCAGGGAAGCAGTTCTGCTGTCTGATCTTCAGCAACTGACTTTGTCTCTCCATACCTCTGGTTTGCTGCCTGCCCTTTGTCTGTCTTGTCTATTTGAATTATAAGGAGCAGCATACAGGAGCCAGCAAACAGAGCTGAAAACAGGGGAGTTTGAGTGGAGATCTGTTGGAGGAGAAGGGAGGCAAGACCCTGTTCCTTAGAGGCAGTGAGTGAGTTCTTGAGAATGTATCTGCTTGCAGGTTTTTTATGTTTGTTTTCAGTTTGCCTAGGTTGGTGTGGGTAGTGTGTTAATCACAGACAAGCCCTGATTAGGGGATGGGAGTTCCCTGATTAGGGGGGAAGGGCTTCCCTAATCAGCAGGCCTATAAAGGCAGCCAAGAAGCCAGTCAGTGGCACAGGAACCAGCAAACAGAGACTGAGTGTGTAAGGAGAATTTGGGGGGAGGAAGTGTGTTAGGGTTACCATATTTTGAGTGTCCAAAAGGAGGACACTCCACGGGGCCCCGGCCCCGCCCCCAGCCCCGCTCCCCGCCCCGCCCACGCCCCAACTCCACCCCTTCCCCAAAGTCCCCGCCCCAACTCCGCCCCCTCCCCTGCTTCCCGCGAACATTTGATTCGCGGGAAGCCTGAAGCAGGAAGCAGGTAAGCTGGCGGGGGGTGGGGGGAGGAGGCGTGGCCCAGTCTGGCCCCGTCCGGCGGCCAGCCCCGGCATCTCTAGCCTGGCTCGGCTCGGGCTCTGGGGTGCCGGCCCCGGGCCAGCCCCCGACCGAGCACCCCCGGGCCAGCACCGCCGGCCCCGCCGGCCAGCACCGCCAGCCGCCGGCCCCCGGCCCCC
>NW_020664497.1:4044623-4094672 GCF_002925995.2 Terrapene triunguis | reverse complement strand
GGCCCCCGGCCAGCACTGCTGGCCAGCACCGCCGGCCCCCGGCACCGCCGGCCAGCACCGCCGGCCCCCTCCGGCCAGCACCGCCGGCCCCCGGCCCCGCCGGCCAGCACCCCCGGCCCCGCCGGATTTTCTCGGACATGTTCGGCTTTTTGGGATTTCTCCCCGGACGGGGATTTGAGTCCCAAAAAGCCGGACATGTCTGGGAAAATCCGGACGTATGGTAACCCTAAAGTGTGTGGTGTTCGGTTTTTGTGTGTGCATGTATGTGTTGGTTTTTTCCTAGACAGGTGCTTAGGAGGGAAGGCTATGGTAGAGCAGGGATAGTGATTCAAGGAATGGAAGAGACAATGAAAATGATTGGATGTGGTAGTTTCAGGAAGTACATTATCCTGGAGAGGGTACCATTTGTATGATATGCTGCCTGATAGATCTGATTGAAGAGAAGATCCAAGGTTTGGAGATGGAGGTAGAAACTATGATTGAGTTTCAAAGGAGACTGAAGGGAAGACTGAAGGGAAAACTCAAGACCTGCAGAAGCA
Source organism: Terrapene triunguis (assembly GCF_002925995.2). Classification (NCBI taxonomy): domain Eukaryota; kingdom Metazoa; phylum Chordata; order Testudines; family Emydidae; genus Terrapene; species Terrapene triunguis. The sequence goes on along the minus strand of NW_020664497.1, from coordinate 4,094,133 downwards.
AGCTGGACTGGAGAATTCTGAGAGTAGACTGCTGGGTGAGGAAAGTAGTCAGTGGAAGCATGTGACTATGAGAACAAGGCAGATGAAAAGACCAGCGGAGAAATAGAGCTGAGGAACAGGTTTGCTGAGTTGGAAAGTGAAGAGGGAGAGGCAGGCAGTAACAGAAGGTGGGAGGGCATGGAAGAAAAGATGAGTAGCTAGTCCTACAAGAAGAGGGGAAGAGTCGGTGGAGATAGCCTGAGTTAAGAGCCCCAGGAGGACAGAGGATGACTCGCAGAAGACTGCAAGTGAGAACAAAAGACAAAAGAACTTGCAGCAGAACTACCAGGATGAAGGCCATAGAATTGCACCAACACCAGGAAGAGACAGGTCTATGTGACTGGGGAGTCAAGCTGGAGGGAGGTTACTAGTGGAGTTTCTCAGGGATCGGTCTTGGGACCAGTTTTGTTTAACATTTTCATTAATAATCTTGACACAAAAAGTGGGAGTGTGCTAATAAAATTTGTGCATGACACAAAGTTGGGAAGTATTGTCAATATAGAGGAGGACTGTAATATCATACAAGAAGAGTTGGATGACTTTGAAAACTGGAGTAATAGAACTGGAAAGAAATTTAACAGTGCAAATTGTAAGATTATGCACTTAAGGACTAACCACAAGAATTTTTGCTATAAGCTGAGGACATATCAGTCAGAAGTGACAGAGGAGGAGAAAGACCTGGGTGTATTAGTCAATCACAGGATGAATATAAGCAGCCAATGTGATGCAGATCTGAAAAGAGCTAATGCATCCTGGGATTGCATCAGGTGAGGCATCTCCAGTAGAGATAGGGAAATATTATTACCGTTATAGAAGGCACTGGTGAGACCTCATCTGGAATAGTGTGTGCTATTCTGGTCTCCCATGTTTAAGAAAGATTAATTCAAACTGGAACAGGGGCAGAGCAGGGCTACTAGGATGATCAGATGAATGGAGAACCTACCATCTGAGAGGAGATTTAAGGAGCTTGGCTTTTTCAGCCTAACAAAACGACGGATGAGGGGAGGTATGATTGCGGTCTATAAATACAGAGAGAGAAACATTAGGGAGGGAAAGGAGTTATTCAAGTTAAGGACTAATGTTGGTACATGAGCAAATGGGTATAAACTGGTCATCAACAAGCTTAGGCTTGAAATTAGACAAAGGTTTCTAAGCATCAGAGGAGTGAAGTTCTTCCAAGGGGAGCAGTGTGGGTAAAAACGTTAACTGGTTTCAAGACTGAGCTTGATAAGTTTATAGAGTGGATGGTATGATGAGACTGCCTACTATGGCAGGTAACTGATCTGCAACTGCTAGCAGCAAATATGTCCAATGGCTGAAGAAGGGATGCTAGATGGGGAGGACTCTGAGGTACACAGTGAATTCTTTCCCAGGTATCTGGCTGACAGGTCTCACTGACATGCTCAGGGTCTAACTAATGGCCATATTTGCGATCAGGAAGGAATTTCCCCCCAGGTCAGATTGGTAGAGATGCTGGGTTTTTTTTGCCTTCCACTGCAGCGTGGGGCATGGGTCACTTGCTGGTTTGCATTAGGGTAAGTGGTGGATCCTCTGTAACTTTAAGGCTTTAAATCATGATTTGAGGACTTCAGAAACTCAGCCAGAGGTTATTGGCCTGTTACAGGAATGGGTGGGTAAGGTTCTATGGCATGTAAGAGGTCAGATTAGATTATCACAATGGTCCCTTCTGACTTTAAAGTCTTTGAGTCTATAAATAAGCTCTTCGGGTCTGCTTCTTATTGTGTGCTTATACAGTGCCTACCACAATGGATCATGCTCTTAGATGGGTCCTCTAGGTGCACTGTAATAAAATAATTAATAATAATAAATAAAGTATAACCCAGACCCCATTCAGGCTTTGCCTCCAATCACAACAGAGGGATTACTTTATAAACATGAAACTATATAACTGTGTTGCCTGAGCTGAAGATATATTTGCCTGAGTTCACAATTAATATATTATTTCATTCATTATTAAAGATATTCATTGGACTAAAATGGAAACGCTTTTTGATCAGAAGTGGGCTTCCTCTAAACTCACAGTCATGCATGCTTTCCTCACAGGATAATTGTCCTTTGAAATGTGGATTAAAGCACTGTCATTCATTTCAATAACATAGGGACAGATTATACCTAAAATGCACACACATACACAACTCCCACTGAGCATCAGAGGGAATAATCTTGAATCATAGAATTTAAGAATCCTTGTTGGTACTTATCTATTTTTAATGGTAATTCTGCCAGGTCACCTGCCCATGTTGTCCCATACCTAATTAGATCAGTGGATTTCAATCCAGAACAGAATTTTGTCTTGAGAACCTTGGCACTCTTCCAAGAGCTCAGAATCTGTACAATCTCATCCGTTCACATTGCTGGATATATTATTAGCATAAATAAATAAGATGCTCTGACCTCCTAACTACTTTAGAAAACAGAGCCTTTTATCAGGGCTTCTCAAACTGGGGGTTGTGACTCCTCAAGGGGTTGCAAGATGGTTACATGGGTGTCATGAGCTGTCAGCTCCATAGGGCTGACAGCCCTAACCCCCATTAAATTAAATTACCCCCCTTTTTTTTAATTTATAAGGGGGTTCACTCAGAGGCTTGCTATGTGAAAGGGGTCACCAGTACAAAAAGTTTGAAAACCAGGGGTAGTGTATATAATACTGTAAATTAGACTTTGAACTGTGAAACAAATATTGACTCTAGCACATGAAGTCAGTATTTTGTGAACATCCAAAACCTACCCACAGTAACAGAGTTGTAGAGAGACAGCTTCTGTGAATCTAGGCAGGATGGCTTCCTGACAAGGAACATTAGGTTAATTTCAGATACTTTGGACTTTGTCCAGGATATGAAACACCAGCAGACTCTTTCATGCGGTGCACAACTGTAATTGCATTACTTGATACATACTTAATTACCTACCAGTCAAAAAACATATATGAGTTTCTCTGCAAAAGTGTCCACAGTATTTGCAGTTGTACCCCATTTGCACGTACAAAAATTCAAATTTCTGCTCGCCAGATAAATACTAACAATTGCCTGATATAAGCATGTAAATGTCCATTTGTACACACAGATGTGGGGATTTGCACATACATGTGACAGGTCTCATAAAGAAGTATTTGGAGGCAGCTTGAAAAATTCGTTCCATTACATGAAGAGGATCATAGGTCTGGTCTACACTACAGGGTTAGGTCAACATAAATTACCTTGAGTCAACCTAGCTGTGGAAGTGTCTTCACTTACATTTGGCTCCCGCTGACGTAAGTGCCTTTCTATGCCAATTTAATAACACCACCTCCTCGAGAGGCATAGAGTCAGTCGATGTAATTAGGCCAACGCAGTCTCAGTGTAGACACTGTGGTACTTACGTAGACTGCTACTAGCTTTCAGGAGCCATCCCACAATGTCCCACACTGGCAATACAATCAATACAAGCGTTCCTGATGAAGATACACACCGACACAGGGAGCCAAGTGTGCACACACACACGGGCGATTTTATAACTGTGGTGGTTGTATGCTGATGTAAATTAGGCTGACATAATTTTGTAGTGTAGACATGGCCATAGGATTTTAGATCACATGCATTGTGGTGTAAAATGACCGAGAGAACATTTTAGATTGAAAAAAATAGCAGGAAAGTTTATTGTGGGCTTGCAAAATTCACCCTTTAGCAAAAAGAGGAAACATGGATATTTTTGAATTGGGTAGCCTGGATCCAAATAACTGATTAAGGAAAAACTCTAAAATGTCACATACTTTGGAATCCTGGGAGAAGCTAATGAATTAATGATGCCTTTTTATATGAATTGTTAATCCTTTCCTTCTGTTCCTGTTCTGGCAGGAGACTTCAACCCTCTGATGTGGACTTGCCAATTCTCACTTGATTGGAGTGAGTCTCAGACATTCGGGACAAATTTAGAGGCCATTTTTACAGCAGAGTCCCTCATATTCATGATGAAGGATTTTATGGAGTTTTTCAACAAGACATTTAATAATTCACTTATTTTTTTAGGTAGACTTGATGGCTTGGGGCACATTGGTAAAAAGTTCCAGAGCCTTTCAAGTTCCCCATTGCCTTAAATAACTAATGAATTCCCTCTCTCCTCCTCCCCCATGTTTGCAGCATTGCTGAGGTATTCCCTGTTGTAAATATAGGGAATATTATACTCTGTGAGCAATAGTGGCAAGTTCTTAAGGGAGATTATTGCAACAGTTGCTAATTCCAATGCAGACCAGGTACTAGTGAATGAAAATTCTCTTCAGACTTCGCTTCAGAGACCTATATGAAATGAGTTTGGTGGTCTTGGTCCACTTTCCAGTGGACTGGTGACTACACCACAAAAACAACACTATAGTTGTTACTAACATCCTTATTGGCAGACTTAACAGAAAGGCTAAGGCCTGAAAGAACAGAGATATTAAACTATCTTTGTATTCCTAGAGGCAGACCCTCCTGAGCAACGATGCGGCACATTGGTGGAGCAGTGTGGGGAAGATGACAGAGCTGCTGTGCTAGTTTGGTAGACAGTATTTAGTAGCATTTTATACTCACTTTGCACAGGTGTAATGCGCAACAACTCTCTTGCTCAGTGCAGAAGAGATTTTGTTTTGACTAGATGAAATTGCATTTAATATATCTGGATTGTTCTGCTATCCTGGATGGCAGATGAAATACATATCATGCATCCATATTAACCATTATTCCTAGTCCATGGCTCCTTCCACCTTGCTGCAGGGCTTATCCAGAACCTTGACAATGTAAGGCTGCAATAAACAGGCAAGAACATGACCTTATTGGCCAACTCTATCTCCCTGCCATCCTTGCCACCAAAGCAGAGCCTGCCAGGGACTAGCAGCAGGTAGGTAGTATATCTAATTACTTGTTCCAGGCAAATATATTGGCAAACAACATTATCTTTCACATGTGTTTGAAGGATTTTGTTGAAATCCAACGGCTTAGCACAGTGGTTCTCAAACTTTTTTTTTGTGGACTACTTGAAAATTGCTGAGGCTCTCAGTGGATCACTTAATGATCTTTCCAAATGTTGTTTGTACCGTTAGCTAACTATTGTAAAGCACTTTGGATAAAAGCGCTATATAAAAAAAAAACTTAATAACACTGCTCTACAATTTTTGAGAAGTCGTCTGCTTCAGAGATAAAATGTACTATTTATTATGTATTTTGATGTGCTGAATTCAAATATGACAATTAAAACAACTGGCTACTGTTTCTAAGATATTTAAGTTTTTACATTTTATGTCTTTGTATATTGTGTAGATAGTAGAGTTTTAATCATAAATTGTAAACCTAGGTCTTTTCATGTGTTTATGGTTGCTTTACATGATATTTCACCTGTCCTGTTTATGTAACACTTTAAAAATCAGCAAAAGGGTTATATAACTAAAATTTATTATGAAACAAAAGGCAAAAAACTATTATGTACATAGTTTAGTCCTATTCAGTGTCTACTTGGCGCTTCTTGGCTTGTCTCTTGTATTCATTAAATGGAGCATCTCTTGTCACTGTCCAGCAATAGTCTGCAAGCATTGATGGGCTCCATTTGCCCTGATAGCGTTTCTCCATTGTTGCAATGTCCTGGTGAAATCGCTCGCCGTGCTCGTCACTCACTGCTCTGCAGTTCGGTGGAAAAACATCTAGATGAGAGTCCAAAAAATATATCTTTAGTGACATGTTGTAACCAAGGCTTTTGTATGCCTTGAGGAGGTTTTCCACTAACAACCTGTAGTTGTCTGCCTTGTTGTTTCCGAGAAAATGTATTGCCACTAACTGGAAGGCTTTCCATGCCGTCTTTTCCTTGCCATGCAGTGCATGGTCAAATGCATCATCTCGAAGAAGTTCACGAATCTGAGGACCAACACAGACACCTTCCTTTCTCTTAGCTTCACTTAACCTTGGAAATTTTCCACGGATGTACTTGAAAGCTGCTTGTGTTTTGTCAATGGCCTTGACAAAGTTCTTCATCAGACCCAGCTTGATGTGTAAGGGTGGTAACAAAATCTTCCTTGATTCAACAAGTGGTGGATGCTGAACACTTTTCCTCCCAGGCTCCAATGACTGTCGGAGTGGCCAATCTTTCTTGATGTAGTGGGAATCTCTTGCACGACTATCCCATTCGCAGAGAAAACAGCAGTACTTTGTGTATCCAGTCTGCAGACCAAGCAAGAGAGCAACAAGCTTCAAATTGCCACAAAGCTGCCACTGATGTTGGTCATAGTTTATGCACCTCAAAAGTTGTTTCATGTTGTCATAGGTTTCCTTCATATGGACTGCATGACCAACTGGAATTGATGGCAAAACATTGCCATTATGCAGTAAAACAGCTTTAAGACTCGTCTTCGATGAATCAATGAACAGTCTCCACTCATCTGGATCGTGAACGATGTTGAGGGCTGCCATCACACCATCGATGTTGTTGCAGGCTACAAGATCACCTTCCATGAAGAAGAATGGGACAAGATCCTTTTGACGGTCACGGAACATGGAAACCCTAACATCACCTGCCAGGAGATTCCGCTGCTGTAGTCTGGAGCCCAACAGCTCTGCCTTACTCTTGGGTAGTTCCAAATCCCTGACAAGGTCATTCAGTTCACCTTGTGTTATGAGGTGTGGTTCAGAGGAGGAGGATGGGAGAAAATGTGGGTCCTGTGACATTGATGGTTCAGGACCAGAAGTTTCATCCTCTTCCTCTTCCTCGTCTGACTCAAGTGAGAATGATTCTGGTGCATCAGGAACCGGCAGTCCTTCTCCGTGGGGTACTGGGCGTATAGCTGATGGAATGTTTGGATAATGCACAGTCCACTTTTTCTTCTTTGACACACCTTTCCCACCTGGAGGCACCATGCAGAAGTAACAAGTGCTGGTATGATCTGTTGGCTCTCTCCAAATCATTGGCACTGCAAAAGGCATAGATTTCCTTTTCCTGTTCAACCACTGGCGAAGATTTGTTGCACAAGTGTTGCAGCATATGTGTGGGGCCCACTTCTTGTCCTGAGCTCCAATTTTGCAACCAAAATAAAGGTGATAGGCTTTCTTAACCATAGTGGTTATACTGCGCTTTTGTGATGCAAAAGTCACTTCACCACAAACATAGCAGAAGTTATCTGCACTGTTCACACAAGTACGAGGCATCTCTGCTCACTTTGGCTAAACAGAAATGTGTCCCTTTGCAAAATCAAACACTGACAAATAAGAGAGCACGACACTGTATGATTTCTAGAGCTGATATAGGGCAATTTGTTCAGCAGAGTGATGTAAGCTTCGTTATGATTACATCATCCATAACTTCTTGGAATAACATGATGCAATTCATATCATGTATGACGCAATACCAGCTTCAGATTGCATCATTCATTGTTTTGCCTAAAAAGCAAGTACTGTCCAAACCCAGTCATAGATTTATTCATAGATCCAGTCAAAGATGTATTTGAGTCATTTCTGGTTTAAATTGAGATCCCTTCCCTTTATAACTCACTTATCCTCCGCCATTCCCAAGTCAAGGGTCGTATATACTGACCCAATAGCATATCTTGAAAACTAGAGCCAATCAACAATTTTAAGCATCATTTTTGTTCTCAGTGACCCAGAATTAGTAAAGTTTGACTACATTTATTTCAGAAGCATTTTGGCTGTAGAGCAGTGTAATCATTAACTTTTTTTGTTCTACAAATAAAAGCACACAACTCATATTTTAATATCAGTAGTCTTACCCTTCAATGGATGTGCCCTCTCCCCCGCCACAACAGCCCCCGAGCTGGGGCTGGGAAGGAGCAGGGGGTCTGCCTCTCTCCCCCACTGCAGCAGACCCTGAGCTGGGGCTGGGAAGGAGCAGGGTGTCTGCCTCTCTCCCCCACTGCAGCAGCCCCTGAGCTGGGGCTGGGAAGGAGGGCTGTCTCTCCCCGGCAGCCATAGCCATGGAGCTGGGGAAAGTCGCCTCTTTCTCTGGCCACCGGAGCCCTGCACGTCCCAAATTCTCCCTACCCCCTCTTCTCACCCTACTGCCCCCTCCCACCTATCCCCTATTCCTCCCAAGGCCATCACCTCACCTTACATGTGTGTCTTCGCCAGGGTCCAGGCAACTAATTAGTGGAGCCACACCTGTGCAGCGCCACTAATTAGGTAGGTGGCCCTTCATTCTTTCATGTGCAGCTGCCCAGGCATGCACCTTAGAGGGAACTATCCATGTGTAAGACCTATGGCCCGAAGCCTATGAGAAAAGGAAGGTAATTGAGTGAGCTCTCTGATGGCAACTGCTGGAAAGCCAGGGGAGTTGACTGAGTGAGGCAGAATCTCATTTAAATATCACTGTATTCTCTGCTGTCATCTGCTGGAGAGCAAGGGGAGCCAACTAAAAGGGCAGTTCCCTGGGTGCACCTTAACAAAGGGTAGTTTGGGGACATTGGAGTATAAGTCAACTAAATTTTGAACTTGAGGCCCATATTTATGAGATTAGCCTGTTGGGGACCCACTAGGGCAAAGCCTGAACAATGACTGGGTCTGGGGTCATCCTGATGAAAACTGATGTTTGCCTAGGTGGGGCAAGATGCCATGGACAGAGCTAAAGAGTGTGGGGGAGAGAGACTGCACTTTCCTGGCTTGCTGCTGGGAATAGCTTTCTGGGTGGTAGGGACTTTGATGGGTTCCTAAGCCCCCTGATCACCTTGCATCTTCAAGTGTAGGGCTAAACGCTATAATTGCCTTTTGTGAGTAGAGCTCACCGGAGATCCCAGTTGTCTAGCCGGTGGTGAGCAGAGAACAAAGCCCAGCCACAATTCCAGTCACCTGAGCAGTGAGTAGAATAAGGCAGCAGTTGGGCCCAGCCACAACACCCCGCAGGTGGAGCAAAGCAGCAGCTGGAGGCTTCCAGCAGGAGAGCTGCAGAGTGAGCACAGTTGTGTGTCCTACAATGGGAGCAGAAGAATTCACAGCAACTATCTACGTCAGCCTAGCTACTCTGGTGAGGCCTCCCTGTCCTAGCGGCTGAAATCACTATAACAGGACAGGTGATATTGTCCCAGAGCTTCTTACAGAACAGGGACCCTAATTTCCTGGACTCCTGGAACCACAAACTCTGACTGAAGAAGGAGGCAGAACAAACTGTATCAGCCATTCAGGGTCTATGTGTTTGGAATTTATCCACCTTGAGGTAAGTGTGGTGGAAGGTGTTAATATTTGTCCCCATTCAACCTGGTCTTTCCCTTTTATCCACGCCCCCACCCAATACAGTTTGCTTGTTTAAACTTCTGTGCTTGCAAGTGGGTCCAGATTTGCATAGCAAAGGCCCCAGAGGGATTATAGGTTCCCAGATTACTGGATGTGGGCTCGAGCCAAAATTAAAGAGAATCCCCTAAAATAAGGACATGGCCCTTGTTACTGCCAGTGCATTCATTGGCAGAAGGGTTACACAGCCTAAGGAACCTCATTCTTAGGATGATGAGGGATCATGGTTTCAAATGGGTATAGTTTTCACTGTGTTTCATTAATCACTGAGAGCTTTCCATGGCCTCAGGCCAGGTCCATGTTCAGTATTGCCAGCTCTTGCAGTTTTATCATGTCTCATGATATTTGCTCTTTTTATACATAAACTACTTTCAGAAGTGTGAAACAAATCTTTTCCATTACTTTTTGTTCAACTTCCATCAAATACAAATGTTGTTTCATTATCATAGGCTGCTTGGAAGAGTTGGCCAGCACACAACTGATTTTTTGTCGGGTTCTGTATTTTATACCTTGATCCTTCAGTGGTCTGCTGTGCCCACATGGAGCCCCATTTAACCAGGTGCAGCGGTGTGCCTGTGCATTGTACATTGCAGGGTCAGGGCCCTCCACTGTGTCCTCCATCACACAGCTATTGCAATACAGTTTTGTGGCAGTTATGTTGTGATGTTTCATCACCATATTGCATCTGCCTTGGAGATATGTTGGGACTGTTTCAATGCCCTGTGAACTGTAGGATAGCCCCATCAAAATTGTGACTGTACCTCGAAAAAGAATAATGGCGGGGGGTTGGGGGGGAGGGGATGAGAGATAGAATTGATAAGATTGGCTGGGCTGTGAACTCTGGTTTTGTTGTTGTAGGGGTTGCTCATCATAAAGGCTACCTGCAAGTAGTGTCTGTGGTTTTCAGTCATCAGTCGATGCTTAAGGTGCTTTAAGAGCTGATTTATTCTGTGTCCATTTCCAACGGTCTCTGCATTACTGTGACCCTGGGAGCCCCTTAATGCCAACTGGCAAAGGGCCCATCATACTGTAAACTCATACTAGGCCTAACACACTCATTATCCCCAACACACTGTTGTCATAATGTGTATCTGAAAGGTGTCATGTCAGGTATTATATGTAAACTGGTACCATGCTGGTCCTGCAAATCGTTCTGTGGTGTATGTACAGGTTGTGTACCAAGGGTTATATATGTCTGCTGGAATAGGTGCTTAAAACATGTTTGGGAGGCACAAACCCAACTTGCCCCAGACAAAGAAATGTGCATTTACCTGTCTGACCAGCTTGATTACAGGTAGAGGACAAAGAAATTAAATTTACATACAAGGCAAACAAAGCCATCAAACTAACAAGCAACAGAGGCAGAAGCTTAGTGAACTCACTGGAGGTTGGAGTCTGCACACCAGGAAGACTTCCTGGCTCTCAAATCTATTGATTTTGGTTAATTTAAGTGGCGCAAATCCATCACTTAGGGGACATAAGATACAGAACCCTCTGAACCTGTGATAGTTGGATCCCCTGGCTTGCAGGGCTAGAGATGCTGGTAACTTGAGGAAAGTAAGAAAACTTCTTAGGCAAAGATTGTTACTTGGTAAAATTAAATTTTAGTCACTAGAAAGCATGTTTTAGTTTTGTTTGTAACCATACCTGCATTTTTTTCTCTTGCTTAGTATCACTTAAATCTCTGTTCTTTGTTAATAGACTTAATCATGTTTTATTACAAAACTATCGCAGTGCTATGTATTCAAGTGAAGTGTGCGTCTTCTGCTAATCTAATAGACTGAGGTGTGCACTGTCTCTTTGGAGGCAGCAAACTTAATAATTCCTGTGAGTGTCACAGGGAGAGGGACTGAACATTGCAGAGAGGCATCTCTGGGGAAATTGGGGACTGGTGTTCACTGATTGTTACCTGCAAGGCAAGGTTTAGACTGGCAGGGTCTCAAGACGTTTGCTGGTAAAGTAGACAAGAGGAGTGTGTCAGGGAGCTGACAGTCTAATCGCCAGCAAAGCTCTCACTTCCTGAAGCAGAGGGGTAATGCAGTGGCTTACGGTTCTGGTTGTTCTGAGCAGAACATCACAATAAGAATAAGAGCTTCACATATCTTGCCTAGACTCTCTGTCTGGGAAGCTCCACCCTTAAAGGCACAGTGCCTAGTGCCCATTTAAAAAAAAAAATCTCTTGCTTTGGTAAAAAAAAAAATCACTGGATGCAGAGTTGCTGAAATTTCACAAACAAATACAAAAAAAAAGAGAGAGAGACAAAAGCAGATCAACTCTTCGTTTTAATCAACTTTCCCAATGTCCCTTCAAAATGATTAGTAATAAAAATAACTGGTTCAAGCTTATCATTTCCCATGTTGTTTGTTGCTCTCCTGGAGTGAGTACTTAGTGGTTTACACATCAAGAGTTCATGATTTTAATATTGGAAAATAAATGAGAACTATCACACAACCCTAGATTGACCTACATGCTTCCACTAGAAATAGCATATCACAACTTGGTCTAGTCTTTGTAAATAAAAGTCACTCCTAGGCAAGTATGCACTAAGCCTATTTTGAGAATTTAAGTAGGACGTAAGTGGTGCACTCACCTTATTCTGGCCTTCATCACAGGGGGCAATTTCACCCAAAGGAGAGCCAAGTATGGAGGATGCCCCTACTGACACAGTCCTGGGGAAATGTATGAAAAGATGAGTAAAAACCTGAAGATGCCCTGGTATCATTCCTTGCAATATGAGTTAAGATTGAATATGGTTTTTGTTAGCTGATTTGGAATTAGCTTAAAATATAGTATGGCTCACATTCTGCTTCGACTCACACTCTGTGCAACTCAATTGACATCAATGGGATTGCATGAGTTGAATGGTGGGCTGCATTTGTCCCAGTGTTATTAAGTGTTTTTGATGTTTTCAGAGAAGCTGTAATATGTACTCCTCTATTTCCACTGACAGTAAGTTAAATGCAATGAGAAGAGGCAAACTGACACAGGGGTTACAGTAATTAAGGGAAATAAAAATGCTTATTCCTTTCTATTCATTTTTTTTAAATAACAATATAACTTGTTATTAAATTCTTTGAAGATGAGAATTTTACAGAGTAGGGCCATCTGCATGTAGCAACATGGAAAGCCAAAGTCTATTTAACTAGCCCATGTGTGATTAAACAGAAGAGAACAGATTAGCAGAGGGCATGTCACATTTCAGCGTATCAACATGCTCACAAAGGTACATGTTAATTTTCTCAACACTCTGCGAAAAGGTCAGTATTTTCCTACAGATGAAGAGATCTGCAGTAATGCCAATTCCAACTGTTCAAAAATCATGAGTGAGGCTCCTAAAATCATGAGATTGGCTTACAAATCATGAGATTTTTTTTTAAAGTGTTGGGGTCTTCTAGTTTTTGATCCTTTAGGGTTCATGTTTTCAAGTTTTTCTGTGCAATTGTGAGGGCTAGAAGCTTACATGGTTCCTTAAACATTAAAGCTGATATTTGCACTAAAGTATTGCTATCACCATTATGGTTTATGATGTTTATTAGGGTAGTGCTGAGGGGCACTAGAGCAAAGTGCAAACACAGAGTAATAGCTTCTCATGCAATCACATCACTCCAGGAGCTGGGGTTTTAAGAAGCTTACTAACAATCATGAGACCCACAATAAAATTGTGAGTTGGCAACTCTGCGTATAGGCTTTGATTGTGCCTATAACACATTGGCCCATGTTGGGGGCTCTGCAGAGCTGCACTGCCCCAGGGGAGTTCCAGAAATCAGTGCTTCAAGAAGGAACAATGCCTCCCTGGACAATTAGTGCACCAGGAAGCAGACTCACTCCCACTGCCTTTAAAGGGGCACTTCCCATCACAGCTGGCAGCTCTGTCTTCCTGTCTCTCCCTGAACTTAGCTCTAGCCCCTTCCCTTCCTCGCGCTGATGTATTCCCACACCCAGGCTGATGTATTCCTACTCCCTCTTTTGTTGTTTGACATTTTTGCTTTCTCAGCCCTCCCCACTAGTGTGTTGTTGCTGAGAGTGTGCCTCAGTTTCCCCCCATATTACCTCCTCTTTTTCTCCCCACCAGGATTTCTGAGGATGGTGAGCGAGGTTCACACTCCTTCTTCCCACTGCCTAACATGCATATTGCCTGCAAATGAAGTATCTATTCCATTGTAATGCCCCCACCCCGAGTGGCCAGAGGCCTCACTAGCAGCTCAGCAGGGGAGCAAAAGTCAGATAGGAGAAAGCACTCAGCAGTTTGAGCACTGCCACAGCTGCAGATTGATCCTTGGACCTCCCAAAAAGCCAATACATGGGGCCCATCACTCTGCCTCCAAGGCTGGGCCAGGACAAATGAGCCATGACAAACTTTCAGTCCCAGCAGCAGATTTCCATTTCAAAGTATAGCTCAGCAATGGAAAAGGCTTGTAACTTACTATTTCTGAAAAGGAATGTTGACATTAGCGCTGGGCCATAAAACCAGCAGGCCTGTGGCCCTAGCCCTCTGGCACATCCTGGCTGTCCGTGCGTTTACATTCCTGAAGGAGAATCAGAACTAAGGCCGTGTCTACACCAGGATTTGTTGGCAAACATTTCCCACCATTGATCCCACTGCTGAAGCAACACAATTGTTAGCAATGGTGGGAACACAAATTTAAATAGGGTGACATGGCTCCTAGGGTTTTCAGCAGCATCACTCCATTTTGATGCCTCTGTGTCACTCTGAAGCACAAAGGGTCTGTAAAGTCAGTGGAAATGGCTCCTAGGCAATACCTCCAATATAAAGGGGTTCTCCAGACATAGGGAGCACCTTGGAGATGTGGTCAGAATGTACTGAGGCAACAGCTGTAGCTGTTGGAATGGCCATTTGAGATCATTGCTATATGTAAAATAGAGCAGTTCTAATTTATGCCAAAAACCTGGCTAAAATACAGGGAGACGTAAAGGTGGTTTAATTCCAGCTTTGACCCTACTCTATTTTTTTGCCAAGCACAGCTTGGGTGGGGTGCAGCATCAGGCCCCACAACATCTAACCCTGCTCATCGCAGATGTAAGTGACATGATGGTAAAAATGCTGGCAGACACAGGCACCTTGACTACACTAGTGTTCTCACCATTACTATCACTTGTGGAGCTGTCCTGGTGTTAGCAGCAGTGGGAAACTTTTGCCAAAAATCCCGTATAGACTGGTCAATGTCTATAAAAGCACAGAGTGTGTGCCTACTGGGAGGATAAAGCAGTGGCAGTGAGGTGTGATTTGATTATGTTTTTATTAAGGAACCTGTTTTAAATGTCTTAAAAAATAAAACAAAAATGCATGGATGCCTTGCTCAACAGCAGGAGAGAAAATGAGCAGGAACAGTGCCTTTTTCCATAGGCTACTCTCCTCCCCCCCACCAAAAATAAAAAATAAAAAATGCTGCAACAAAACTTCAGTGCAAAAAGCTTCAGCCATGGAAATTTTCAGCTGTCTGTCAGTGCCCATAGTAATTTTACAGTGCAGTTAGGGGTTAAAGTGAAACAAACAACTGAAGGGCATTGTTTCCAGGGTTACAATTATCAGCTAAATAAATACTGGGTTTTTTTAAATTACCGTATCTACTAAACACACCATTGGCAAAAACAAAACTGTTTGAGGCAATAGTGAATCAAACATAGGTGTGTTTGAAGGCAGCCAGTAGCTTCTGCAAGAAGGTCTGAACAGGAGGTGGGGTGGAAATGAAAGATAATGATTGGACAGTCCCTCAGTACATTCCCAGAAATGCTACTTGAGACCAGCAGGCTACTCAGAGGTCAGGCACTGAAAAAAGTGCATTAGCTGAACTCTCTTTCTCTCCCCATCCCCCTGCAACAACTAATCTCATTTTTCTCCTGCAGAGTTTCTTCCCACACTTAGCCTGAGTCAATCAAGGCACCTAAGTTTACAAAGGCACAGAGGGACTAGTCTTAAGGGACAGAAGACCTGCTTGTCATATGGGCAGAGCCCAGAGCTGCTCCCCTTTTTGACTATGGGGGTTTTGCCTTTGACATCTGTGTGAGCAAGGTCAGGCTCCTGAGATGTTAACATATCCTCTGTGTAGAGAGGAGACCGAGACACAAAATTCAGATCCAGATTTTGAACACATCAAAGTTCAGGTCTGTTCAGAGCTGTTTTGATTCAGCCCACTATAAAGGTAAAGACAAACCGTGATATTTAGGTCTAGGTCCAGACTCAGACGCCATCCTTTCTCCCTCAGAAAGTTTCTCCATCTCTAGTTTTAAAGAACCAGTTTGACTATAGTACTTTCCCCACCCACACCAGAACCTTTATCAATTTCTCAAACCAAATTCAAAATGAACCTTATTCAAAATTCCAAAATGTGCATAAAAGATTTTTCACTTCCACTTTCCAGCTACGATGGAAAATACTGAAGTACCATGAGAATGGCTGTTCTTGCAGTATCTCTGCCCATGATTGAAAGCAGGAAGATGAGATCTCACAAGAAAGTCTGTTCTCAGGATTTCCAACCCAGTCTTATAGTCTCTAAAGATCTGGATAAATCAGATAAGCTTAGTATGATACCCGAAACTATTGGAGCCTGAGCTCCAAGCCTTTTCAAATTCACCTATTGCTAGTTTTAAGTTCGCTAGATGCATAACGATGGGAGAGGGTGTATTTCAATTTATAGTTAATCATTTATATAATTACAGACAGCAGTGAGACTTTTTATTTGTTGCTTCGCACTCAATTGCTCAGATAAGATGCAACATCTGTTTTCCCCCTGTAGTTAAGACTTCATTCTTTTTTCATAATTCAAATATGTACCTGAACTAGTTGAAGTACACAGAGCTAAAGTTATATGCCCCTGGTCACACAATAAGTTGATGATTTTGATGGCTAATGGAATAGAAGTTCTTTTTCTGATCAGGAATCAAGTCCTTTGTCAAAGCCACAACAAATTTGTAGGAGCCCCTATCAGAGATATTCCCAAAAGCAAAAGGCCAGTTATGGTTAGTCTGCTTGTAAACTTTGGTTACGCAACTAATTCTATGGAATAATTAAGTTAGCAGAAAAAATTACCACTGCTGTCCTCCCCTAACTTCTTTCCGTGCCTCTTGTCTCTTCCTTGACTTCCCACCTTCTCACTTGCTGGCCTGAAATTAGAGTTAGTACGCTGCATTCCTGCAGCACTGATATGCTTTACTCAGATTCCCTACTGAGTGAAGTTGACTAATCATCATTCTAGTCAATTTCACTAACAATTGGTACATGTAACTCCCAATTCTAACTCTCCCGCTTCCAAGTTTATTTGCTCCAAGACATGTTTTTGAAAAAATAATTCTGTTCATGATGAGAGAGACAAGGTTGGTGAGGTAGTATCTTTTATGTGATGAAATTCTGTTGATGGAAGAGACAAGCTTTCAAACTTCACAGAGCTCCTCTTCAGGTCTGGAGAAAGTAACCAGAGTATCCATTTTGTTCATGACAGTCTTCTTACCCATGCCACAGACCCACCAGGGGTTTTCAAGCAGCTAGCAGGTTGAGATCTATTGAATCAGAAGACAATAATCCAGGAAACAACTTTGTCCCAAACCTTTTGATATAACCATGGCATCACATGTCCTAATGGGCTCTGTCCACTTTTGTAATGGCACATTATACTACAATCTGAGTTATTTGAGTTATTTCTTTCAGCCCAATTTTTTAATGGGAGGGCTCACATGCATCAGTTCACTTCTGGGACTACTCTTGGTGAAACTGCAGAATTAGCCACCTGTTTGCAAGAGGTTTAAGCATACATTAACAAGCCACTTTAGGCCGATGTGTTTGAAGCTGCAAAGGAAATGACTGAATCTTTCCTTTATAGCTGTATATTTCTCTGATGCCATCACAAAAGGGTACAGAATTCATTTTCTGTTATTAACAAAATGAATTAAGGCTGAGGGGTTGAGTCTAATTGCAGAATTCTGTACTACTAAGCATGACAGCTGAGTACAATTTTGGATATATCTTTTCATTTTCCAGAGCATCAGACACTCAGGGATCTATGGGGAAAGGTGAGCTTTGCATTACCACCCTTTAACAAGAAGTAACAATGAGCCTCCTCCCCTTATTTTGCTGTATATTCCTTTTCTCCTGAAAGGTAAGCATTTCACACTGTGTGCGACTGAGCATCCCTCTTTTTTTTTTTTTTTTTTTTGGAGGTCTGGTTAGTTAAACTAATTCATTTAGACCTTATTCTGGTCTTCATATCTGCTTTCCTCCTTACACTTGCTTCAGCTCTGGAGGAATGGCAACAGCTGTGAGGAGCACACTACTATCAGCACATTCTTTGGATGGTCTCTATATGGGGTCTCATTTTAGCCTAAATAAACCTGCAGGCATTCTGAGGAAAGGAAGAGAGAACATGTTCATGATTCTTCTGTCAATATTTTGGCAGTATATTTTTCCCAACATTTTCTAACACCTGCTCCCAAATTTAACCTTTCCTCACAAATATATTTTAAGGGTAAATCATACTACAGCTTAAGTTTCACTTACTGATTGCAGTTCTCAATACAGTGCCTTCCATTTTATTCAATCAATGGTCAAATTTCATCCTCTATTTAATTGGATTACAATTTCTCAAATCAAATTGTGTGTATTAAGAACAACACAAATGCCACTCCGTGGGCCTCACAGCACGCACAGCCAGGAAGAGGGGAGGGCAAAGGTGATTTTAAGCCACCTTTGCACCCTTGGATTCCAGGACTCGCTGGGGACAGGAGTGGTCTCTTCTGTAATTTGCAAAAGCCCTGCCCAGACCACCTGTGGACTACTCTGCACCCCAGAGTAGTGTTGAGCTATGGCCGCTCCCTCTCTCACCCCGTCCTCACACAGGAATGTCTCTACGAAAGGCCACAAACGTCAGCTCTGTTCTATTCCTGAAGGAGTGGGGGCAGAATTCCCCTAGGAGCCATTTGAGACCCTTTATGAGCCCTCTAGGCTATTGCAGCAGTATTCATGAACTGCAGGGTGTAAAAGTGTCAGAATCTGGCCCTCTATTTGATCCACTTTAATCACTTCTAAGCAGGTAGTACTGGAAAATAAATCACTGCCTATCGAAAGTTGCTACTTAATAAGAGGGCTCATTCAGAATTTGGTCTAAGCAGAAAGAATCCAAAGAAAACCCACAATTATAAAACAAAACAAAAAAACTGTAACAAGATTGTTACGGACATTACAAATACTGCCATGTGATGCCAAGATATAATATGCACCCTAGTGGACATATGTGTAACAAGATCAACAGTTTATTTCAAACCAAGTGATTGGAATGGGACTGAATGAAATAACAAGTAGGTACTGTGTTTCTATTGGTGTGATAGGAAATTAATGGCTGAAATTATTAACTAGCATTTTAAGGGCCACAGTCTTGTGTTTTAGTTGTATTCAGGGCCGGCTCCAGGCACCAGCTTCTCAAGCAGGTGCTTGGGGCGGCCGTTCCCGACATGGGCGGCAGTTCCAGGTATTCGGCGGCAATTCGGCGGACGGTCCCTCACTCCACCTGGGAGTGAAGGACCTCCCGCCGAATTGCCGCCGCAGATCGCGATCGCGGCTTTTTTTTGTTTTGTTTTGTTTGTTTTGGCTGCTTGGGGCGGCCAAAACCCTGGAGCTGGCCCTGGTTGTATTTCCTAATTACATATCAAGGCTGAGATTTTCAAAGCTGACTAAGGGATAGGATATGGAGACATAGCTGCCATTAAAATTAAACAAATATGCATCAATTCAGAATAAATGTATCCACTGCAACACTGAAACCCAAACCTCTAAACACTTATTCACACAAATAGTCCCATTTACTTTAATGAGACTATTTACATAATTAAGGATAGCTGCATGAATCAAAGTTTGTAGGAATGCATCCCAGACTATTGTTGCTCTACTGTTGTGTTTTTATAGCAAAGTTCTCTCTAAAACAGGCAGATGCCAATAAACAGCATAAAACTATCAACATGCATGGGCAATAGTATAGCTCTGGGTTTTCAATATTTATTTGCCAACAGAAATCCAAGGCTATTTTACATATTTTTGTACTTGTTGCTACAATGCAGCGTTTTTAGCACTTTGCAAAGATGCATTTAACCTATCAGCCCCATGCCACTTTCCAGCATGTAATTAAAGCATGATTCAAAGTCATTGGGAATCTTTCTGTTGACTTTAAGGGATGGAACCAAAGACACTAATGCACTGAAGTGAGGAATCAATAGCAGAGAGTGCACAAGGAGCAAAGATTTTCTTGGAGAATTTCATTATGAATCGATAGTGTTAAAAGCACAACATTTTGACAGGTTTCTGCTCGGTGCCAGCTTTGCCATATGAACAGAGCAAGTCAAACTACGACAAGAAAGTATTTATTGCATGACTGACCTTTGCCTGCAGGGTCTGCATATTTTCTATCTTATAAAGGGCAGAAGAAATCCTAGAACGAGCTTTAGCACAGATTAATTATCAAACTGCTAAGCTATCCCAAAATCTCTCTTTCATCCCCAAACACAAAAATATCAATTAAAGAAACCACATACTGAATTTGTAATGGAGTAATATTTTATTATATATTGTTGATCTTAACTGAATGTTGATTGCCCAACTAATCTGTACTGCTAGAAGACACTGAGGTGGAAAGAAACCTTTTTATTTTATAACCAAGAGGCATCCAATTTCTCAATTCTGGTATCCTTTCCAGACAAGCCAGTGTCTATTTAGAGCAGGCAAGTTAACACCCTTGACAATCAGCAACAACGCACCATCATTTCCTTGTTAAAAATAATCTGATTAAGAACAGAAGAAGCCATTTGGATAAAACTCGAACAATCAAATATCCAGCTCAAACTCAAAACAAATTGGAATTTTGTAAAGGTTTTATAGTTTGTTTTTTAAATGGACACATCAGCACTTGCTCGGTTCAACTGGGAATATAAGTAATGAAATATAGAAAAAAATACCACAATTGTGGAATTTTTGGCCAGGAGAAAACCAGAGAATTTTGCAAATCTCTTTGGTCAGGAAATCAGGCTAAGTTCAGATATGATGATTATCTGATGCCTATTTGAAGTGAACTTCAAAACCTTTTGAGGTTTGTCCATTACTAACAAGAATTCATCAGATAACAACTCTCATTTAATATTCTAGATAGCACCTTTCATTTGAAAGCATTTTGGACTCTATCCTACAAGGTACTGAACACTGTAGCCCACATACAGCAAAGCACTTAAGCATCTGTAAAATTTTCAATACATGAGTAACCCCATTGATCCTAGAGAACTCAGATCAAGACCTTTATTATAAAACAGTGTACATCCAGGAATCACTTCTTCCACTAATGAAATGTAACTAGTTCTGGATGGAAGCAGTAACCAATCTAATAAATGAGAAGAGGAGAATTTTTGGACAACTACATCAGGATGAATCCCTAAGCTTACTTCTAGAGCATTAATATTTAATATTCATGAAGGCCAGTCAGGATATTAGGTTTTGGGATACTTGTCTGAAAGTGTCTTATTTGGTGAACTACGTGGAATTCAGTGTATCAGCTTTAGAAGAGATTGTCTCTCCTGGTTCCATTGAATCTAGGTACAGTATTTACAACCTGATGCATAGAACACTAAATGAATTAGTAATCAGTAGCAAGTCAAATCAGTTTTTCCCAGAATTTGAATGATTTTTATTTTTATGATATTTGCCTTAAATTAGCTGCCTTAAAAGATTTTGTTATCTAACTCTCAAACCCCCAGGTATCACTGATAAATTCATTCCATATATTAAATACACAATTACAGTAAGTCACTAAACTTCAGGAATCGACTTTCATATCAGTTGGGTTTTCTTCCTCTGATTCAGCCGTGAGATTCAGTGCAGCCTAAGAGCAAAAAAGAGAAAGAAAGGAAAAAGAAGAATTACTCACCAGTATTAACAGAAATTGGTAAAAACATGCTACAAACCAAAGCAAACAGAAACTGTGTTTAGATAACCTTCAGCATGACTATGCATTCTCCTATTCAGTGAAATAACACTTTAGTTTTTATTCCCCTCTACCATCAACAAGTAAGACTGTATAGAGACAAATATCTCTGATTCCCAAGCTAACAAAGGGTACTAAAGGGTGAAAGTGTATACAATACTGTAAGAATATTGATCTGGTCCCACCGTTTTTATGTAAACTCACTGACAATATCTTTCCAGAATGCAAAAAGAATGTGTCATCACCAGACTAATGCTTATACAACTGTGAACCTAATTTATATGCCTAACACTGGGTAATTACATAGGTGAATGGCTACACACATAATTATTACTTATTTGTATATTTCATTACCCAATTTGCATGTGCAAATGTAGTAATAACTACATACCAAATATGCCTGCAATTGCATGCATATGATTACATGAGCTTAATTGTGAAAACCTGACTTCAAATGTATTCCTAGATACATTAAAAATAAGAGACACCTGTAAAACATTTGTAAAATAAACAGGCTGTTATTACATCCAAAACATGTTAACAAACATTCCTCATGCAATGTAAAATCAAAGCTGAAATTACATTACTGACAATAAAATAAGATAGGCACGACAACTTAATGAAATTCAAAGAAAAAAAATTCTGGCAACAGCATACTGGAACTACAAACAGTCTTTACCAGCATCTTGAGTTACACAATCATTTAAAAAAATATATATTCTGTTACTTGAAAACTTCTTATTTAAAAAATGTTGAATTGAAAAGTGGGATCTAACACATTCTTTTGACCATCAAGATATATGTAACTGGATACATTTCAGTTCTAGTAGCTGACCCAAGAGGTATTGTTATACATGCTGCAATGCTTTGCACAAGTCAAAATCTGATTCACGTTCTCTCACTTCCCTATAGTGACAGATTCAAGGAGTATTGTGAGGACTGTGTGCTTTAGCACACCAGAAAAAGAAAGAGCCTCTAATTACTCTCAAGATTCACCTCCAGCTGATTAAATTAGCACTTATCATAGCCATATGATCACAGAGGCAAAGGGAGGTAGCTGCTCCCCTGGGAATACTGAAACTTTCATTTGGAAAACACGTTGAATGTACAAAGTTTGAAATTTAAGGATTTCCTTTACCACATTGGCTCCATCACCGTTTTCCTCAACTGCTGAAACAGGGGCACAGCTGGGGGAAAATGAGGCAGGGCAAGAGAGTTCCTATAATCAACTCATCCTTGGCTGTGGGGGCCACTGGCAGCCAACAACCAGAGAGAACATTCCAAAGGCTGCTTTAACATGCACTGGGGATCAAGCTCTCTTCAGAAGATCTGGAGAATATGGCCCAAATACTCTCTTTTAGGCCACAATGGAAGTGCTGACACAGCCTTAACTGTATAGCATTAGTGGGGACAGAAAAATCTCTATACAGGGATTACTTAGATTTTTTTTTTTTTTTTTTTTTTGGTACTTACGTCAGATTGCCCACTCTCATCTATCTCCTCAACTCGGGCCAAATTAGGGGCTCCATATTTATCTGTAAGCTCAGCTAATGTCCTTGATTTATCCCCCGGTTCCTACAATTGAATTACAAAGCTTACTGTGAGTTATTAGTAATTTTGTCACAAATGTATTTAAGAACTCTGAAGATATGTTAAAGAACCTTAGTATGCACTAAACTAATGAAAATAAACAGATGCCATAGACTAGAGATTTATGGTAACAAAGCCCTGGCATAAATAAATTAAGTGTGAAAAAGGTCTATGTATTACCGTTAGGGCTAATATTAGTTATTATTAGAGGAATTTGAACAACTTTAGGTTTTCATGTAGTACCTTTTCTCTATCTCACTTTTATAAAGTTTGATATTTAGAGTGATACATTGTCAATATTTTGACAAAATGATCTGAGAAAAATATTCTCCTTTAGATTGTGATGAACCCCATATACTGGAGGCTGGTCTATACTTAAAAGTTTTACCAATATAGCCATGTCAGTTGGGGTGATTTTTTTTAAAAGCCGTATGTAGACAAAGATATACCAGCAGAAAGATCCCTTATGACAGTATAATTTATTTTGCCTCACAAACCAGAATAAGCTATATTGGTATAAACACTTTTATACTAGCATAAGTGCATCCACAGTAGGAAGGTTTACTGCGTTAGCTACACCATAGCTAAAGCAACAAAACTGTAGTAGTAGACAAACCCTAAGTGTGTTTGCATTTACAAATAGGAGGACTGGGGAAGTTATTCACTTGTGTTCCCATTTCAACAAAAACACTCTCATAACCATAACCAAGGAAGACTGCAGCACCACTAAGCAAACAAATGTATACTAAGTTGCACTCTGAAACCATTTATACTTGGTTATGAAAATTATGCTGAAGAGACTGATAGTACAGCCCAGTGTCTAACTCAGGAAATTTGAAATGAAGCTGCAGGGCTAGACATGCATTCCAGAAATGTTCTTTCACAGATTTTGACAGTTTGGTAAAATGTCCATAGGCTAAAAGCATACATACACAATTCCTGCACTGATCAGAGAGCATGTTTGATATCTAAGCATGGATCTTGGAAAGGCTGGTTGGAAACATTATCTAATTATTAATTATTATTATTAATGGAACTTTGTCAGACCTCTTCAGCTTTTTGCTGCAAGGACAGCTCTTTTGCTTTCTCTTTCTCTACCCTTTCTAGTTCCAGCTGAGCCTCCTCATGTTCTCGTTCCAGCTGAGCCTGCAATCATTTTATGGAAGCAATATAACATGGACAAATTGAGAAAAAAAAGGTAAACTACAGTAGGCTGACCTATGTTGGTGTTAAAGTTTGCAAAGCAGAGGTTTTATATATGTACTTTTTGTCAAGAGACAAGATGGATGAGATAATATCTTTTATTGGACCAACTTCTGTTGGTGAAAGAGACAAGCTTTCGAGCTTACACAGCTCTTCTTCAGATCTGGGAATTACTCATAGTGTTACAACTAAATACAAGATGGAACAGATTGTTTAGCATAAGTAGTTAACATATTTCAAGGGGGCTTAAATTCATGGACTGAATAGAGACACTAGATTTATGGCTTATTACAATGATCACCCACTAGCAACCTCCCACGTTTGTTTTCTCCCTATGTCTGGAGGGGTGTTAACGGACCACTTCACCTTGAATGGTCCCCTGAAGTGTGTGTTAACTACTTATGCTAAACAATCTGTCCCATCTTTATGGCCCTTCGTTTCCAGTTTTTATTTTATTTTTTCCGGGAATCTATTGATGTTTATTACTACAACAACAAAAACAGCTGAAAATCAGTGCAAAAACGTTTACTAATTTTTCTGGGTAAATACTGGGATTTATTTTGGTGGACTGAAGGACGGGGGGGAAAGCATTCAATAGATTAATGCTTTCACGAACGGAATTCAATGTGGTTTGCTGCAGAACTAAAACAGAACTCAAAACACAATGCCACCACTGAGTTCAAGAAAACAATATATCGCTAATCCCCAAATAAAGCTTTTCATTTGAATAAGCAGTTTACTGTTGTAGACTTAGAACTATTAGGCTATAAATATTTACATTTAATAATTGGGCCCAATATTTTAAAATATTTATAAACACTCATTGTGAGGTCCTTCAGTGTAATTTCCAAAAGTCCTGAGTAGTGTAGGCTCGCAGCAATCTTTTTAAGTAGTCTTTTCCCAGGCCCATTTTCCTACAGTCTTGGATGTAGCTGAATTTCAAAAATTCTCTTTCCACATTAGCTGAGCCAGGTGGGACACTGAGGATGCGAGAGACAGCACGGCTCAAAGTTGGACAGTCAGTGTGGTGGATTTCCCAGAATTCAAGAGGAGTGATGCAGTGGTTGTCTGTGGAAGGCATTGCCATATAGGCACTTTCCAGTTTTGTATTTTCTTCATTAGAAGCCACAAAAGGGGAGATTATACAAACATACTCTTTACATTTATCAGCTGAGGCCACACTTTTACGATGAGGGTCAAACAGCACAATGACTTTCCAGAATGATGATTCTCTCTGAAAAGCTGTAGGGGACATATTGCGAGCGTCAGTAGCTTCCCACTTCTTTGACAGCTCTTCGTAAAAACTTTTGAAAGTTTTTGCAAGGTGGTCCTCCTGCACAGTGACTGGCAACACAGACTTGGAAAAAAATTGTTTTTTCTGGAATCTCCCCAGATGTGCTTTTGTGAGAAAGTTCTGCAGAGATATTGTTAACCAGAATGCCAGACACCTTTGTATTAGAAAATGTGACAACTGTTAAAGAACTGGATTTCAATTTCTTCTGTGCTTCATGTAGTGGCTGAAGTGTTTCAATCAGGAATTTGAGTTTTGTACAAAGGCTTTGCCTAATTTCTTACATAGCTGCTTGAGATTTCAGCTTTTTGGCTTTTCCACTGTTGAACTCTTTGTGATATAAAAGTTGCATTAATACACCTATTGCCTTCTGAACACTCTGTGCAGCCAAATACAGACTAAACCATCTTGTCGGTACAACTGGAATGCTGAAATGCTGTATTCAAGTGCGATCTCTTCGCAAACATCATAGAAGATTTTTTTTTATTTGAATGCTTGAAAACTGCACCAGCATCTATTACGGAATTTTTTAAATCAGCCATTTTGGGAACCCCTGTTGCATGAGAGACAGCAACGTGCAGCAGGTGAGCTGGGCAAGACAAACAAAGCAATTTAGGTTTTTCATTCAGCTTTACATCTTGTGTTTGAACTTCACGCAGTAAGAAGCCGAGTTAGAATTCACTGTAGCTCAAATCCTTCCACATAAGTGCATATTCATTTAAAGTTTTACTGACACCTGCCGCAACTGTTTGACTGCTGACTTTACAAACTCCAGATCTGCCAAAATGAGTGCAGGCTTCTCCAAAACAAAATGAAAAATGAAAACAAAATCACCAGGATTGGGCGGTCGAGAACATCTGACGATTCATCAAAAATCAAAGAACTAACTATATTTCCAGTCAACCTCTCTTTAATTTTGTTGGTCAGAGCATCATCATGCTCCTCCAGATATTTCTTGGTCATATTGATTGAATTTGGCAAAGATTTTTCTGCTGGACAGAAATTTCATATAAAGTCCTCCAAAGGACCATCAGCAAGGCTTAGCGGCTGCCCTGAAAAGCAGACGGCATGTACAAATTCACTTATTACATCGTTTTGATCTCGCTCTTTCTGCCGTGCCCGGACAAATGCTGATTCCAATGTCTTAAGTGTCATTTGCTCTCGAAATGTTCTTTAATCCGCTTGGCCTGAGTGTCAAGTATGATGCCACACCATTTGCAGCACATGCACTCAACTTCATCCTTTTCTCCCATTTTTGTTTTTTTTAAACTTTTGAATACTTCCTTATGTTCTGAAACATATTCTGATTTTCGTTTTCTTCCCATTTTAGAGTGTCAAATCCTTAAACCGTTATCTGCTAACAGCTTGAAATGTGTATATGGTGGGTGTGAGATTCATCACGACGTTCAGATGTGCATGCACTTCAGAGCTTGCGTACATGCCTGTTTGTTTATTGTGTGCATCTTCTAGAATAATATATAGCCTTACTTCAACAGGCAGCTTTGCATATACACACAAACTAATATATTATTGTAATACATATATCTCATGCAATGTACTGTATTTTCCTAATAAAACACGCTATTTTTTATATGTTTGAATTACACAGAAAAAAAAACAAATACTACTTTTTGGAAAAAAACGAGATTTTTTCAGTAAAAAACGGTTTAAACTGAAAATGAAGGGGCTTATCCATCTTGTATTTAGCTGTGACATTCTGGGTAAGTTTCCCAGACCTGAAGAGGAGCGCTATGTAAGCTTGAAAGCTTGTCTCTCTCACCAATATAAGTCGGTTCAATGAAAGATATTATCTCACCCACCTCATCTCTCTAATATCCTGGAACTGACATGGCTACAACAACACTGCATGCTTTTTCTTCACCATTTACAATGTATTTTATGCTTGAAAACATAAACATACAATAACTGAAATAAGAAGAAGTTTAGATTTGTTGAAATATCAGGTGACTCAACAATCTTATCAGTTGTGGACCAGAATAGAGAGCAAGGTCTTTTGATTGTCAAAGGGAAAACAGAATAGACAACTGAAGACCTTACCCTTCCATACATCCCTCACACATTCTCATTAAAGGTCAAATCCAATGTCCATTTGAAGACAACTAGAACTCACAAGAATTTAAGACCCAGATTTTTAAAGGTGTTTTAGGTGCTACTGCATTCAGCGTTGCAATGTCTAACTGATTTAGGTGGCGAAATCTCATTTCAAAAGGGATTTAAACACATAGGAGCCAAAATCTCATTGACAGTCTATGGGGTTTAGGTTCCTAAATGCCTAATCTGTCTTGAAAATGAGATTTAGGCTCCTAAATCAGTTAGCTGTTGCAATGTTGAACGCATGAACGTCTACATACCTTTAAAAATCTGGGCCTCAGGTCTTTGCTGCCATCATATGTCAGAAATTGCATAATTTAAGTATAAATAATGTTTTATTCATTAACACTTATGCTGGAGAATCAAATACTGACAGCAAAAATCTTGTTTTATTCGCTGTAATATTTTGTGAAAATATATTAACAAACATGACCACTAAGTCCAAAAGTGGCATTCAGATGCTCTTTGGTCATATGCAGTCATATAGAGCACATGCATGTGCCCAGAGCTAGTCGCTCAAAACTGTGACCCACACACAACCAGTCCCTTGAAAAATGTGACTTTACTGTGACAAAGCTGAGGGGAAAATTCATAACAAATAACTTATTTGATTAATTTAGCCTTTTCTTTCTTTGTGAGCCACTTGCAGATATAACATCATATACTCATATGTATTAATTATTTGAAATTATTCATGAAATTCTTCAGCAAATAATTCAGTTTTCAAATTGTTAAACTGTAAATTAAAAAGTATAAAAGAATATACAATATGCAATTCATGCTATAACTTACACAACTAAACTAATGAGAGCAGCATGAGTTTAAAATTCTATATTTGATTGTCATATGCTTAGATTACACTGTTATGGTTAATTATGTAAGCAATCCCAATCTGGGAATGGCAACAATACCATGTGATATACAAACGGGGCTATTTCAGACACTGCTCATTCAAACAGGTGGCTTCGGGTCATGGGAGGCAGAGGTCTGCTCTACCAAGGCCAGCTAGAAATGTGAATCTTTATTTCTCCTGTTTCAGTTCTATATAATGTTTTTAGCTGAAATAACTCTACTGTGATGATAAATTGAGACGTATGAAGAATAAGGACATCTCCTTAGCTCATGCTATCCCACACCACAGATTTTCCCTTCTTTTATTTAACAGGAAACCTCCATCCACTAATCCCGACTCTTTCCACAAACACACAATTTCTGGATACATTCACTATTACCTTCTCTTCCCACATGCAGATGTTAGAGCAGAGCAGTTGGGCAAGGTAACATGAAGAAGGTTACACATTAAATTTCAGACATGCAAGTGGGGCCGAGTCAAATAACTGTGCAGTGGTTCCCTAGGTTTCCTTGAGGCTGCCCTTGTATGTAACTAACACAGTATGAATTATTAAATATATATTCAAATATACATCCTAAACATGAATTTTACAAATATTGAAACATTCACTTTGCATGAACACTCATAACAGAAATGCTCACATAATGTTTGTTGAAAGCAAACATGACAAAAATGCATACATGATCAAATCAAAATTCAACGTCCAATTCAAACAAATATTTGCCAAAAAAAAAAAAAAATTCTCAACTCTACACTCTACATAGGATAGGAGGCTACATCACAGATCAGGGAACCACAGTGGATGTACTCCATGATCATACAATGGCAACCACTTGTAAAGTTGTGTGTGTATGTAAATTACAGATCTGTTGATTATCTGCCACAATATAGGGAGCAGTCCACATCTACTGAATACACCTACTATGTGCATGGACAGTAGGGCTGTCAAACGATTAAAAAAATAATTTGCGATTAATCGTGCTTTTAAACAATAATAGAATACCATTTATTAAAATATTTTTGGATGTTTTCTACATTTTCAAATATATTGATTTCAATTAAAACACAGAATACAAAGTGTACAATGCTCACTTTATATTTATTTTTATTACAAATATTTGCACTGTAAAAAACAAAAGAAATAGTATTTTTCAATTCACCTTATACAATTACTGTAGTGCAATATCTTTATCATGAAAGTTCAACTTACAAATATAGATTACATTCAAAAAATAACTGCACGCAAAAACAAAGCTATGGAAAACATTAGAGCCTACAAGTCCACTTAGACCTACTTCTTGTTCAGCCAACCGCTCAGAGAAACAAGTTTGTTTGCATTTGCAGGACATAATGGTTCCCGCTTCTTATTTACTATGTCACCTGAAAGTGAGAACAAGCGTTCGCATGACACTTTTGTAGCCAGAGTTGCAAGTTATTTACATGCCAGATATGCTAAACATTTGTATGCCCCTTATTGCTTCAGCCACCATTCTAGAGGACATACTTCCATACTTCAGTTATGTAATAAAAAAAATATCTACATTTGTAAGTTGCAGTTTCATGATAAAGATATTGCACTACAGTACTTGTATGAGGTGAATTGAAAAATACTATTTTTTGTTTATCATTTTTACAGTGCAAATATTTGTCATCAAAAATAATATAAAATGAGCACTGTACACTTTGTATTCTTTGTTGTAATTGAAATCAATATCTTTGAAAATGTAGAAAAATATCCAAAAAATATTTAATAAATTTAATAAATTGGTATTCTGTTATGGTTTAACAGTACAATTAAAACTGCGATTAATCACAATTAATTTTTTTAATAGCCATTAATATTTTTTAGTTAATCGCGTGAGTTAACTGCAATTGACAGCCTAATTGACAGGCAACTATACATAGTGAACGCCAGCACCTGACATGCCAATTGTAAGTTACTGATGCTCAGAGAAGCCTTAAATTGGGTATTCTTTGCCTTAGGGTTCTGCATTATTTAAGGAGATCATACTGCAAAGTCAGTTTCCTTGCTTAGCCACTTCCATGTTCTGAATGGTCATGTCACTTATTATTTGGCACATAGACACTTTATGCAAGTCACATTATAGTGCTTTTATGCTGCGTTATTGTAACACCATTATACAGACATATGCAATATGTCAACCATAAGATACATACCTAGGCTGGTTCCAGTGTTATGAGTAAGGCTGCGAGTCTGTCGTGGAGGTCAGGGAAGTCACGGACTGCATAACTTTCAGGGACCTCTGTGACTTTTGCAGGGGCCGGTGCAACTAGCCCGGGGACCGCCTGAGCAGCTCAGGCAGCCCCTGGGCCAGCCACACCGGCTGCTGCTGGGGCAGTCTCTGGCCACTATCTCCCTCCCCAGCAGCAGCAGGAGTTTGGGTGTGGGAGGGGGCTAGGGGCTGGCATGCGGGGGGGGGGGGTGAGGGCTCTGGGCAGCTTTTACCTCAGGGGGCTCCCTGGAAGCGGTGACATGTCTCTCCCTTGGCTCCTAAGCAGAGGCACGCCCTGGCGGCTCTATGCGTTGCCTTCACCCACAGGCACCGCCCCCGCAGCTCCCAGCCAATGGGCGCTGCGGAGCCAGCCCGTGGGGCGCAGGCAGAGCTCAGAGCTCCCTGGCCACGCCTCTGCCTAGGAGCCGAGAGATAGCCAGGGAGCCACACGGAACCAGGTAGGGAGCCTGCCAGCCCCGCCAAACCTCCTCCCCCACCCAGCACCAGCGAGGGTCCTGGGCCACACTCTCCTCCTCCCGCCCCGAGCACCCGCAGCACTACTGGGCCACCCCCTCATCCCCCCAGAGCACCCAAGATTTAGTCAGGGGTATATAGTACAAGTCATGGACAGGTCACGGGACATGAATTTTTGTTTACTCCCTGTGACCTGTCCATGACTTTTACTAAAAATACCCGTGACTAAAACTTAGCCTTAATTATGAGGTGTCAATGCCACAGTATTATCTGCTAGAAATTTTAATTACTTTTATTATTGACTATATTTTGCCAGACCTGCTGCTCCTCTGCAAGTTTCTGCTGGAACATGAGTTCTTCTTCCTTCATTTTTTCTAACATTTCCAGTTCTTTCAGGGCCTCCTCACGCTCTTGCTCAAGTTCAGCCCTCTCCTGCTTCCTCTGTCATTGCAAGATATTGACAAATCAGAAAAAAGATTAACTAATATTGGCTATATTGTCATTAAAGTTTGTGAAAGAGTAACAGTAATCATTTTAAATGCAGAGAGATCCACCTGTTGTTCTTCATCTAAATTTCTCCTGTATTTGTAAATCCAGTATGCCAGATACTCTATTGGGTCTATGGGCCGATGCTCTACCACTTCTGCAAGTCCCTTTGCCAAGCATATTCCTAGGCATCTCTTGAGGTATTCAGACTCCATTCACACCTCCTGAAAAATGTAAAGGAAGAAGACACTAAACAGTGTTTCCCGATTTAAACTAAAATATATTTTAAGAATTACTGACTAGACCATATCAAATAGTTTGTTGCAAATAGTTTAGCCAATGAATTCAGCCCTTTTTTTGTGAATGCTCTGTGAAGAGGTTGTGCATTGTATTAAAGACAGTGTTATCTAGTTGACAAGGCACTAGGTTAGGAGTCATTTCTTCCATGACCTGCTGGATAACTTTGGAAAAGGTCATTTGTGTCGATTCCCTTCTCACCCCTTTGTCCATCTTGCGTATTTAGACTGCAAGCTCTTCAAGGCACAAACTTTCTCTCACTGTGTGAACAATGCCTAGCAGCAGGGGTCCCAATCTGAGTTGGGGTCTATAGGCACTGTAGTATTACTTATAATAAATACTAGTTTGCTCATTTTTTACAAGTGTTCAATACTTTGTGCATGAACATTTTATCACAGAGTTTTTGAGCTGGTTGCAATTAATATTTGCTATGCATACTTTATGCCCTAGACATCTAAGTCACATGTTATTGTGTCCGCTCCCTGATCAGATGGCCTAAGCTTTATAAACTGGAATTCCCTTTTTTGTTCACAAATTATCTGTGAATATTTGTAAGTGTCAGACTAATGTGAGAGTAATTAAAACAGCTTTGCAAAATGACTACGAGAGTAATCCCAATACAAATGCTCTCATAAACAGATTTATTCGTGCTAGGATTTGAGAGATTTTGCTTCCAGAAAGAATTCTTGTGAATAAAAGCTTGTTCTTCTGTGGCTAGGTGAATAAAAGTCATGAATACAATCAAAACAAATGTGTAGGTTATAGCCATAAAAATCTTCATTAATGCTGCGTTACTGACAAAGAGCATGCACACATCTGATGTATTTTAATCAGAAAATGAAGTGGACATGCACTTTCTGAAATAAATAATCTATATTATATGCCAGTATGGTATGATTTGAATAAAGCAAGAGACATCCCAGTCCTGTGCCTAACTACAAGACCATCCTTCCTAAAAACAAATAACATCTTTAATTTACAAGCAAGCATAGGCAGACCCTGGAAGTTGGTATGAACTTACACTGCCTAAGAAAGTACTTCTCCCCAACTTTAGACATGCTCCCCTTTGCCAAAAGAGTTCCAATCTGCCAGATATTTTGAGAAAAAACATCATTCACAGAGCATTTTTCTCAGCTATGATTTACAGTGATTATTCAAGAACTTGGCTTTTAATTTCCTCTGAATCTTAGACCCTCTGTCTTCTGACTATATTTGAAGCATATTAAAGGCAGATCAGATGAGGCTTGCTCTTGCTCCCATTGAAGTCAAAATCTCTGATTCTCCGTTCATTGAGATTGTAAAATAATATTTGTCTTAATATACTTCCCAGGATATGTTTGTTCTCCAATCTAGTGAAGCACCAGCATCATCCATAGTTATACAGATAGTGAAATAATAAAAACAAGCTTTAAAATTTATTCTTACTATATTCTGTTTATGTAAGGCCAGATTCTAAAATCTTACTTATGTTGAGTATAACCTTTCTCCACAAAAAAAGTCCTATTGAGGTAATTGGGACTACTTGTTGAGTAAAATATTACTCAACATAATTAAGGATACTAGAATCTATGTTGTACCAATTTCTTTACAATGTTATAACTTCTTGAAGGACATATCATTTCAGTTGTTTTAAACGTTTTTAACCATCTTTCTAACTAGATTACATTTAAGGAAACAACAAACTCTCTTAAACATGGCTCATTGTCAATTAGTTTTATAGAACTTCAGATGGAGATGCACAATGAGATATACATAACTCATCAGTTCAGAGAGAATTTTTTAAAATATGTACAGCGTAGGGACCATTCTTGTTAGGTAAATACCTCTCTTACACCGGCCTGTATGTTTCCAAAACATAGAGTACAATTCTGCTCCATTTGTTTCAAAATGTAATTTCCATGAAGCAGTAGTTGCTTAACATAGTTTAGGAAATATTCACTTATCTCCAGTTACAATAGTACATGATCACTAGTTTTCCTTACAGTGCTAAATTCTATTAGCTCTTCTCTAATAGTCCCAATTAACCATTTTCTGTCCCTAAATACACACTTCACTGAATTCAATGTGGATTCCAAAGGAACCTAGAAGCTACTTAGAATTTAAATAATTTCTGTGTATGATCTATTTAAGAAGAAGAAAACAGACCTTATCTAAAGGCAAGTCACACAAATGCAGGAGATCGGAAACATCACAGACTATTCCTTCCTTCTGGTCTCTTGCACAGACACCCCTTAGGTATGCTTCCTGTTAAGTTCAAATCTTACTTTCTGGCACACTGGCATATATCAGTGTTTTGTCACAATGCACCTCCACAGAATGCACATCTGAACACACTTACCTCCTGAAGGTTCTATAGTTTCCTCTCACCTGAAAGGATTCTGCAACCCACTCTTCAAATATATTTACATTCTTGGCATGGTTTGTACACTTTGTTTTTGGGATGCTTGATTTTCTTGTTTAAACCATTTCTACAACAAAAGAACAGTTAGCTATGAGACAAGTATCAATAGCATAAAGGGCTTCATTTATGGGCATATGTCTCATCTCTGCTACTCATGAGATTAAAAATATATTGACTCAGAATGCAGTTTTTGTTTTCCTACAGCCTCATGTCAGCTAAGTTTTAAGCATGTGTATAAGTGTTTGTACGATCAGGACCCAATATATTACTACTATTACAATACTGTTATACAATATAATAATGATACGACTATAACAATGATAATACTAACATCCTTGTTTTGGGATTTGTGTGTGAACACTGACCGAATATTGCTTATTGTAGGTACAGTACTGAAATCACGGTCTGTTTAGTATATGATTCCCAACGCTTTGGAAGTAATAAAAGATCACAGAAAAAAATAATAGTTTGACACACTTTCATTTTTAGTGTTAAACTTAAAACTCAAAATACATTTAGCTTTTTGCTATCATCTGCAAAATATCAGTTTTTTCTGAACCTTTTAGTAAGCACTGGCCCTTTACATACAGTTAAAGTAGAGGGTCAAACTGGAAAGCAGAAAATATATCAAGTGTAAAGAATATTTCTAATTTAGATACAAGGATAATAGCTCCCTTACAAATACTTAAGCACCATAACAATGTAAAAGACCTAGTCAACGTTTTATTTAGGCCAGGAGTGTTCACAGTGCAATCTGTGGTGCGCTAAAACATAATTTAGGATTGTTCTCTTTGTATAAACAAAGAATGAGGGCAAAAATGATCATCTGTCAGTTTTTAATGCTGGTGAATGGAGACGAAAAACAACTCTTTCCAGGAAGGTGAAAATGCAAGCAAAATTATGGTTGAGTTTCAACAGCTGTAGCTGTAGCACTATCTAGCTTGGGCTAGATCAGTGGTTTTCAATCTGTGGACCCGGGGGCGGAGGGGTGTCCAGACTATGCCTAAAATTTCCAAAGGGGTCCACACCTCTATCTGAAATGTTTTAGGCGTCCACAAATGAAATAAGGTTGAAAACCACTGGTTTATATGATTTGTTATGAACCAACAGGATGGCCCTGCTGGGTGGGGGGAGGCTGCTGGGAGACAGATGACCAGTGGCTGCGGCTGGTGCATTGTTGCTATAAACGGGCTGGAGGCGGTTTGGGGGAAAGGAGTGTGCTGAGAAGGTCCCGCAGACGCACGGGAGACCCATCGGCAGGGCAGAGCCACCCGCACGGGACCTCGGACATGGCGCCCCCTGCCGCTCCCCCACGCACACGGCCCTCCGCGCCCCCTTCACGAGGGGAAACCGATTTGAAAGGTTCCCCCGCGCCCCTTCCCACGCTGCGGCGCCGCGCACAGACCAGATTCACTGGAGCGGAGCCCCACTGGGGCCGACAAGGTCCGAGCTCATGCCCCCACTCCACTTCTCGGGGGGGGGGGGGGGGGCGCGACCCCCTGCTGCGGCCTGGGAGCCCTACCGGGTGCGTTCGCCAAGCAGCAGTACAGCGCGTGCCAGCGAACCGTGCGCGCGTGATGAGTAAACGGGACTCGGCGGGCGAACGAGCATCCAGTGTGGGAAAGGGGCGCTAGCCGTTGCCTCGAGGGGCGCGCAGCCGCAGAGGGCACCCCCGGCTCGAGAGCGTCCCGTCGCTAGGCAGCCGCCCGCGTGACCCGGGCGGTAGGATTGGTGGTGGGGCTGGTGCCAGGGGCTGTCACGTGAGTAAGGTGGCGGGGTTAACCCCCTCGGGGCTGGGCATTGGCAGAACATCGGCCCGGCCTGAGGGCAGCTCGCCTTGGAGAGCCGGACACACGGTAGGATCCCGGCGTGTGGGCCGGACCGGGGGCGCCTGGCTCTGGGGGACCCGACCGCGCTCCGCCCACCCGTGGGCTGCGGCATCGCAGCTGGCACCTGTGGGGTCAGCCCCGGGCAGGCAGCCTGGCTGGGGTGGGAGTGATAGTGGGGCCCCAGCGTGCAGCACGGCTCGGGAGCCTGTCACCATGTGTACAAAGGACTGTCCCGTCCCCTACACCCAGCGGTGAGTGACTGATCTTTACACAACAGAAACCTCTGCTACTTTACCTGGTGTAATACCAGCTGCGTGCCAGCTCCCCGCTGCTCATTGCGGTAGCTACCCATAGGGAAGGTAAAGAGTCCCTGGTTTGTTTCTGGAGAGGATACAATAACCTCAGTAACCTGGACAGTAGGGATTCCCACTCAAAGGCCTGGTCTACACTAACCCCCCAATTCGAACTAAGGTACGCAACTTCAGCTACGTGAATAACGTAGCTGAAGTCAACGTACCTTAGTTCGAACTTACCGCGGTCCAGACGCGGCAGGCAGGCTCCCCCGTCGACTCCGCGTACACCTCTCGCCGAGCTGGAGTACCGGCGTCGACGGCGAGCACTTCTGGGTTCGATTTATCGCGTCCAGACAAGACGCGATAAATCGAACCCAGAAGTTCGATTGCCTGTCGCCGAACCAGCGCGTAAGTATAGACAAGCCCAAACAGACTCCAGTGTACAAGACTTACTCCTGGTGGAATTCTGCACCAAAAAAATAAAAATTATGTGCACAGTGTTTTAAAATTCTGCATATTTTATTTGTCAAAATAACACAGTATAATCACACCAGTTTTAATTATTTTTGGTCATTTATTTCAAAATATCTGTCACCAAGTATGTCTGAAACAATACAGACAAGATAAAAAGATTCAGGAAATGTTTTTTGACAAATAGATTCCTTACTAGGCATATTAATACAGAACTCTGAGTAATAATTCATTTAAACTACAATACAGAACCATATTTACCACACCCCTCAGAAGCAAAGGCTTGGGAGAGTCGGGGGTAATGGAGGAGCTGGGGGAGTAAATTGCTGGGAAGGAACCTGGGTGTGAACTTGGAGGGTTGTGGGAATGGGTGGGAAATGAGGGTATGGGTAGGAAAAGTATGGTTTTGAGGGTTTTTGCGGGGCGGGGAGGATTGTTAGGGAGCTTCCCCCCTCCAGACCCTGGCTGACCCCTAGCATCTCCCATTCAGTCAAGCACATCTGCCCCTGTCCCCATGTTTTCCCACAATTCCTGTCCACATGTGTCCCTCCACCCCCACTCAGTCTCCCCATCCCTATGTGGCTTTGCACCCTCTTCCTCTGTCCCCATTTGTCTCTGTGCCCCCACCTAGCCACTCCCCGTCTCTATGTAGCTCTGCACCCCCTCCCCCATCACAATGTGGCCCTGACACCACCCCCCAGCACCCCATGCTGTCTGTCTCCCCATAGCCCCTGTCTCGTGACCTGGCCTGACAGGCGCTGCAAAGAAGGCAGGCTGTTTGTCTTCCCCAGCTGGCTGGGAGCTGCTGCTACTGTTCTTACACCACAGCACCCTCTGGTGGGAAAAAGGTGGAACTACAGCAACATTTCTGTAGAAGCTTTTTTCTGCGCAAAAAAATAAAAGTATGCACAGCTTATTAATTATGCGCACACACAGTAGTGCAGAATTCCCCCAGGAGTAAAGACTCAGTCTGAGGCCCAGTCTACACTAGGAATTTACATCACTAAAGCTAAGTCTCTCAACGGTGTGAAAAGTCCACTCCCCTGAGAAATGTAGCTATACCGACCTAACCCCTAATGTAGACAGCACTAGATCAATGGAAGAATTGTTCCATCAACCTAGCTACAACCTCTCAGGGATGTGGATTACCTACACCAATGGAAAAATCCCTCCCCATTGGTTGAGGTAGTGTCTACAATGACGCATTATAGAGTTGTGCCGCTGTAGCATTTAAATATAGGCATACTGTTAGGCTTTGCCTACACTAGCACTTTTGTCGGAAAAAACACCCCCCTGACCGACATAAGTTTCACCGACAAAAGAACTGGTGTGGACACTGCCACTGCCATGGCTACCGCCACTTGTTGGGGGTGGTTTAATTATGCTGGCGGGAGAGCTCTCATCCGCTGGCATAGAGCGGCTATACGGGAGACCTTATATCGGCCCAGCTGCAGTGGTACAGCTGTGCCGCTGTAAGGTCCATAGTGTTGACATAGCCTTAGAACTTACTCCCATAATTGCCCTACACTGTCACTGCACTGTCAGTTTCTTATCATTTACACTCTCTTCTGTAAAAGCCACTTATGCTGTCTAGATTAGCCTGGAAGCTTCTTTATAAATCCAACATTTTGTACTCTATTTGTGAAAAATGAAAACTAAGACTATTGCGTTTGATTCAGTGCCATGCAGATTGTGCTAGTTAGGGCTATACTGCAGATCCAGTAGGAATAAAACAATACTTAATGAGTAATATTTTACCAAGATCGATACAAAATTTAATTAGAAGTGCAATACAAGGACTTTCACTTCTAGAGAACCAAGATGGTAGTAACCAAAAGTGGTTACCAGCGGATGTCTTTCCAATAGGCTATGTGAAATGAGTTGCTGGTATCAGTATAGTGATGTTCATCTCACAAAACCAACAACTCAGTTGCCACCTTTCTTAGCTGTGTCATTCAAGAATGTATTGGCCATTAAGGCTGAATTATTCCCTTACTACCAGAAATGGTTCCCCATGTCAGGGTTGAGATGTATCACCAAGGCAATGTAAACAGATTTGTATGACCACCAATGTCCATATGAAACCTTTTGTTAGTGCACGTTCTCATTCAATAATGTCTAAAACATTTCAGTTAATATATTGGTGCAGCGCTTGGTAGAAGATAAGAATGGATACAGAGTACCTCAAGAAATGCATAGGAAAATGCTTAGCTGAGGGACTTGCAGAGGTGGCAGAGCATCGGCCAGCAGACCCAATTAATTATCTGGCATACTGGCTTTACAAATACAAGAAAAATTTAAATAAA
This sequence comes from Terrapene triunguis, assembly GCF_002925995.2. Classification (NCBI taxonomy): domain Eukaryota; kingdom Metazoa; phylum Chordata; order Testudines; family Emydidae; genus Terrapene; species Terrapene triunguis. The sequence goes on along the minus strand of NW_020664497.1, from coordinate 4,055,034 downwards.
GAAGAAGAGGTGAATTTCCTTTCATTTAAAAAAAATCTTTTTTGACATTTAATCCCAACATGGCTGATTTTAGTTTCCATATTTTGTCATTGGTCAATGTCATAATTTTTCTGCAATGCTAGAGGAAGGTAGAGAGGGCCCAGCTGATACAAGATCGTGCAAAGGCCCTGTTAGAACTGGAAATGGTACAAAAACTGAAAGCAGAAGAGCTCCTGATCTGGCAGAAAACTGAAGCACATTATCAGGTCTGGCAGAATTTAATCTTGTGTACTACATTTTAAAACTGAAATCTTATTATCTTTACATGCTTAAGAAAATTGAATCTTAATAAAACTATTTAACACTTATCGCATTGTTAATCTAATAATGCAGTAGTTTTCATCTAAAATGTTTTTTTAATATTAAAAAATTAATCCTCACAATTCTCCTGAAATTAGCATAGATAGGTAAATAATTTTTATCCCCATTTTACAGACAAGAGATAAGGAATTCTCACAGTGTCCCCAATTACCTGCCTAAGAGGGAAATTTAGATTATAATCCAACAGCTCATATTTATATTCTTCATCCTTGCAATGTCCAGGCTTACACATATTGTCAGTTCCCTATCCGCTGTGTCACAAGTCATAAAAGCAGTTTGTCTACATTGGAAAATCTTTTCTAAACATTGGTAACACTGGTCCTGTTTCATCAGTGGTAGACACATTAGAAGTCCTAGTATAAAGAGACTGCCAGCATTTTGAATACCATGTCAAAATCACAGCTGACAAAATTTATGGATGATTCAAAGATGGGCAGAGTGGTAATGATGAGGAAGACAGGGCATTCATGCAGAGTGATCTGAATCACTTTGTAAACTGGGCCTATTCAAACAAAATGCATTTTAATACAGCCAGCTGCAAAGTTATACATCTAGGACCAAATAATTTAGGGCAGCGGTTCTCAAACTGTGGGTCGGGACCCCAAAGTGGGTCACCACTCTGTTTTAATGGAGTCGCCAGGGCTGGCGTTCGACTTGCTGAAGCCAAAGTCTGAGCCCCACCACCCAGGGCTGAAGCCAAAGCCTGAGTGCTTCATCCTTGGGCAGCAGGGATCAGGCTTCAGCTTCAGCTCTGAGTGGCGGGGCTCAGGTTACAGCTCCCCCACCCAGGGCCAAAGCCCTCAAGCTTTGGCTTCGGCCCCACTCCAGGGAGGCGGGGCTTGGGCTTCGGTCCCTCTTCCTGGGATCGTGTAGTAATTTTTGTTGTCAGAAGGGGGTCGCAGTGCAATGAAGTTTGAGAAACCCTGATTTAGGCTATACCTACAGAATGGTGAACTGTATCCTGGGAAGCAGTGACTCTGAAAAGGATTCAGAGGTCACAGTGGATGAGCAACTCAACATGAGCTCCCAGTGCAATGCTGTGGCAAAATGGGCCAATGTAATCCTTGGATGTATAAATGGGAGTAGTGAGAAGAATAGGGAGGTGATTTTTACCTCTGTCTGAGGCATTTGTGTGCCAGATACGACAATACTGCATACATTTCTGGTGCCCATATTTTAAAAAGAATGTTGAAAAATTGAAGAGGGTGTAAAAAAGAGCCACAACAATGATTTGAGGGCTTGAGAAAATGCCTTACAGCGAGAGATTTAAAGAGTGCAATCTGATTAGCTTATCAAAAAGACTTAGGCTATGTCTACGATAGCACTTTTGTCGGTAAAACTTTTGTCGTTCAGGGGTGTGAAAAAAACACATTCCTGACCAACATAAATTTCACTGACAAAAGCACTGATGTGAACAGCTCTCCCGTTAGATTAGAGCAGCTACATGGGAGACCTTATAGCGGCACAGCTGTAGCAGTACAGCTGTACTGCTGTACGGTCTGTAGTGTAGACATAGCCTGAGAGGTGCCTTGGTGACAGTATTAGAGAGACAAGGTGGGTGAAGTAATATCTTTTATTAGACCATCTTCTGTTGTTGAGAGAGACAAGCTTTCTAGCTTACACAGAGCTCTTCTTCAGGTCTCTTGATTACAGTATGTAAGGACCTTCGCAGGGAGAAGGGTACTAAAGGGTTCTTTGATCTAGTGGAGACAGGCGTAACAAGAACCAATGGCTGGAAACTGAACCCAAATGAAAAATTAGGCACACATTTTTAACAGTGAAGGTGATTAACCACTGCAACAAACTACCAAGGGAGATGCTGGATTTTCCATGTCTTGATGTCTTCAGATCAAGATTGGATGCCTTTCTGGAAGGTATGCTGTAGTCACACACAAGTTACTGGGTTCAATACAGGAACAGCTGGGTGAAATTTAATGGCCAGTGATACATAGGAGATCAGAATGATCTAATGGTCCCTTCTGGCCTCCAAGTGTTACGAATATGGCTTAAGAGATCTAACCAAAACACTTCTTTAATTGCTGGCAGCAGCCTTTGGTTAGTCTTCTCTAGGGCAGTGGTTCTCAACCTTTTTGGGCTCAAGACCCATTTGTAAATGTTTATGCCCTGTCACAACCTAGGAAATAGTCTGGGGGGTGGAGGCTCTGGGCAGGGCCGGCTCCAAGCACCAGCAAAGGAAGCAGGTGCTTGGGGAGGCCAATGGAAAGGGGCAGCACGTCCGGGTCTTTGGCGGCAATTTGGTGGTGGGTCCCTCACTCCCTCTCGGAGGGAAGGGCCCGCCACCGAATTGCCGCCGAAGAATGAAGCGGCGCGGTAGAGCTACCGCTGAAGTGCTTCCGATCGCGGCTTTATTTATTTATTTTGCTTCGCCGCTTGGGGCGGCAAAAAAGCTGGAGCCGGCCCTGGCTCTGGGGTGGTTTCGGTTAGGTTCTGCCCCCTTGGGGTGGGGGAAAGGGTCCTGCCAACACTCACCCCACAGTGGCAGCTCCTGCAGCTCCTGTGCTGTGGGGCTGGCTAGGCTTGGCTTTTGGCTCTGGCCATTGCAACCTCCAGGATTGTAGCACTGCTCTGGTTTGGCCCTACCCCCCTGACTAGACCAAATTTGTGTGACTTGTGACCTGGCCCATGAGTTTGCCACTCACTCAAATTTGGCCTACCCAGACTCCCATCATCATGACTGCTGGACCAAGCCTGAGTTGTGCTGGGAGCCCAGAGGCTGCAGTGCCTGCAGCAGAGAGGCAAGCCTAACTAGACTTCTGGGACAGGAGACACAGGAACTGCCACGCTACCCTTTGAAACATTCTGGCAGCCCAATTTTAGGTCCTGATCTACAGGTTGAGAAACCCTCCTCTAGGGCAGTGTGATAGGGTCTGCGGAGGGCCAGGTGGTCTAGTGGATGTGACATAGCCAGGGTACAAACTAAACTAACGAGTAGATGTGTCACTCCTGCCCTCTAATCTGGGGTGCTCTTTACAGTGCATTGCTGCTATGGCCTCCATTCAAGACTGCTCACAAACACCCACTAGCATGTAAGTTACTCAGAGCTATCTCTGTATGCACTTGCAGCCTGCCAGTCACACTCAGGCTCTTACCAACCTGAATTATACTGCAGGGTGACCCCAGTATACTCCCACTCCCAGATTTTTCCCCAGAAAGGTAGGTCTTGTACTGCCCAGCCCTCTCCTGGACAAAACAAGCTCGTATATAAAGTCTGTCATTTTATTAATAGAACTGATTTGCACTAATCTTGTTATCTCAAATGGAGTTACAAGAAACATATAGATAAAACACAACTATTGCCTAACCTAGCAAACCATGTTAAATTCAAAGCAAAGTTTTTCTCACCATATGTTCTCAAAAGTCATACCGGCCAAACTCCTTATACCAGGATCCCTTGTTCTGTGTAACGACTGCTTCCTTTGTTCCTACTCATACTGTGACTCGACTGGGGGGAGGGAGCAAGAGAAAGAAAGAGAAGGAGGAGAAAGGGACCCTTGGGGTGTCAGTCCAGTTCCTCACCTGTGTGTATGGGCTTAGCTTTGCCTTGGGTTTTCAATGTCCTTGCCCTCTTTTTACAGGGACTGAAGGCTGTGGGGAATGAGGCTTATACACCTCTTGCAGGAGGGGCACTTGATAAGGGAGCCCAGGCCCTCCAACTCCACCAGGTTCTGACTCAGGGCCCTATAAGAGCCAATCAGAGTCTGGCTCTCGGAGCACTCTTGGAGTTACCACCTGGGTCACTTCCTACCATCTGTCTCTCCTCATGGCTCCAAGTACAATAAAAGATAACAAAAGGGAAAAAAAGACAACTAAACCTTCAGCCCCAACCGGGCTCAGTCCCCTTCCTCCCCGGGAGACTTCTTCGACACCCTTGTTCAGGAGCCCTCAGGAAAGGTCTGTCTTCCTCCCCCATCTGAGTTGGGTTGCTCCCTTTTAAGCTTCCTCCCCAGCTAGAACATGCTGATCTGGAGGAGTGGGGCTATCTGGGTCCAGTATTGTCCTTAAACCCCCTTTGAGCCCAGCGTGGGGTTTGTGCATCCCATCAGAGGCTCACAAAGTCATGACCATTGGTGGAGTTGAACCAGAGTTAACAATGTAGATGAGACTCCAGGGGCTGACTCTCCATGACTTGCATGGCATCACACAACCAGCAACATGAGTGAAGTTGGACACTGCAGAAATGAAGAACAGAAGTGTGAGCTACAAGGAGATAATGTGCTGAATGTCATACTTAGCCTACCAATTTGAAGTTCTCAGCACTAAGGGCTGGTCTACACTACACAGTTAGCTCGACAGAAGGCAGCCTTCTGTCAACTTAATTATGTCAGTGTCTACACTACAGCCTTCCTGCCACCAATGCCCTACTACTCAAACATAATAACTCCACCTCCACGAGAGGTGTAAGGCTTATGTTGGTGTAGTTCAGTAGTTCTCAAACTTTTGTACTGGTGACCCCTTTCACATAGCAAGCCTCTGAGTGCAACCCCCCCTTATAAATTAAAAACACTTTTTTATATATTTAACACCATTATAAATGCTGGATGCAAAGCCGGGTTTAGGGTGGAGGCTGACAGCTCGCAACCCCCCATGTAATAACCTCCCAACCTCCTGAGGGGTCCCTACCCCCAGTTTGAGAACCCCTGGTGTAGTTAGAGTGACACAGCGTCTATGTAGACAGTGTCCCTTACATTGGCTGTTTTGTCAATTTTGCGGCTCCTGCTGGGAAATTGACAAGAAAGCTGCGCAGATAGAGCCCAGCTACCCACTGGTCCCTGGGAGAGCTGGGCTGCTGGACCCTGCTCCTGGCGGACCCCATTCCCAGCTGGGAGCCGGGGCGAGAAGAGGAGGCAGCTTCGGACTCCACTCTCATCTGTGAGCTGAGGTGAGAAGCCCGAGCTCCTCTCTCCCCTCCTCCCTGCCCTCCTTCAGGTGAGGATGTGCACCACCGACCCAAGGATAGTAGTGTGGACATACAGCCACCACAGTAATTATTGTGGTGATGCAAGTCAACCTAATATAGGTCGACTTAGGTTTGTAATGGAGACATAACCTTACTGTTAAAAAATATAGAAAAATATTCTGTATAGGGCTAATCCTGCTCCCTCTGCAGTCCATGGCAAAACCTCATTGGCTTAATTGGGAAAGAGATGAGGCATATAGTCTGTCTGTTTCTCTTTCTGTTTGTTTGAATCAAATGTAACTTTTATCTTAGAAGATAATTATTGAACAGTATCCAAGAAAGATGACAGCAGAACTGACCAACAAGTCTGGAACCCCTAATTTGGCAACGGTTGTAGAGGATGATGAGATTGTTATTTAGAGTAAGTATTATACCTAACAATACAAATAATGTCTAAACAGTTTTTCTCACCACATGTTCTCAACAGTCTTACTGGCTCCATTCATAGGTACTACAGTTAATGTTCCTTCGGACTCAACCTGCTTTGAGTACATAACACACTTTGAAAAAGTAGGTTGACATATACCACTAGACAAGCACCAATCTTTTTAGTCAAATATAGAATGACTTCAGCAACCTCTTTTTTATGTAAATAAATTTGTGTTTTAGATATAACATGATTTGTCCATAAAAATGTTTTTCTATAAAACAAGAAAACTTATTGCAACAAACAAGTAAAAAGACAGTCAATTTTTAATCTGCCTGGGAAACAATATGCTGGAAATGTACTGCTTTTTTCAGTTTAGTTAAGGAACAGAATTTATCATAGTTTTGCTATTTGTGGGACTTACATTATGAACCAGTTTTAAAAAAGAAAATATTCCTGGAAGAATTTTAATGTAAGAAAACCCAGCTAAACTTGAATAAAAGCCAGGTATTTAACAAAAAAAAATCACAAAGGTAATTTAAGTTTTGCAGCCAAATGTCTGTGTGTCTTTTTAAGTAATGTTGTGCCGTAGCCTGATTAAAGCTAGGAATTTCCAAAGTAAGGTAGTCTGACTCTATCTCCTTATCTATTAATTTCCTAGCTCACATTCATACACACCCCTGAACCTTGCCACTGCAGTGCAGGCTCTTTGTGAACACCAATAATTCTGTTGCAGGTGGAGGGCTGATGATATGCCTTTTTAAACAGGAGTGATACCTTATGAGTGTAACAAAATTGTAGTTTGAAGCAGAAGCCCTAGCATGAAACATCTGGCAAAAATCAACACCTGAGACCGTGGACTAATCTCTTAAGTCACTGCCATGGATGGTATCTACACTCACAGATGTATGTCTCTAGTTGGTGGTGGGAAGAAGTTAAGGGAGGGAAAACCTGACCTTAAATAGAATTTGTACACCTTCATCCAAAAAAAATGGAATATGTATTCAAAAAGCACACGGCTATACAAGAGTGAGAAAACAAGGATTGAAAATCAAATTATATATTGCCAAATGAAGAACAGTCATGGTTTGCAATTGAGTGGGCAATATTATGTGAATAGAAAAGAAACTGGATAAATGTACTGCATACTGACAAAATAAACTCATGTACACTAATTGGCTGTGAACTAGAGTTCCTTGTGCAACAAAATGTATCTGCTGGAGTCATGAAGGTACCTCTCCAGAGTGTATCAGAAATTAAGGAAGCAAATAAGATGCTTGGTGTGTTTTTAAAAAGCAACAAACTGTTCTAGCTTAATGTTAACCTCTGCAATTCACTGTCACAAGAAGTTCCTTCTCCCATCTAGTCAGAGAAGCTGCTTGAGTCCCATGATCCTGCTGACATCAGAAGCATTTCCTGTTTCCATCTTTAAAGGGAGCTGGATAGTTACAGTGAAAATAAATGGAGAAAATCTTGGACTTAAAAGAGGGTTGTGCAAAATCCATTCCTTTCCTCCTCTCTGAAAACAAAAGCGACCTAGTTATTCTTCGGGTTTTTCTTTTTCTTTCCTATCTCACTCTGAAATATTTACAGGAGCATAACATACATGTGGAATGTTTTTAAATAGTAAATGCATTAAGTTTTAATTTCAGCACATGAATGAAAACTTTATTTTAAAAAGTTTAAAGGAAAGTGATGAGAAAAACAAATTTCTTGTTATACTCGTTATGAACAATAAAAAAGTTGTAGCATTAGGTAAAAGACTAGATGATGAAGGCAAAAGGGTGGTAATGTTGGTGCCCTGGGAAAGGGATATATGGCTAGTGGGTGAAATCACTTGTCATTGGATATTGAAGAGAGATCAGTGGGTGAAGTTATAAACTATTAGGTAGAGGGGGACTTGGTTTGCTAAAATTCAAAAATGTCAGATGTCCTGTCCACATTTTAAAAACATGGCTAAATAAAGCTGGCTGGCTAGCTTAACTTTCTTTGTCTTCACAGTGTTGAATTCACTAGGTAATTGTTTCTCTTTCTAACTGTGGAAAATGGAATAACTGATATTTAATACTGTAAATGAGTGATTAATGTTTATTGATTACCAAACATCATTTATCTGACTCAACATACCTAATAAGAAAGAAAGACAAGGCGGGTGAGGTAATATCTTTTATTGGACCAATAGTTGGTGAGAGACATGCTTTCAAGCTACAGAGAGGTCTTCTTCAGGTCTGGGGGCAGATGTACATTTAAAACACTGCATTGGCACAGCTGCGCCACTGTAGCACTTAAATGAAGATGCTCCTATGCTGACAGGAGAGTGAATCAGCATAGTTAATCCATTTCCCAAGAGGTGGTAGCTGTGTCAGTGGGAGAATCCCTCCCACCGACACAGCGCTGTCTACAACGGGTCAGGTCGGTATAACTACATTTCTCAGGCGTTTGGATTATTCTACTGATGTAGTTATACCGATGTAAGTGTGTAGTGTAGACATGGCCTGGCAAAGGTACTCTCAGTGGGCAAGTCTACACTACAAAATTAAGTCGACCTAAGTTAGGTCGATGTACAGCCACCGCCGTAATTAAATTGCTTTTTCATATCCACACTACATTCCTTGTTATGGCTGTGCACATCCTCACCAGGAGCCCTTGTACCTATTTAACTGTCAGTGTGGGGCACTGTGGGAAAGCTTCTGAAAGGCATCAACAGTTGCTGTAAACAATACAGTGTCTACACTGACACTGGATTGACCTAACTGTGTCGACCTAAGCCTCTTAAGGAGGTGGAGTTAAGTCGGTGTAGTAGATGAGTTACATCGGTTGGAGCTACATTTTAATATAAATGCTTACAGAGTTAGGTCAACGTAACCTAACTCTGTAGTGAAAACCAGGCCAGAGTCATAGCACAATTGCAAGGTGGAATAGATAGTTTAGTGTAAGTAGTTATCACATATTGTAAGGGACCATTCTAGAGTGGCCTGTTAACACCTCTGCAGTCATAGGACAAAAAGAGGGAGTTAGTGGGTTACAGATTCTTGTAATAAGCCATAAATCCAGTGTCTCTATTCAGTCCACGATTTTTAGTGTCTAGTAAAGTTATGAATTTAAGCTCCCTGCCTTGTCTTTTGAAAGTGTGTGCAGGTTGCCTTTGAGGATGAGGACTGATAGGTCAGAAAGAGAGTGATTGCTTTGTGAAAAGTGTTTATCCACAGGTGATAGGGTGTTTTGTCTTATCATTTTCCTTGGTGAGTTCATTCGAGAGCGTAGTGATTGTCTGGTTTCACCCACATAGTTACTATTGGAACATTTAGTGCACTGTATGAGGTTTACCACGTTATGATAGGCATGTGTAGGATCCATGGATCTTCAAAGGTGTGTTGTGGCGGGTGTTGACCATTGTAGCAGTGGAGATATGTCTGCAGGTTTTGCATCTGTTGTGCTGGCAGGGTCTGGTGCCACTTTGAGTTGAGGTGTTCTTGTCTGTGGGGAGCTGGTTCCTGATAAGCTTGAAAGGGTTGGGAGTTGCTTGGAAGCCAGAAGTGGAGGCTCAGAAAAGATTTCTTTCAGGGTGGGGTCCCCATCAAGTATGGGTTGTAGTTGTTTGATGATTCCCCAATATGGAGTCCAGTGTGGTGTAACAGGTGACAACTAGGTTTGTGATGAGCGGGGGTTTTATTTCTGTACTGAAGGATATTTTCTTGGGCTATTTGGGTGGCCTCTTCCATAATGCAATCTACTTCTCTGATGGAGTGTCCTTGTTTGGTGATGGCAGTTTTAAGTGCATTAAGGTGTATATCCTGGACTTACTCCTCGCAGCATATTCTGAATGCTTGGCTGTAAGTAACAGATTTCTTGATGCATATAATATGAAAGAAGTAGTAGAAAAATAAAGACACAATGGACTGAGGAAATAAACCATTAATTCTTACAAAGTTAAAAATATAAGCATTGTCAAGAGTTAAGTAACTAGATAGGATTTGTGCTCATATCAGAGAGTGCAGAAAATTGTAGGTGGGGGTGGTTAATTATTCTTCAGGAATGAGTGCCATTGAATGAAACTTTGTCAATTGAAGTAGAAGAGCAAAACATTGTACCTGCAAGTGAGAGATTTTCAACTAAAGGTAGTGGCAATGATGATTTAAGTCCCCATTCCAGGCCTTTGAGCAACACCTCAACAGTGTTTTCTATGAATCACAAAATGATTTTTATAAGGATATTTGGCTCCAAAAGGCGAACTAAGGATCACATAGATGTGATTCAACCATACACTAAACCCAACTGTTGCATATAGGTACAAAATGTAAGAGCTGAATGTATTAAAATTCATGAATGAAATGAAATTGTTCATGCTTACTTGCTTATAGAAAAGTAACAGTATTTTTTGCCTGCAAATCTTTGCTTATAATTTCATAATCATGAAAGTGTTTTATTGCCATGTCATTGTAAACTTGTGGAGTAATTCTGTTTGTTTCAAGTGTTAGCTCTTGTACAAGTAAGAGCTGATGGTGTTTGGCTAGATCCTGGCACAGAGCAGACAAGCTACTGCAGTGTTCCCCACTCTGATCTGACAATTTACCTCAGCCCTAACTTGCTGCTTATTTATTATTTTTCCAGCTCTGATACTCTCCTGGTCAAATACTCCCAAGTGTGCTAGATTATAGGTGTGACGGGTTGGATCACAGAAACCCCCTTGGGAGCTGCCACCCAAT
>NW_020664497.1:4004826-4039623 GCF_002925995.2 Terrapene triunguis | reverse complement strand
TTATACGCACCCCCTCCCCATAAAGCCTTATGGGGTACACTGTCACAATAGGTACATACTAGATTTCTGGTACAGTCAGATTTACTTCACAGATTAAGTTATGGAGCAAAATGCTCTTGAAAGCTTTGATTGTGCCCTAATTTTGGATCTCCAGAGACTGCTAAAAATCACTGAAAAAGGAGAATCAATGAATAAACAGTAATCCTGCCTTTTAGATATTATAAATCATTCTTCATTTTTGGAAATAAATATTACAAAACAGATAATAATGTGATTTGATTATTTTGCCAAAGAGTGTATTTGTTTATGTTTGTACAGAAAAATTCGTTCTTTTCATACATAGAAGGGGGGTAAGGAGAATGTTGTGAACATTTTGGCAGATGGTAAAGCCGTTGAAACAAACCAGGAACCATCAAGGGACAAACCTGACAGGGAAGATGACTCAGTACATGAATGAGAGTGAGCTGAATGAATCACTAACAGTACATCTCATGAGGAAGCCTCAAATGAGAACACTGCAAGCAAAGATTCCATAAAGATTCAGCAAACCTAGGAATGAATAAGACATGCAAACCAAAGACACAGTAGTTCCACATGACAAATATGAATCCAGTGAACTGAAATTAATAGAAAGACAAAAAATAAGGTATGTGAACTGACTAAATTATCTTCCTATTGTGTACGGTGCTTTGGAAATGAGTAGGAAAGAGTCTTCCTTTCTGTTCATGATGGTCCACAGATACTAAAGCCCTGATCCTGAAATGTAATATGTGTGTGCAGACTGGTGTCAGTATTTGCATGGGAAAGTAAAATAAAGCAGTGCACGATAAAAGACTTTGGAGCATTTTTTTTCTTTCAACTTTCTGTACCTGTTGCATCCTTGCATCCTACACCACCTATTATATTAATTTTTTAAAATATGTCCTGGGAAATATGACACTACTAATTTTGTACTGATATTTAATGGATCCAATTTGATTACTGTATCTGTAATTGCTAATTTTGGAAATAGTGCATCCTTTAGAACACCTTCTTAAAGTGACAGATATTACTAAATCTCAGTCACAAAGCAAATGAACCTGGCAACTTTACATTTTGCCTATGAAACAGTATCCTGGATTTCTAGTTAAATAATTGACTAAAATATCTTCTGAGTAATTGCTACTGCTAAATTTAGAATTTGTTTAAACTGCTTTGAAGTTTTTAATAAGGTTTTAACACAGCTCTTATGGCCGATCATATTTTAAAATCTAGGTTATTAAAAGCTATTTTATCCTGTATGTTCAGTTAGTCTATAGGTTTTTTACGATTATGCATGCTTTGGATCCAATTTGAATGAGGGAAGTGTCAAAAATCATGTTTTCTTGTATGTATTCAGGAGGCCATCAAAATAATTTGGATCAAAAGTTGTTGGGGTTTTTCCTCAATAAAAATGTACGATTTAAAAGTTTCATAACACATGCACATGACTTTGAACTAGAGAGATGGAATGTAAGAGCCTCAGTCACAGTCTCCAAATAGGCTTTTCACATTGTAAGAAATTCCAGATAGGGAAAGGGAGAGGAAGAGAAGAATACTTTATAGCTGATCATGCTTCTCCAGAAAGGCATTCACCATTAATCTATTTTACAGACCTCATTTGCATGTAACTCCCACAGAAGTCAGCTGGAATTCTGTGAAGCAAGCCCTAAATCTACAATTAGCAAACAAAAACTACATATAATGACAGTTAAGGTAGTAAGTGGCAGGACACACCCCATCCACCCCTAATGTTAGAATCATGGAAATAAGAGGAAAAACTTGTGTCCTTTCCAACTTCACATTACATACAATGACAACACATGATAGCACAGGGGTTCTCAAACTGCAGGTCGTGACCCTCGGGGGTCGCAAGGGGGTTATATGGGGGTCACGAGCTGTCAGCTCCACCAATCATCGACTCCCCCTCCCGATCAGCTGTTTCGTGGAGTGCAGGAGGCTCTGGAGGGGAGGAGGAGGAGAGAGGGCATGGCAGGATCAGGGGAGGGGGCGGGAAGGGGTGGAGTGAGCACCCCCTGGCCCATTGGAAAGTTGGTGCCTGTAGCTCCAGCCCCAGAGTCGGTGCCTATAAAAGGAGCCACATATTAACTTCTAAAGAGCCGCATGTGGCTCTGGAGCCACAGGTTGGCCACCCCGCTTTAGGAGATAGTGCCATGAAATATGGGCAGAGTTACTTGAAGATTGCTTATTGTGACAGATATGACAATTTCCCACACATCCTTGGGAGAGCTTATTGAATTAAATGTAAGTATCTTTGAAGTCCATTGTATTCAGTGCAAAATGTATGTATTATTGTGGGCCAGGATTGCATGTAACCTCTCCAGAGGGGAGATGTGTGGCCTGGGAGTTCAAAGGATTATACTGAAAATGTGCCAAATAAAAATGGACCTTGGGACAATAAGTGTGAAGTGGATTTCCTGGAGAATACCCAAGGAGAGGTTAATGCAAATTCCTCACCTCTGGTTATGCAAAATTCCAGCCTTTTGAAGCTACACCTTGAGGTGTGGGTCATTGCCTGCTAATTACCTGTTCCCAGAGACGAGAGATCAAAGGCCTGAGCTATATAAAGAAACAGCTGAACTGCTCAGCCAGGAGTTGTAGTTCTGAATCTGAGACGGGTATGAACCCAGTTGTGGATTTTTAAGGATTGACACTTACTAGAGCCTGTGGCTGGAGCTGGGGATGACCTCTGGTAACCGTTTTAGTATGTGTAGGTTCTTTTATTATTTTAATGTTTTCTCTTTATTGCTGTCACCTGAAGAATAAATGTACTTGCTTACAAAGAGCTGTGTGGTAACTTGTAACTGCTGGCAATTCATAGTGGCATAGATCACACACACACTGCCTTCCCATCACATGTCACAGTTTCAGGGTAACTGCACCTGTATTCCCAATTCATGGTCCACCAAAGGCACCCACTTGAAGGTTTCTGGCTCCTTAGCCATCACCTGTCCTGGGTGAAGACCCCCATCTCTCTCCCACCTAACTGGGGGTTTTTAAGCTGCTTTACACTGATATTCCCAGCAAGCCAGACTGCCTAAAAGGGCCAGTGTCTGAACTTTGCTTTTCTCTTCACAGACTATGAACAGTGTTACTGCCAGCAATTACAAGTTACCAAATAGTGCTTTGAATTCCTAGGCCTCACAACACATCTCCCCCCTCACAGTCCACAATAACATATAAAAGTTGCATTTAATACAGTGGACCCCAAAGATACCTTAAACTTAATTCAGTAAGTCTCCCAGAAATACACAGGAAATTGCCGTATCTGTCACACTTACATTTTAGTACTATATGATAATGATAAAAGATTACTATATATGGAGTCAGCTTTTTTAAAGGTGCCTTAACTTCTATCCTTCATTTGCTCATGCAAATTATACCATTTGCATGATCAAATGACTGTGCAGCCAAAGTATATGGTAGAATTAGAAGCCACATTTTAAAAACTTGGGACTAAAACAAAGAAACAAAAGCTAACACACTAAAAAATGTATTAACTAGCAGTAGGACTGTCAAGCGATTTTAAAAAATCGTGATTAATCGTGCTGTTAAACAATAATAGAATACCATTTATTTAAATATTTTTGGATGTTTTCTACATTTTCAAATATATTGATTTCAATTAAAACAGAATACAAAGTGTACAGTGCTCACTTTATATTTATTTTTATTACAAATATTTGCACTGTAAAAAACAAAAGAAAGTATTTTTCAATTCACCTCATGCAACTTCTGGAAGCAAGACAAGATTTAAAAGTTTTGTGTTACATCTGCCTTATGTTATTTTCTTCAATATTCTGGATGTTCATGTTACAGTTTTGATACGCAAATAAACTCTTAGGGTTCTTTTTATTTAAGATCATGGTAGAAGATTGGCAGGGGAATTTCTAAGGCCTTGGCTACACTTGCGAGTTACAGCGCTGTAAAGGCTCCCCCAGCGCTGTAACTCACTCCCCGTCCACACTGGCAAGGCATTTGCAGCGCTGTATCTCCGTGGTTGCAGTGCTGCATGTACTCCACCTCTTCGAGAGGAATAGCGAGTTTTGCGCTGCCGCTGCAGCGCTGCGGCGCCAGTGTGGCCGCCCAATGCGCTGTGAATGGCCTCCAGAATTATTCTGCAGTATCCCACAATGCCTGTTCTAGCCACTCTGGTCATCAGTTCAAACTCTACTGCCCTGGCCTCAGGTAACCAACCATGTGACCCACCCTTTACATTCCCCGGGAATTTTAAAAATCCCCTTCCTGTTTGCTCAGCCCGGCGTGGCGTGGAGTGCTATCAGCGAATCTTTCCAGGTGACCATGCCTCCACACGCCAAGTGAGCCCCAGCATGGAGCAATGGCGAGTTGGTGGACCTCATCAGTGTTTGAGGGAGGAAGCTGTACAGTCCCAGCTATGCTCCAGCCGTAGGAATTACGATACCTTTGGGAAGGTATCAAAGAACATGATGGAAAGGGGCCAGGACCGGGACGCCCTGCAGTACAGGATTAAAGTGAAGGAGCTGCGGAGTGCCTACCGCAAAGCCCGCGAAACAGCCGCTCGGGTGCTCCCCCCGCGACCTGCCGATTCTACAAAGAGCTGGATGCGATACTTGGGGTTAACCCCACCTCCACTCCGAGCACCACCCTGAACACTTCAGAGCCGGTGTGGGGGCGGGGGGAGGAGGAAGAGGAGGAGGAGGAGGAGGAAAACGGGAGTGATGGTGGTGGGCCGGATGGAGACACCCCGGAATCCCTTGAGCCATGCAGCCAGGAGCTCTTCTCAAGCCAGGAGGAAGGTAGCCAGTCGCAGCAGCCGGTACTTGGTGGAGGACAAACAGAAGAGCAGGTTCCCGGTAAGCGGGTTTTTTTTTTTAGGGAAGGAATTTTTTCGGTGCGGGCTCTTTGGGAGAGGAGAGTTAGGCATGCATGCCTAGATGCGGAATAGTGCATTGATGTGGTTTATCACATCGCGGTAATCGGCCTCGGTAATCTCCTCGAATGTCTCATCCAGAACGTGTGCAATGCGCTTGTGCGGGTTTATCGGGAGAGCCACCGTGGTCCTTGTCCCAGCCAGGCTAACGTGTCCGCGCCACTATGCCGTGAGAGGCGGGGGGACCATTGCTGCACACAGGCAAGCTGCATATGGGCCAGGGCGGAAGCCGCATTGCAGTAGAAGACCCTCCCTTGCTTCCCAGGTCACCCTCAGCAGCGAGATATCGTCCAGGACGAACTCCTGTGGAAAATGTTGGGACAGTGTTCAGTGTAGGTGCCCCCTGAAGCTGTTGGCTCTCCCCAAGGCACAGAAACCCAGAGGACAGTGCAGCCCTGAAACAATCAGTCCCCCTTACTCACCATTTTGAGGCTCCCGTGGGATATGTGTGCTCTGTTTCGGACGGGAAAATTATGCTATTGTGTAGACCCTGTGTGTTTTCTACTCCTTAAGTGCGGGGGGAATCATTACTCTGTCTGGTATAAACAATGCTGCCTCTGTTAAATGTTGCATTTTGCCTATTCAGCTGCATCAACCTTGACACCTCAGCCGTCCCTCTTATCGCCTGCTCAGAGACTGCAAAGACTCAGGAAGAGACCGCGAAAAAGCAAAGAAGACATACTGCAAGAAGTGATGCGGCAATCTATTAAAGAGAATGAGAAAGCACAGAACTGGAGGGAGAGAGAAAGCAGGATCCACCAGGAAAACGCAGCGCACCGGCGGCAAAGCACTGCGCACTGGCAGCAAAGCACTGATAGGCTCATAAGCATCCTGGAGCACCAAGCAGACGCTATCCAGGAGCTGGTAGCCATGCAGAAAGAGGAGCAGTACCGCAAACGCAAACGCCACCCCCCCTACAGCCCTTGTCCCAAAACTCTTTCCGTTGTGCCCCACTGTCACCTCCAACCCACTTTCCCCAACTTCCGTGTTCTTCATGCCACCCACTGCCTCCAACACCAGTATCTTTACCACCCAGCCCTGAAAACCATGACCCTTACCCTCTGCACTCAACCCCCATCACCATGCAGTATAGCTGTCCTGAAGTGCAGCACTCACTGCACAGCACACCAGACAGGACATACACGAATCTGTGAATCTGGAGTTCCCCACTCCACCCCCTTGTTTCTTTTCAATAAATAATTTTTTTTTCTTTGCAATAAATGGATTCTTTGGCTTTGAAAACATTCTTTATTATTGCATGAAGTAAAAGACTTCTTAGCCCAGGAAATAAACAGGCACTGCAAGTCAGCTTAGCAGACACTGATTCCTAAAGATTGGAACTACTGCACTTTACTCCTGTGCAGGGCACCAGATATCACTGCTGGTTTTCAGCCTCAAATTGCTCCCTCAAGGCATCCCTAATCCTTGCAGCCCTGCGCTGGGCCCCTGTAATAGCCCTGCTCTCTGGCTGTGCAAATTCAGCTTCCAGGTGTTGAACCTCGGAGGTCCATGCCTGAGTGAAGCTTTCACCCTTCCCTTCACAAATATTATGGAAGGCACAGCACGTGGATATAACCGCGGGGATGCTGTTTTCGGCCAAGTCCAGCTTCCCATACAGAGATCGCCAGCGGCCCTTTAAACAGCCAAAGGCACACTCCACAGTCATTCGGCACCGGCTCAGCCTGTAGTTGAACCATTCCTTGCTGCTGTCAAGGCTCCCTGTGTAGGGTTTCATGAGCCACGGCATTAACGGGTAAGCGGGATCTCCAAGGGTCACAATGGGCATTTCAACTTCCCCTACCGTGATCTTCCGCTCTGGGAAAAAAGTCCCGGCCTGCATCTTCCTGAACAGCCAAGTGTTCCAAAAGATGCGTGCGTCATGCACCTTTCCGGGCCAACCTGTGTTAATGTCAATGAAACGCCCACAGTGATCCACAAGCGCCTGGAGAACCATAGAGAAATACCCCTTCCGATTAACGTACTCGGATCCTAGGTGAGGTGGTGCCAGAATAGGAATGTGCGTCCCATCTATCGCCCCTCCACAGTTAGGGAACCCCATTTGTGCAAAGCCATCCACTATTTCCTGCACATTACCCAGAGTCACGGTTCTTCTGAGTAGGATGCGATTAATGGCCTTGCAAACTTGCATCAACACGATTCCAACGGTCGACTTTCCCACTCCAAACTGGTTTGCGACCGACCGGTAGCTGTCTGGAGTTGCCAGCTTCCAGATTGCAATAGCCACCCGTTTCTCCACTGGCAGGGCAGCTCTCAATCTCGTGTCCTTGCGCCGCAGGATGGGGGCAAGCTCCTCACACAGTCCCATGAAAGTGGCTTTTCTCATCCGAAAGTTCTGCAGCCACTGCTCATCATCCCAGACTTCCATGACGATGTGATCCCACCACTCGGTGCTTGTTTCCCGAGCCCAAAAGCGGCGTTCCACGGTGCTGAGCATGTCCGTGAATGCCACAAGCAATTTCATGTCGTATGCGTTACGCGGCTCGATAGCATCGTCGGACTCCTCACCCTCACTCTCACTTTGGATCTTAAGGAATAGTTCGACAGCCAAACGTGATGTGCTGGCGAGACTCATCAGCATACGCCTCAGCAGTTCGGACTCCATTTCCCGCAGACAGATCGCGCTGCACAGAAACCGTTGAAAGATGGCGCCAAAGGTGGACGGAAACAAAGGGATTTCTGGGATGTGAAGCGATGCATCACAGGGCATTGGGACAGGACCCAGAATCCCCTGCACTCACGCCCACAACGCCAGAATGGTAAAAGGTGCTCTGTGGGATAGCTGCCCATAATGCACCGCTCCCAATAGCGCTGCATAGGGTGACCAGATGTCCCGATTTTATAGGGACAGTCCCGATTTTTGGGTCTTTTTCTTATATAGGCTCCTATTACCCCCCCATACTCTGTCCCGATTTTTCACACTTGCAGTCTGGTCACCCTAGTGCTGCAATTGCCGCAAATGTGGCCACAACAGTGCGCTGGGCAGCTGTCAGTGTGGACAGACTGCAGCGCTTTCCCTACTCAGCTGCACGAAGTCAGGTTTAACTCACAGCGCTGTACATTTGCAAGTGTAGCCAAGGCTTTAGACAATTTGACATGGTTGTACTATAATCAACCCCCTAGTATTTTTTTTTTGGCCAGGTGATGTCGCCACTGGTTAAGGATCCAGTGGCAGATCAGTCTTCTGTTCCGTTTTCTCATTCTAACTCCAGCTTTCTAGTTTAGAAGTTAGTATATATGTACACGAGTCAATTATTAAAATATTAGAGAAAAAACTGGTTTGTGTATATTTCAAATAGAATCAGTCATCCCTACAAGTAAGCAGATTTGACTACCTGCAGTTCCTGCAGGCATCCGGGAGCTGGTCCTGCAATGTGTCGCATAGGGGCAGACCCCCACCTGCGATCGCACAGTTTCATTGTGAAGTCCGGGCGGGGGGGGGGGGGGGTTATGCGGAGATGGAGGTTGGCTTTACAGGCTTAGTAGCCAGTTAGGGCTACACTGAGGCCCTTAGTTAATGCCTAGCAGCACAGCTGTGACACAGGGCAGGGCCAGGCCCTTCGGCTGCACCAGCCCAACGCCCCTCGCCTGCGGGCCCCCCTGGCACCGGTACTGACACCCGCCGCCATGGCAGCAGCCGCAGCGAACAGGGCGGGGCCCCCGCGCGCACGGCCCCGGCTGGGACAGTTCGGAGTGACGGACACCCCGGCTCCTTCCTCCCCAACAGCAGCCAGGCAAAGACTAGTTGTGCGCCTGCGCACGGATGTGACACACACTCTCCGCCGCTTTTCTGTGCTTTCTGCGCACGCGGCACCTTGTCGCGCACGCGCCTTAGGCTCGGGGAAGCTGGCAGGCCCCAGGAAAGGCCTGACCCTGACCATGGCGGCAGAGGCTGGGGCCCTGCCCGCCGAGGAGCGCGTGGGGCAGGTGGTGCTGCCGGGGGACGTGCTGCTGCTGCCCTCGCACCCCGAGGCGGATGGGGAGCGGCTGTGGCTGGGCCCGGGCGCCGCTCTGCCGGGCCGCTTGGTGTGCGGGCCGGGCCTGAGGAGCTGCGGGGCCGGGCTGCTGGTCACCAAGTGCGGGCTGCTGCGCCACCGCCAGCCGGGCGGGGCCGGAGGCGGCTCGGGCGGGGCCTACTGGGTGGACTCCCAGCAGAAGCGGGTGAGAGCGCTGGAGCTGGCGGGGGCGGGCCCAAGGGCTGAGGGGCGGGCGGCGCTGCAGAGCGGGGGGGTGGGCGCTGTGGGTGCCTTTCCCCCGGTGGGCTCCGTGTGGCTCTGCGCACAGAGCGCCTTGGCTGAGGCCTGGTGAGCTTGCTCTGAAGCTCGGCCTTGCTGGGACGGTCCCTCTTTTCCTTCCCCTCGCCCCACTTTCTCACTCTCCAGGAGCTGCACCTCGCTTCCTCTTTAAAGCTCGCTGTGGCACCCTTCATTCAGAGCCTCAAAGTCGCAGAACCGGAGTGGAAACCCCTTCCATTGCTTTTCTTGGGAATTGCGGGGCTGCAGGCAACATCTGGTGTCCACTTAGTCCCCGTCCACACACAAATTACTACTATACTGTGCCACTTGTCAATGGCGTGATTGACTATAATCTGTTTACGATGCTGCTAATAATCCCCGATTTGAAGCCTAGTGTGACACAGGGATCAGTCCTTGTAAGGAGTTATGCATGCTATTACTTTGTTGCGTGGGGGTCACCCACAACTGTGTTCTTGTAGTAACTAATCCTACCATAACACTGTACAGTTGTTGAATTGTACATCCAACGGTGTACATAAATTGCTGTTCAATTCCAGGGCCTCATAAGTACCAGGCTTTGGGCATTAATTTACCACTGATGTGGTTTCTCTAGTGGTAGCAAAAGTGGGAGTGCTACTGTATACAGGGTTTTTCTGCCCTTTGCTGCGTTCAACAAACCAGCTAGTTATGTTCTTTATTGGGTTGAGTGTTGCAACTGGTAGCTGAGAAAGCTAGAGGTATCACTGGTAAAAATACACTGCTGCTGGTAACAATGGGAGATTTTTTTCCTCTTTGTGCCAAAAGTGTGGGAATCCTCCTCAGCATCTAAGCTTACTCACAAGGCTTAACTGTAACCTCATCTGGAAAAAAGCGGGCTGAAGAGGTACTAAAATAACCACACTTGGTGCAGGCTGCAGCAACTGATGGGATGCTATGGGATAGCTGGCCAAAATTTCTCACAATAAACTTCTGTTAGGCAGAGTTGCTAATTACAGAAATAGAAACATGGCCCTAATGACTGAAAAGTTGCTGTGTGGCGGCAAACTGTTATTGGTGAAGCTGACGGTGACCCTAATTGGTTGCAAACTCTCAGTTCTAGCGGTAATGTGGATAAGGGTCCTCCTAAAAGAGAAACCATCCGAACGTAGACCAGTGTAATGTTTTTGCTCATTCTGCTGCCATTCTGAAACAGTATCGTTGTGATGTGTAAATTGTTGTAGTAACCTTATTGGAGAGTTAATGCTGAAAATTAATGAAGATTTAAATTGCACTACTGATTATTTCGCTAGCCATCATGTTAACAGAAATTTGTAGATACAATAGAAGTTAAAAATGAAGACCATTACTTCTCATCTATCCAGTTACTGTAGGGTTAGGGTTGTTCGTTATAGGATCATTACCAATGTCTTGTCCAATTGTAAATGTCCTTTGTGAATTTCCTGTCACTTCCTCTTAGAGAGACACACAGTCAGGATGTCTTTTCCGCACTTTTTTTTGCAGTCCTAATTTTATACTATTACTCTAAGGCAGGGGTCAGCAACCTACGGCACACAAGCCGATTTTGAGTGGCACGCTGCCTGCCTGGTGAGAGGAGGAGGAGAGGAGGGGCAGGCAGGCCCCCAGCCCCACTCAGCCCCCCCGCCTACCGCTCTCCCCTGCGGGGGCAGGAGGCAGAAGCTTGGTCCTGCGGCAGCCAAGCTTCCCCCGTCCCCTGCTTCTCCCCCCAGCCTGGTGTTTTCCTGCCTCTCCTCCTTCCCCTCCCTGCCGCCGATCAGCAGATGGCCCTTGCGAGGGGGAGGGGGAGCGGAGCAGAGCCGAGCGTCAGCGTGCTCGCTGCTCTGTAGAGCAGGCAGAGAAGAGGTAGGGACGGGGCCTTGGGGAAGGGGGTGGAACAGGGCATATCCCTTCCAGCCCCCTGCCTTGAGCTGCTCAGGGCAGGGGGCTGGGAGCACCCCCACGAGCCGAGCGCCCCAGCCCCCTGCCCCGACCCCCCCCCCCCCCCCAGCCTTCTGCCCTGCACCCCCACTCACCCCCAGCCCTCTGCCCTGACCCCTGAACCCCCCCCAGGTCTGGTGTCCCGGCTGCTGGCCCCTTGCCAGCTGGTGTCCCGCTGCAGGCCCCGCTCAGCCCGCTGCAGGCCTAGGTGAACAGAACCCCAGGCTGGAAGCGGGCTGAGCAGGCTGGCGGTGTAAGATCAGCATTTTAATTTAATTGAAGCTTCTTAAACATTTTGAAAACCTTGTTTACTTTACATACAACAATAGTTTAGTTATATAATATAGACTTATAGAGAGAGATCTTCTAAAAACGTTAAAATGTATTACTGGCACGCAAAACCGTAAATTAAAGTGAATAAATGAAGACTCGGCACACCACTTCTGAAAGGTTGCCTACCCCTGCTCTAATGGCTTGTCTTCACTGTAGCTGTTAGCTCTCATTAGTTTGCTCATTACTGTACTCAAAGCTAGGTTAGTTCCAGTGAGAGTGACCACCACACTAGAAAACAACACTGGAGTTACACAGAATAATTGGATTTGCTACTGATGAGACTCTTGTAATTTGAGCTGTTGCATTCACACAGCATTACTAGATTCAGCATCACTCAAGCGTCAACCCACTCACTCCCTCAACGGGCCAGCTAGCTTGAGTTTAAAGCAACAATTAACTTGAGCTAGAGATTTTATGTGGATGGACGTCAAGTTAGGTAACACTTACCCTAAAGGTGTGTCTTCACAGCAGTTAGGTCATGTCTACACTACTGCTGGGAGTGTGCTTCCCAGTGCAGGTAGATAGGTGTGCTAGCTCAAGCTAGTCCACTAAAAATAAGTGCGGCAGCCGCTAGTCTCCTGAGTACATACCCACAGTGTCTGATATTATTGTATTCGGGTGGCTAGCCTGTGCCACCCTGGCCGCACTGCTATTTTTAGCATGCTAGTTCAAGCAGAGCTAGTGTATGTGCTCGCACTGGGAAGCATGCTTCTAGCTGCACTGTTTTTACCCTTATTTATAAAGACTGTGAAGCCCTAATCTTGCAAACGCACATGCTTAACTTTTATGAATAATTCTGTTGAAGTAAATCTAAGTATTTTCAGTGGGGTCTGTGCCTTCTAAAAATAGAAGTTCATTTTGATACTGTGTCAAGATTTTTTTTCAGCAACTTTTATTTTGGAAATAAGTTTGGGCACTCAGCTTCTTTGTACACGGTGCTTGTGTGTGTATGGATGTGTATATACATGTAAAAAGATATATTTATTTCTTGTACATGTCTTTGTTTTAATTTTCAGTATGTCCCAGTCAAGGGAGATCATGTGATAGGCATAGTGACTATCAAGGCAGGTGACATATTCAAAGTGGATGTTGGTGGAAGTGAGCAAGCTTCTTTGTCCTACTTGGCATTTGAAGGTGCAACCAAAAGAAACAGACCAAATGTGCAGGTAATGTTCTTGTTATATATATTGGCAGTATTGAAGCCTTTAAAGTATTATATTTTCACTTCCTTGCAAAGTGACAATTTAAAATATACTCAAAAATATTTGCCTGTATCCCTTAGTTATAAGATGTTCTGATATGTGATAGATTTTCCATGACATGTACAAACTTCTTTCTGTAGTGGCTTTGTTTCCTTCCCTTTCTCCTAGGCCTTTATGTTGGGCTATGGCAGAGGAAGTCAGTTACAGATCATGGATTTTCTTCTTTTGATCACTGACTGTCACAGCAGTAGGTGCCAGGCTTTGCCATTTGTTGTACAGAGGATGTAATTGTACCTTCTCAGATATCACCGGCAGAAGATGGCAGTTCTGTGGTGGAATAGCCCTTCAAAGAGAGTCAGAAATCAATTTAGGCCAGGGGTCTCAAACTCAAATGACCACGAGGGCCACATGAGGACTAGTACATTGGCCCAAGGGCCGCATTTACTGACACCTCCCCCCTGCCGCCCTCGGCCCCACCCCCACTCCACCCCTTGCATGAAGCCCCGCCTCTTCCCACCCCTTCCCTGCCCCCATTCCAACCCCTTCTCCGAAATCCCCACCTCAACTCCGCCCCCTCCCTGCTCTCAGGGGATGTAGGAGGGGTGTGGCGGGGGCTCAGAGCAGGGAGTTGGGGTGCAGGAGGGGTGTGGTGTGGGGTTCAGGGCAGGGGTGCGGGGTGCAGCAGGGGACTCAGGGCAGGGGGTCAGGGCGCAGGAGGGGTGCGGCAGGGGACTCAGGGCAGGGGGTTGGGGTGCAGGAGGCATGTGGGGGTGCAGCTGGGGGCTCAGGGCAGGGGGTTGGGGTGCAGGAGGGGTGCGGGATGCAGCAGGGGACTCAGGGCAGGGGGTTGGGGTGTGGTAGGGGTTGGGGTGCGGCAGGGGTTTCAGGGCAGGGGGGTTGGGGTGCAGGAGGGGCAGGGGGTTCGGCTGCAGGGGGGGTTCGGGGGGCGGGCTCCGGCCCGACGTGCACCGGGGCAGGCTCCCTGCCTGCCCTGCCCCCCGCGCCGCTCCGGGAAGCGGACGGAACCTGGGGAAGGAGGGGCACAGGGGCGTGTGTGGCTGTTGCTTCAGGCACTGCGCCCAGCAGCGGCCATTGGCCAGGAATGGGGAACCGCGGCCAATGGGAGCTGCTGAGGGCGGTGCCTGAAGCAACAGCCACACACGCCCCTGCGCCCCTCCTTCCCCAGGTTTCGGCCGCTTCCCGGAGCGGCGCGGGGGCAGGGCTGGCAGGCAGGGAGCCTGCCCCGGTGCACGTCGGGCCGGAGCCCGCCCCCCTGCAGCCGAACTCCCTGCCCTGAAACCCCTGCTGCACCCCTCCTGCACCCCGACCCCCTGCCCTGAGCCCCCTGTCGCACCCCTCACCCCTCCTGCACCCCACACCGCAACTCCCTGCCCTGAGCCCCTGCCACACCCCTCCTACATCCCCTGGGAGCAGGGAGAGGGCGGAGTTGGGGTGGGGATTTCGGGGAAGGGGTTGGAAGAGGCGGGGCAGGGGCAGGGCCTCATGGAAGGGGTGGAGTGGGGGCGGGGCCGAGGGCGGCGGCGGGTGGGAGGTGTCAGTAAATGCGGCCCTCGGACCAATGTACTAGTCCTCATGTGGCCCTTGTGCAGGTCGGTCCGGAGCCGCTCTAGGTAAACGCTGGGGGATGGCAGGGGGGCTGTAAGAAGCTCATGGGACGCAGAAAATAACCCTGTGTGCCGCCGCGTGTTTGAGACCCCTAGTTTAGGCCTAAAATTCACATTTTATAAAACAGGCTCTTATGAAATGTGACTGTCACGCTGTCTGGAGAAGGTCCCGACTGTGTGTTCCTATCTCAGGGCAGACTTTAAAACAGTGTAGACTCCCTCCCTTCCCCTCCCCTCCCAACCTGGTGATATGTTCTATAATTAGATTTCACCAAGCCAGTAACAAATGTAAACTCCTGGATCACTGCAACAGTCTTACCAGGGAATCACAGACACTCCCCTTAGACTCTCCAGTCTATCTTGCCACCCAGATAAGCTGGACTAATGGTCACTTACACCAAAAGTCACTCCATGTTCAGATTGCTTTGTTGCTTTCAGTCTAAGAGACATTTATCCCAGATAATTTGGTACCCAAGATCTTATACCAAAGACAATGCCTGTAGCCAGTCCTGTAATAAACTATCTAAAGATTTGTTAACTAGGAAAAAGCAATAAGAGAGTTACTTACAGGTTAAAGCAAGTAAGTGTGTACATATAAATTAGTTATAACCTAAATCCTAAGAGCATGAGAGCTGTAATGATCTGTCAATTCAAAGTCTCCTTCAGGGCAGACCCAGGGGTAACCCCTGGGGATCTCTGCCTCAGCTTAGACTCTCTGGCCCTGTCAGAGTTCAAACAGCAAAGAGGGAGACAGAACATTTTCCTGAGACTTTATTTCCTTCATTCAGCTTCCAAGTCCACATGATGAGCTTCCTTGCACATAGCTTTTCCAAGATGGGATAGGGCCATTAACTAATCCATTGTATCTCAATGTTCCTTGATGGCCCATCTGATTTTGATAGCCCTACTGGGTGGGGGGTGAGGGAATGATTCCAGTGCCTGGGTTCAGAAGTTCGGTGCAAACATTTTCAAAGTTATAAAGAAAAATGTAGATATTTTCTTATAGCATAGAACAGGGGTTCTCAAACTTCATTGCACCGTGACCCCCTTCTGACAACAAAAATTACTACATGACCCCAGCAGGGGGACCGAAGCCTGAGCCATAGGCGCTGACTCCGTGGGTGCTCTGGGGCTGGAGCATCCACAGGGAAAAATTAGTGGGTGCTCTGCACCCACCAGCAGCCAAGAACCTAGGGACGAGTTTAACAAAAAAGATATACAGACATGATACAGTTTCTCTGAACATTTCCTATCACTTGTTTTAGGTGGGAGATCTTATTTATGGTCAATTCGTTGTAGCCAATAAAGACATGGAACCAGAGATGGTCTGTATAGACAGCAGTGGAAGAGCGAATGGAATGGGAGTAATTGGACACGAAGGCCTGTTGTTTAAGGTTTCTTTAGGTCTAATAAGAAAGTAAGTATTACAATTTTTAACTTCCCAGGAATGAGAGAGAAGCTGAATTTTGTCAATTTTTTGAGCTGTGACAGATGAGTGAAACTCTTTATCTTGATGGAAACTGGTATGCACCCTAATATTTAATGCTGTAGCATTGGATGTCCATAACCAGCAGGTCTGAGCATTATGACAAGTGGAGTAACAGATGTGTATTATGTTGTTCTTAGGGCATGTATTGTCAACGTTATTGCCTGACAAAGTTATTTGATCTTTGTGATCCTAAATTTGTAATCTGCATACAAATATAATATAGTATAAAGAAAGGGGAAATGAATGATAAAATACAATAAGTAGAAACCAACAGATGTCACAAGACTAAAAATGCTCCTCTACTCTAACCATATTCTACTGTAGACTTTACCTTTTAACTTTAATAGGTGGTAGTGTATTGAAGTGGAATTTCTTTTCTACTTGATCTTGTTGCTACATTATTTAGAAAATATTGTGAACCCAATCCATCAGAAACTTGCTTTTGTCACCTATGGAGGCTAATCATAAATTTGCTATGAACATATTCAGTCTTCAATGGTAGAGTAGAATCTGTATATAGCAACTGGTCTGAGAATGACATCAATTCCTTGAACAGTCTTCACACAGCCTTCAGTGGCATTCTCAAGCATCCTTAGAAATCTGTCTTCCAAAGAGAACCAAGAAAAGGACTGTGAAGAAACAAACAAAAAATCAGTTTCCTCCCTCCAAACTCTGTGTAGGGGATGAGGGAAGGGAGGGGCAATAGCAAAAAACACCCTCTGTTTAAAGATTTTTAATTAGCACCTCTTTCACATACAGTCTGGATGAGCTGTTTCAGGTTAGAATAAATCCTATTAACTGCTCAGTCACAAATGAGGAGCTAAAAATCAACTTAATTAAATCTGGTTCACAAACACTAGACTGTCTTCATTATGATTGTTGCACAGTGTCACTGCAGGGTGATTTTTGGATTTTTTTAAAATTTAATCTTAACTCTTAATTTCGTCTTGGCTTTGGAATTTTTTTAAATTAAACTCATACATGAGCACTAAACAAGAAATTCAAAATATTACTATGTTTTATATAGTTTGAATCCATGCTTTCAACTCAACTCAGCCTTAACCATTGAAGTTGCTACACATTCCTTCATACTACTGGTGGTATTAGCAGTGGTCCTGTTATTGACTAGCAACACTGAAATGTATTTGTTACACAATAATTTCTTCTTCTGACATCCTTTTTACTTTGTTTTCAGGCTTTTAGCTCCCAATTGTGAAATCATTCAGGAATTGGGACAACTGTACCCTTTTGAGATAGTGTTTGGAATGAATGGAAGAATATGGGTAAAGGCAAAAACAATTCAACAGACTTTAATTGTGGCAAATATCTTGGAAGCCTGTGAGCACATGACAGCAGAACAAAGAACACAAGCATTTGCCAAACTATCAGAGAGATGATATAAAGAAAACATCTTGGGTTCATTTCAGGCTTTGCAATTATTGTAATATTTTTGTATTCAGATGTATATTAATAACTCATTTTGAAACTTTGCGTCTCTCCTATTTAATTTTTTTTACCCACCAGTCCCTCTTTCCCGATCCCTCAGTCTGTTTAGTCTTCCGCATTCAAGCATTCTCTTCACTTTCTTAGCAGCAGTGTTTACATCTATTTGTTTCATAATAATCAATCTTTTAAAGTCTCTCACAATAAAGAGTTGTTGCAGAGCACACTGATTTTTGCAACACAGAATTCAGTAGTAACACTAATTCTTCCATCAAATGAGAGCAGAAATCTCAGTTGATCACCTACACGCATTTGGTGTTATTTCCACCAAGAGGTTCTGTATATTGCTTTCTTTGCTGGTTCTTCAAGCTCATCAGTGTTTTAAGCCTTAATATATTAACTTTCAAGGAGCCTATTCTTCTGCCTGCCTTAACAAAAGATCCGGATGGGACAGGCCAAATGCTAAAATAGAAGGTGAGGAAGACATGAGGACGGAAGTTCATGTTTATTTAATAAGCTACGTGGGAGGTAAGGCACTAGAAATGACATACTGAACAAAAAACAGTTGATCCAGAATTACATGATGGTTCAAACAGCCTTTAAAGAAAAAGCCAAGCAAATTACTCCATACTCCTAGAAATATATGGCTAGCAATAGTTAAGCGAAAAGATTAGTGTAAAATACATCAACTTATGCCACAGTAATTAGTAAGTGTCCAAAATTGATGCGATTATAGTGCTACATACCCGCCCTCCCAATGGGGAACACTTTATGCCCTGAGGCATATTTGATTACCATTATCTTAGCATACACAGCTGCAAATGTTGGCTATAAAATTATTCAGCTCTATTTGAATTCTTTCCACAGGTATGACTCAATCTTCTGTGGAAGTAAATTCCACAGGTTGGATATACCAGTGCTGTGTGAAGTATTTGTTTTAAACTTACTGGCCACTGAGTGAGTGACTGTCTTGTTATCAGACTGCATAACTAAAGGACCATCAGTTTTCATTACAACCTGCTGTTGTCTCTTGTCTTGCACTTAAAGTGTATGTTCTCTGGAGCAGGAATGGTCTTTTTGTTCTGTTTGTATAGTGCCTGGCACAATGAAGTCATTGTCCCTAATTGGGGCTGCTGAGCATTAAGATAATACTACTAATAATGTTAAATACCCCTGAATAACTCATGGGGGGACATCACTTCAGGACCTTTCTCGGACTCTTCTACAATTGTCCATCATCCTGCAAGTTTGTGTTAGCTAAAGCTTACTAATTCACAGTCATTGGTTCCATTGCATACCAATCTGGCGGTGTATAAGCCTTAGTCATTTTTATCCTACAATAATATGTTCAGAAGCATGCTGAGTCAGTCATGCTGCATACATGAATCCCTCTCTGGCTTCCAAAAGATAGGGATTTGGAAAACACCCTTCTTCAGCTCTTGACAATGGGGTTTTAACCATTGCCTTTCAATCCTGGTTGAGAGATGAGACCTACTCCATTCTTTCACATGATTGTGAGGGGATCTCAGTGGATTCTTTGCCTGGCATCTTGTTGAAAGAGTGAAGATATCCTAGAAAGTCATCCTCTATCTTTTCATGAGTGAGATATGGTTCTTGCTGGCACTTCCTGCTGACCCACCACAGAGGTGGAATTGATGCCAAAACACCAAAATATTTGGGCTGAGCATGGCAAGTGGTGCTTATCTCCTTCTCTCCCTGACTGTTCTTGGAGGGAGCAGAAGAGTGACCTTTTCAGCCAGCGCTGAGGCAGAAGGCTCTGAGGCATAATTTTCTATTCCCATACCAAAGGTGATGGATTCTTTGGAGCCCAGTGCTCAGACTTCCTAAATTTGGAAGCCTCCCTCCAAACAAAGGACCTGGATTCTGCCATTTTGTGCTGTTTGCATGCTTGCCTGCTGGCTTTCCTGCTGTGATTTTAAAAAAGATTAAATAATTTTTTATCAGCTTCTTTAAGCACTTTCTCCAAAGCATGATATGTAATAGCAGGACTAATCAAGAAATGGAAATATGTTAATATAACATGAAAGGCCTCGGGATGCTGTACACTCATTACAGGTTTCTATCATAACACTGGGAGTGTTGTCCTTTTAGCATAGATGATGGGTATCTGTTGTTACAAATCTTAGTGATGAGCTATGTAAGGGCATGTTAGGGAAAAATTAGGCAAGTGATACATGGAAAGTTTTCAGAAAAACATTCTTCAAATGCAGTCAAGCATGCTGCTGTGTCAACAGATTATGCAGAACAAAGGAAAATAAGGCAGGCTGTGTTTTCTTTTTATTAGCATTATTAAAAGATCTGACAGCAAAAATACTGTTTGTTCTTTAATGTTGGTATCTACCTGGTCTGTGCAGTGTTTTCTCGGCACATTTAATTCAAAATAGTTATTAACACAATTTTTAATGAAAGAATCTATTGAGGGGTTGTATTGGAAAACGAAACTATCACTGATCACAAGGAGCCTCCTTCACTGAGATAATGAAGACAGCAGGAGTGCAGTTAAAAATATGTATTTTTTTTTTAAAGTTAACTTGTTTTCCAGGTAGCTTTCCTGCAGTGATCTAGATGCCTTTCTACCATCATATGGGAAATAAGGCAGTAGCAGCCCAAAGAGGGCCAAAATAACTGCTAGAATAAGATGGTGAAATTCCTCTAACTACAGAGCAGCTGAACCCTTTCTCCAGTGGCGAGTGTGGCCTTGAGCCTTTGTGATAAGGGGGTCTGTTAGCCATGCCGTCTCCAGTCCTTTGGCTCTACCATTTTAATTATGCTACTGGGCCCTTTTTATTCTGGATCTACCACTGAACTAATAGTATGAAGTTTTCCCTTTGCAGTGTAAAATGAAGAAAACTGCCTTGCTTATACTCAAAATATATTGGCTCTTTTTTTTTTTTTTTTGCTGGTGTAAGTCCCATGAACTCAATTAAGTTACACCAGGGACTAATTTTGTTTAATTTATGCCCCACCTCTCTGCAAAAATGTCAAAGTTTAATTAGGAAATATGTGATAAGCTCTGAATAACAATGGATTTCTACAGTAAGTAAAACTAAGAGGACAAAAAAGCTGAAAAGAGATGTTCCTTGCTTCTGAGCAATAAAACTATCAACCTGATCTGAAGGGCTTAACTCTTTAGTAACCAGTCTTGTAACTTTTGTAGTCTCCAGATACGGAATTCTAATACAAAAAGGTCTGTCTTGGTTTCTTTTGTTGCCTTCCCAAGGCACCATAATTTAATGATTAAAATGAAGGTTGCAGCTAACTTTTGTAGTCTCCAGATACGGAATTCTAATACAAAAAGGTCTGTCTTGGTTTCTTTTGTTGCCTTCCCAAGGCACCATAATTTAATGATTAAAATGAAGGTTGCAGCTTCAGGAGCCCAGGGGTTCTGCCTTTTGACAAACAGCAGGGCCAGCTTCTTGTAATGTTCTACTATGATGGTTCTCAGGGTACCCAGGAGTGAGAGTCGCTTGTTGCTGCCCTGCCTCTAGGAGGAGGGAGACTTGTTTGTGCTTAATTAGGGCCTGGTCTACACTATGACTTTAATTCGGATTTAGCAGCGTTAAATTGAATTAACCCTGCACCAGTCCACACAACGAAGCCATTTATTTCGAAATAAAGGGCTCTTAAAATCGATTTCTGTACTCCACCCCGACGAGCAGAGTAGCGCCAAAATCGATATTGTCATTTTGAATTAGGGTTAGTGTGGCCGCAATTCGATGGTATTGGCCTCCGGGAGCTATCCCACAGTGCACCATTGTGACCGCTCTGGACAGCAATCTGCACTCGGATGCACTGGCCAGGTAGACAGGGAAAGCCCCGCGAACATTTGAATTTTATTTCCTGTTTGCCCAGCGTGGAGAGCACAGGTGACCAGAGAGAGCTCATCAGCACAGGTAACCATGCAGGCCGAAAAAGAGCACCAGCATGGACCGTACGTGAGGTACTGGATCTGATCGTTATATGGGGAGAGGATTCAGTGCTAGCAGAACTTCGTTCGAAAAGACGAAATGCCAAAACTTTTGAAAAAAATCTCCAAAGGGCATGATGGAGAGAGGCCACAATAGGGACTCAGATCAGTGCCGCGTGAAAGTCAAGGAGCTCAGACAAGCCTATCAAAAAACGAAGGAGGCAAACGGTCGCTCCGGGTCAGAGCCGCGGACATGCCGCTTCTATGCCGAGCTGCATGCAGTTCTAGGGGGGGCCGCCACCACTACCCCACCTCTGACCTTGGATTCCGAGGCAGGGGTAATCTCATCAGCTATACCTGAGGATTCTGCGAACGGGGAAGAGGAGGAGGAGGAGGAGGAGGATGAGCTTGCGGAGAGCACACAGCACTCCATTCTCCCCAACAGCCAGGATCTTTTTCTCAGCCCGACTGAAGTACCCTCCTAACCCAGTATCCAAGACCATGACCCAATGGAAGGGACCTCGGGTGAGCTTACCTTTTAAAATATAAAACTTGTTTTAAAAGCAAGCGTTTTTTAATGATTACTTTGCCCTGAGGACTTGGGATGCATTCGCAGCCAGTACAGCTACTGGAAAAGTCTATTAACATGTCTGGGGATGGAGCGGAAATCCTCCAGGGACATCTCCATGAAGCTCTCCTGGAGGTACTCCAAAAGCCTTGCCACAAGTGCCCTTACGCATGCGAAAGTTTCGCAGCCACTCGTAATTGTCCCACACCTGCAACACTATGCGGTCCCACCAGTCTGTACTTGTTTCCCGGGCCCAGAATCGGCGTTCCACGGCTATAACCTGCCCCATTAACAGCATGATCTCCAAAGCACCGGGGCCCGCGGTTTGATAGAATTCCATGTCCATGTCCTCATCACTCTCGTCGCTGCCGTAGCCTACTCCTCGCCGCCTGGTTTTGCAGGTTCTGGTTCAGCATAAACTGCACGATAACACGCGAGGGGTTTACAGTGTTCATGACTGCTGTCTTGAGCTGAGCAGGCTCCATGCTTGCCGTGGTATGGCATCTGCACTGTTCACCCAGGAAAAAGGCGCGAAACGGTTGTGTGCCGTTGCTTCCCTGGAGAGGGGGGAGGATGTACCCAGAACCACCCGCGACAATGTTTTTGGGCCCATCAGGCATTGGGATCTCAACCCAGAATTCCAATGGGCGGAGGAGACAGCGGGAACTATGGGATAGCTATGGGATAGCTATCCACAGTGCAACGCTCTGGAAATCGACCCTAGCCCCGGTACATGGATGCACACCGCCGAATTAATGTGCTTAGTGTGGCCGCATACATTCGACTTTATACAATCTGTTTCCAAAATTCGAATTATATAAATTCGGATTAATCCCGTAGTGTAGACATACCTTAGGTGTCAGCTCCCGGTCACCACCAGCCTGTTAGCCACCCAAGCACTCTTCTCCGGCCTGTGGCAGCCCTTATTTTGCCCTGCAGGCTAACAGTAAGTGCACTCTAGTGCATGAGTCCCTTCGAAGTGTTCCCCTGTAGTCTCCATTAGAGCCCTGCTATTATGGCAGCAGCAGCTCCTGCTGGACCCATGGGATGCCAGTCCCGCTGCAGGGTTCTACACTAGTTACGTGCAGGGCTCTAGGCTCCGGTCTTTATCCTCTCACTACAGAAATACTGGGTCTGCTGTCCCCAAGGGAATAGCTTGTATGAGTCAATGCAGGATCAGCACCTTGCTTAATACCACAGCAGTGAGATATATTTGTGGTAAAAACTATATTTTTTATTAGCAAAGAGTCAAGAGACAGTGAATAAGGATAATGGAAATAAAAGATTACATAGAAAACAAAGTCATAATGTGCTTTCTAGAGATTAAACTAACAGGCTAACCCCGTCTAAAGAATTTTATCTTATCATAAATGTCCTACGCAGCATTGCAACACAGACTGGTTGTGATTTCTTTTTCATGAATGTAAACCGCTGTCCGTTTACTTCCTAGGTTGGGGAGGATGGGGTGTCTTTTTTGTTGCCCAAACAAAGCTTTGAAGTTCATGTTAAAATAAGGTTCTCTTTCCCCGTTGTGTACCTATACCTGTTAGTTCTTTCTGTTGACTTCACATCTCTCTGTTGATTTAACATGTAAGCGTGCCTCCCTCCCCGTAGCCTACAATGCTTAATTTACATGCCGACAGAGAGACAGGAGAATAAACATCCAATGTCTGATAGAAAGCCTGTCTTAACTCTGCCTTCATACAGACTTTAAAACATATTTGCAGTATATATACATAACTCCTTTATATAGTATCTGTGAATACATTTCACAACTATATTCGTGACCAGTATGACCCTGGCTGTCATCTAAACCTCCTATGGCATTCTTTGATGAACTAGAATGTACATACTATACCAGAATTAGGATATTCTTGTACTCCGCCCCCCCTTGCCAGTTGGCATTGAGGGGTTCTTGGGTCACAAATACCTACATGTGGGATCATTCAGACAGCAAATAATTTGCCTTTTATGCTGTTTGTTTACTCTTTAAATCCTCTTAGCCTGGATACCCTAGCTGTACTGTTTAGTTTCACTCCTTGTTTATCATCTCTTTCTGATTCTTCTACATTGGTCATCCAAGTTTTGGTCTTCTGTCACAAAGCAAAAACAAGTGATGGTCTCCAAGCAGTGACACTTCCTGGGATTTGGAACTTAGTCCAGAACACATTCAGGCTTTCCAGAGATTATTTTTCTGCAGACTAAAAACACCCCAAGCACCTCGGTCCACACTGCATGGCTGCTTTGTATTTTTTAAAATGTATCTTAGATTCAACTTGCCATTACATTTGTACAGAGTAGCAAAACAGGAGGGGCAATGAACATACAAGAGTACAAAACTAGAATCAGAAGAGATTAGAGATCTTGTGTCTCCTGGCACTGTGGGAAGATCTAATGCAAGTAAAGTCCTACAGTCAGAGAAAAAATAAACAGAAAAAATATAGACTGGGGGGCCAGGGTCAAGCAGTCACATCCATCAATTTAAAACTACTTTATGTTTATCTTGTTTCTTTAATTCTGTGTAGTCAAGTGCTCCAGTTGTTGTAGGGGAGCTATGGGACTGAGGCTGGAAGGGGAGTTGGACCATGCAGAATTTGAGAATGGGTGCGCTAACAGCTCATCAGTAGATCTCAAAGGACTTTACAAAGGAAGCAAATAATATTTTCTGCATTTTACAGACGTGGAAACTGAGGCATAGAGGTAAAGTGACTTGCTCAAGGCCAACCAGCAGGCCAGTGGCAGAGTTGGGAATAGAAGCCAGGTCTCTTGAGTCCCACTCCAGTGCTCTGTTCTCTGCCAACCACTAGTACAATGCCTGTTGGGTTAGAATTTTCTGCACTAAATCATCCCAGCAAAAATTGTTTTCACTGAAATTAAAAAAAAAAAAAATCAAAAAGTCATGAAAGCATTTATTAGGTAGTCTTAAATGTCATTTGCTCCCTCCACTCCCTAACACGCTTTTCCTCCCCCCCCCCCTTCCCTTTTTCTTTTAACAAAACCTGCATTTTAGGCCAAACAGATTTGAGACCTCCTTTAAGACTAGCTTACCTCTGATGAGTTTTCTTGCTTGATTGGTTTCATTCAGAATTGCAAGGCTATTGAAGTGTAGTATCTGCATTACTCCTTGTGGGCTACTGGGGTGAAGAAGTGATTGGAATTTGCTGATAGCTAATTTATAAAATTTGTTTTCCTTAGTGTACATGCACCCAGAGCACTGACACACATTATTAAATGTGTAAGTCTTTCTGGAAAACTCCACTGCAAACTCAGTGCAGCAGACCATGCAGGAATTAACTAGCTCTTGTATAATACAAAAAGTAGGCATAAACTGCATAGGAATGGATGTTGCATCTTCTAATACAGGCAATGATGAACAGTGAAAATCTGAATACAGAGAATCAGTATCTCATCTACCGTAAATAAGCTACACACTGAAAGGGTATTTTTACTCATCATACAGTTTACGAATAATTAAATATTTATAATTAAGCTAGGCTCCTAGGCTTTCCTAGGTTTGGCACAGATTTATTCCAGCTCTAAAAAGCTACACTTATTTATAGTAGTTTTAAAGTAGGTTTTCATCATGCAATTTGTTCTTCAATCCTTTTTTGATCTGTGAAAACAGGATTTCATGTTTATACCTGTTGGGATAACTGCCCTTAGGTTTAACAGTTACCATTTAAAGAACCCAGCCCTGAGAAGAAGGAAACAAACATGATATTAGGGATGGGCCAGTGCTGTTGATGAAAAGTCAAAGCCAGTTTTAAAGTTTAGAAGTAAGGAATGCTGACAACCTGCAGAAACCAAGATTTTAATATATGATGACAGGCATGATTTATGGCAGTCCTGTTATCACTGTATCATAATTATGTACGGTGAGGTGGGGAGGAGAGAATCTCTTTTGTTTCCAATTTGTCTTCAAGACAGTGAGAAAGGCAATAAGCTGTATTATGCTTAGTGGTTTAAAGGAAGAATTCTTGCACCGGGTGGGGTCTTAACTAGGGAATTATATCTTCTTAACTCTCACCAACCTGTTTCCCATCACAAATACTAAATCCTGGAACTGCCTTGGTTAGAAAATCTCTCTTCTGCTTGTTCTTATAAATGTTGAATTTAGCCTGGTTATTCACTACCAAGGTGGCTTCCTGATTATTTTCTAGCCATTGCCTTCCCCTGGGACAATTAGGGTACATTTTCAAAGGCAGTTGTAACAATTTCATGGCTTCATAGACTTCATAGTGCTCCTGTATATTCTGCACACCATGGTCACATATGCTTTATGGCTGTCATTGGGCATAGAATTCAGTTAACAAAATACAGCCACTTGACCTAAAGAAGCATCTACATTGGCTGTAGGGGTCTTAAGGCTCATAGCTTCAGTAAGATGCAGCCCATAGAAGAAACATTAATCATACAAACTTAAGATCAGATATTCTATCAAGCAAACAGTAATGGTGCACATGCATAGTGACAAGCCACTATATATTAGAAGGTGCATAGGATGTACTATATGTGCACAGAGCCCCACTATTGAAACATGATGTTGTGTGATGTGTTAAAAATATAATTTGGAGGAATACTATGGCAGACACGTTTCTGGTTTTGTGTGTGTGTTTCTATAATATGTAAAATGTGATAATCACGCACATCCCTGATGTATACTCCACCTAATTTTGGGCCTGACCCTCAAAGTGTTGTTATCCGTAGATGTAGTAGCCTCATGAATAGTCTGTGTCTCACAATATGACAAACTTTTATATTTGAACATCCATGTACTTTTGGGGAACTGCCCTGTATGATTGTCCCAAACATTTGCTAAAATGATGTAAAAGCCTGTGTTGTTGTTTTTTTCCCCTAGTGATTGCATATGGTCTTAAAGAAAGCAGTATTGTTTAGCTATGTGAATCCTGGTACCTTCATATTTTTAAAGCCAGTTTAGTTTTGCTGCTACAATAATTCACAATCAGTAGAATAAAAAGAAAGTAAACTCACTTTCAACTTTCACACATTACTGCAGTGAAAATTGTGGATTGCCACGGGCACGCAGGGGCGAAAGAAAATGCAGGCCTGTTATTTACCAGGCTGCACGTGGCAATAGACTATTGGTAAGGGATGCAAGGAGAGTATGGGTCACGATGCAAACTGCAGACACACACACACACAACTAAAATTAATCAATTTAAAGTTTTATTGGGGATAATTACAAGGAGTAAGGGAGCAGCGTTTGATTAGCTAATAGAGTTAATGAAACTTAAAACACACAATGACTAAAATATCTACTAACAATATTTATAAACAAAGATGCAGCAATTAGTAATAACTGATACTTACAAATACAAACCAACGCATAACGACCGGCAAACGTAGAAACTCTGTTTGAAACACGTGAGCTGAGAGAGAGGCTTCGAGGTGATCAGGCTCGGTTACGGGTGTACACAGGATACACAGGATTCGTTTTTCTTTCTCCTCTCCCTGCCTGCACATGGCAGGCAGCCCATAAAGTACCAACTATGACATCATAGAAGTGTCATAGGGGACGGGGCCCAAAACCTGTTTGTGTTCGTTTCTGATTGGCACAAGCAAAGTTTACACCAAGTAGGGGAGCAGGTGCCTCAAAGTCTGGCTTCGCCCCCAAAAGGTGAGGAAATGCATATTGCTTTAGAATGCGTGCAACACTGAATGACAAAAGAAGAGGCCAGGGCAATACCGGTATGGGCAAGTTTTACAGGATGCAGACAGGAACTCATCTCAACAAAAATATCTATTGACTGTCTTCTATTTTTCAGTTGTTGTGGGCAAAGATAGAGGAGTAGAGTTAAGGTAGTTTGAGTGACCTTAGCTGTGTATTTCCATACATAGAATCGTAGTAATGTAGGGGTGGAAGGGACCTTGAGAAGTCATCAAGTCCAGTCCACTGTGCTGGGGCAGGACCAAGTAAACCTAAGCCAACCCTGACAGGGTTTTGTCTTAACTTGTTTTTAAAAACCTCCAGTGATGATAAAAACCTCCACAGCCTTCCTTGGAAGCCTATTCCAGTGCTTAACTACCTGTACAGTTAGAAAGTTTTCCCTCAAAAACAATGATATTTCCTAATATCTAACCTAAATCTCCCTTGCTACAGATTAATCCCATTTCTTCTTGTCTTACCTTCAGTGGACATGAAGAACAATTGATCACTGTCTTCTTTATAACAGCCTTTAACATATTTGAAGACTATCAGGTTCCCCCCTCACAGTCTTCTGTTGTCAGGACTAAACATGCCCAGTTTTTTTTAACCTTTCCTCGTAGATTTTCCAAACCTTTTGTTATTTTTGTTGTTCTCTTCTGGACTCTCTCCAATTTGTCCACATCCTGCCTAAAGTGTAGCACACAGAATGGGACATAGTACTCCAACTAAGGCCTCACTAGTGCTGATTGGAGTGGGACAATTACCTCCCTTGTCTTAGATACAATACTCTTTTTAATGCACCCCAGAACAATATCAGCCTTTTTCATAGTTGCATCACATTGTTTATATTGAATTTCTGATCCACTATAATCCCCAGATCCTTGTCAGCATTTAGCCAATTATTCCCCATTTTTAGTTGTGCATTTGATTTTTTTTTCTTCCTAAATTTAATACTTTGCACTTGTCTTTATTGAATTTCATCTTGTTGAATTCAGATCAATTCTCCAATTTGTCAAGGTCATTTTGAATTCTAATCCTGTCCTCCAGAGTGCTAGCAACCTTTTCCAGCTCAGTGCCATCTCCAGATTTTATAAGTATACTCTCCACTCCATTATCCAAGTCATTAATGATAATATTGAATAGTACCAGACCCAGGACAGCTGCAGGACCCCACTCGATACCCCCTCCCAGTTTAACAGCGAACCATTGATAACTACTCTTTGAGTATAGTCTTTCAACCAGTTGTGCACCTATCTTATAGTAATTTCATCTAGACCACATTTCCCTAGTTTGCTTATGAGAATTTCATATGGGACAGTGTCAAAAGGCTTACTAAAATCAAGATATGTCACACTGACTGCTTCCCCCATTCCCTAGGCCAGTAACCCTGCCAAAGAACATTGTAATGTCCATACGTAAGATCAAACTTGAATTTCCAAGATTTCTAATATTTGTATTTTTTTGAGAAAACTACAGTGTTCTGAAATGTTTCTCTCCCATAGTTTATTGACAGGCATTCTTCCAACTTTACTCCAGATTAACTTAATTTTTTGCCTTGGAGTTTCTGTGGATTTTGAATATATTTGGTGAGAGTGCTCGTACTATTTTGGTGTCAATTACAGTCCATTACATTTCTAAAAGGTGTATATATTGGTTATTGCTTCAGTTAACTGATAAACTTTAAAAGCAAAACAACATGAGTAACAGCACTGCAGCATCATGTTTAAAATACAAAAGCTTTATTATAAAAAGTGTACTCCAGACATCATAAGGCATACATGGCCTAGCAGCAAAGACACGAGCCTTAGGAGGGCTAAAATCATGACATTGCTGCCATCATGGTAAATCCCCTAAACAATTGCACTGCAGATTTGTGGCTTGCCAAAGTGCAGTTCAGTAAAGTTCTACTGCAGTACTTTCCAATTTATAGTAGTAATATAATGTCCTGTAGAATATTTAATGGTCGTGTTCATATGCTTTTAGGTATTTATTGCGATGCTAAGGCCTAATTTGGAGAAATGTTTCACAATGACATTCTGTAGTGGAATCCCATTAATGCCTCTTAAACCCTAAAACTGTGGACTTTTCTAGCCTTGCAGCAGAAACCCACGAGTACCTTGGTGCCAGCTTCCGGTTTGTTGACAACATACTGGGAACATGCTAGGGGGAAGATTCTCAGAAAATGGAGCTCTGTACCAGCAATGAGAGCAGTTGCTGGTACTTGAAGTGGCAAGCAAGTGGAAGAGCACGGAGCAGGCCTATTTGCAATGGTAGATGATGAGAGCCCTGCGCGGATACAAAATTTGCATCCACACACTCAATCCACAAAAATGGTCCACAGATATAAAGCAGATATCTGCAGATTTGCAGGGATCTATAGGTGACTTCCAGGCAGGAACAGGGAATGCATAGATGTCAAGAAATGGTCTCACAGAGAAGAGGGTTTGTGGGAAGGCACTGGGGGACTAAAAGCTCTCGTTGTTTTGTGGCACCAGTGAACACACTACAGATAGCTTGAGTTAGCAGCTCTCAGGGGAACCTTACTCAAGGTCTTGCCTCTATTCCCAGTCACGCCACGCAACTTGTGTAGTTACAACAACTGCACATGACTGATGCATTTGTGTGTGGACAGGGGTCAAGTTCATGAGAACACTCAAACTGTACATATTAACTCACTAGTGAAGATAAGTAGAGCCCTGCAAATCTGCGGATATCCGCTTTATATCGCCTGACCATGTTTGCAGATTGCAGATCAGATGCGGATACAAAATTTGTATCCGCACAGGGCTCTAAGGATAAGCACTTGGATTGGGTGTGGGTGATGCTTAATAACCACAAGCAATTGGCAGTCTCTGTTCTTGGGGGACTTCAATGTTTATTAAACACTGTGACACATTACTGGCTGATTAATGTGAGGAAGTATATTCTATTGAATAATTGAATCTACCTGTAAGCATTTCAGAAGCAACTACCATTGTATTAACTAATGAATACTGGAATACACTGCCTTTGCCTTTAAACCAGTGATTTCACTCTTTCCACTTTTAATAAACTGAAATTCACCAGTGAAAACTCTCAAAATAAATCTTGCCCTCCACCACCTCAGACAGCTAATGTAACCCTACTGAAGAGAGAAAAAGCTCTTGTTTCATAAAAAAAAAACTCTATGAAGGGCATTTACTCATTTTGCCTTCTTAAATATGAGATACTGTCATCTTACTTATCAAAAAGAGCTTTCTGTAATTCCAGTGTAGTATGGCTGAGACCAAG
Organism: Terrapene triunguis; assembly: GCF_002925995.2. Taxonomy (NCBI): domain Eukaryota; kingdom Metazoa; phylum Chordata; order Testudines; family Emydidae; genus Terrapene; species Terrapene triunguis. The sequence continues at coordinate 4,008,958 of NW_020664497.1, read as the reverse complement.
AGATATGTTTATTATGCAAAGAGTTGATTAGGTACAAACTACTAGTGTTAAACGGCATAAGGAAGAATATATCAACATGCAAAGTTTTCATTGAGTGGGTTGAGCATGAAAGCGCTTATGCCTGTTTCCATGCCCATCCCTTTCAACAGAACACTTGAGCATAGGTTTAACTGTAAATTGAGGCTTAATGGGACTCCAGCACCTCATTAAATGCTTTACTGAATGCGGATGGATTTAAGGCTGGTTCTCTGGTTTCAGATTTTGCAGGTATTGATTCTTCTTGGTGCTTGGTTCAGCTAAGCCATGTCCCTGAGCCGTCACAAATAACAACGCATTCATTCTCCCTGGTTTTAACCCCCTTGTCTTGCTGAGTCACGCGCGCACACACAATCCGGCAATCCCCGGCGGCGCGCTGCAAAGGGACTCGCCCGCCTTGGGAATCGGGGCATGTGGTGTTGATTAACCACCCTGCGCGGAGGCTGGGAATGCAGCGCCGCGTCGGGGCTGCGAGCGATCTGTCTGCAGACGCGCCGAGGCGGGGGCCTGGCTCGCAGGTGCTGGGGAGGGACTAGGGAGGAGTCGCCGCTAGGGCTTCCCTGCGCACGTGCGCTGCCGGGATGCAGCTCCAGTGTGAGTATCAGCGGCCTCCCCCACCCCGGGGCTGGCGGGCCCAGCGATCGCTGCTCTGCCTGGAGGGCTGCAGCCTGACGGCCGCGGCTAAGCAGCCCCAGTCCCTACTGGGGAGAGCGGGTTGGCGAGTCCGGGTGTAGAAAGTGCAAGGAGGCGGCAGGCGGCTGGCTCTCCTGACTCTGTCCCTTGCACCCCGCATGTCAGGTTGGAGGGGGGCTGAAGCACGCTCCTGCAGAACTGCATATAGCACAAAGGGGGCCGGGTTGGAAATTGTAGGTCGGTGCCGTGGGGGCGATCTCTCCTCGTAGTGCCTCCCCAAAGAAAGCCGGGACCCTCCTTTGCTGACTCTTAGGCGGGGCTTCTGTCTAATTAGCGTGGGGCCAGATGATCGGATTGGAAAATCTGCTTGACGCTGGTTGATTTAGTTCTGTATCTTTGCAAAGGGGCTCATCATCAGCCAGCAGGAAGCTGACATGTTTATCATTTGAGCGATTGAGGAAACAGGGTTAGAGATTGGGAGGAGGGAACAGCAGAGCTGTGCAGTAGATAAACCCTTGGTGACCTGAATTGTGATGACAGGCTGGACTTGTGCAAACGTATTGGGTAAGGGGAGGTGCATTAGCAGCAATCTCTGCCTTGCTCTACAGTAAATCCACAATATTGCTAAGCTTCATCTTTCCTGTGTGGGACCAAGGCTATTTTGATAACACAAAACGTACACAAGGATCCCAGGCTAGATTTCACAATCTAAACAGACAAGACAGATAACAGGTAGGATCAAGGAGGTATTCCTAGTCCCATTTAACAGACGGGGAGCTCAAACTCAGAGATTAAATGATTTTGCCTTGAGTCACATAAGGAATCTGTAGCAGAACTGGAATTGGACCCAGATCTCCTGAGTTCCAGTCCAATGGCTTCTACACAAGATCTCTCAGCGGGGAAGAGAGATTAAAATTAAATTAAATTAATGGAGATATCCTATCTCCTAGAACTGGAAGGAACCTTGAAAGGTTATCAAGTCCAGCCCCCTTCCTTCACTAGCAGGACCAAGTACTGATGTTGCCCCTGATCCCTAAGTGGCCCCTCAAGGATTGAACTCACAACTCTGGGTTTAGGGGGCCAATGCTCAAACCACTGAGCTATCCCTCCCCCCCTAGCATTCTTTGGTATACCTGTGTTCTGGAGAAATTTGGGCTTCTGGTAGTAAATTTGTAACTTTCATGTATTTGAAAACCAGACCAGATTGCTTAATTTAATTTTTCCCCAATGAAATGGTGCATGTATGGAAATGGATTGTTGGTTGCCAAGTGCTGAGTCTGCAAGAAGGCATCTTGACTTGCCCTTGAAACATTGGTATCTGTAAATCTGCTACAGCTTCAAAGCTCAAGCTCTTTGCTTCGCAGTGGTTGCTGGAGGAGTTTGGGGGAAACCTGTTGAGGTGATTCAGATGGGTGATTGAAGTATCAGAGTAAGGAGCTATCGCTCTCCAATAAAACTGGATTTGGAATTGTCTTTTAAAAGGGTTTAAGCCTGTTGGATTGAGGAAGAAAGAGGTGGAGGTAAAACTTGTTTTCTTTTTGTTACTGATTGACAGACATCTGTCAGCACGGCACTGACATTGGAGTCCTGTATCAAGGAGCAAAGGACTTGAACTTTGATGAATAAATACGTGTGTAGCTCCATAAATGCCCATGGAACGTTGTGCAACATACAAAAGACACAATCCCCGCTCTGAAGGACTTGCTTCCGTTCCTTAAAGTGTTACTGAGGGCAGAATTTGTCCCTTTATCATCACTTTTGTATGATTGCAAAACTGATCTCCATTCTTGATGTGTTAGTGGTGCATTATAAAAATGAATTCAAGTCATTTGTGTGATTGGCTGAACTACTTCTGATGCTATAATCCTTTCACCAGTCTACTCATCTCACAGTGGCCTTGAAATCTAACAGCTACTTCTATTGGCTGCACTTCTTGTGATGACTTGTTTTACCTGTTCTGGTGTTTCTACATTACTAGTTGTTCTCCTTCTTATTAGACAATATATACGCTGAGCAACAAAAGTAATAAAAGGAAAGCGGGGGATTCTAGGTATTGTTAAAGAGTAGTTTATACTGTGTTGCTAAGATCTGAGATGCTAGATACATTTGATGTAAACTATAATAGTGCCTCATCAGAACCCTTTTAGTGTCAGTGCAAGGTCCCTAAGACCTTGTATGATATCACCATGTCAGTTTATGCACATTACTGTTGCCTCATCCTTCCTATTGCTATTTGTGCATGTCATCATCTGTTCATTGTCACAACCTTGATTGTGAGGGACTATCTCTTTCCAGCATGTCTGTACAGAGCCTAGAACAATGAGGCCCTACTTGGTACACCACAAACAGTGATAATAGAAATGGTGGAACAATAATTAACAGAGCTTTCTTCCCTCTTACAAAAGAAACAGTTGCTAGTGCTCTGGGTTTGGAGACTGTGACAAACACTAAAGCTAAAATCCTAAGTGTAAAGCCAAGCTCACAAAGGTCAAAAGGCACAGGGCAAAAGAAGGAAATTCTCAATCTGAACTTGCATTCATGGCAGCTACTACAGGATTTAAGCAGGAGAAGAGAGCCCTGAGGGTGCCTTTTGGGAACAGTGTTTCTGCACAGTTTACAGTTCTATTGCCTATGCTCCTGCCTATCCACCAGCTTCCACAGAGCTTGGCTCTGCAGTGTACAGAGAACTCCTGCAGCCCTTGTTGGAGTTTGGGGAGCTCAACTCTTCTGAAAATCAAGCCCATAGAATCCTGCTAGATGGACACTGCCAGTTCTCCCCTTTTCACATCCACCTAGGAGCTATGAGGATTTTTCCACTTCGTGGCTGAGCAGAGCTCTGCATTCACCCTAGCATAGTATCTAACTCATTATTATTCACTTTTTGAATACCACATGTGGGGCTTTGAAACTTTGGATAAGTGAGAGGGGTAGAGGGCCATGCTAGATCTGCTGTTGCTGATGTTTTCCCCGGAGGGGACTGGGAAGCCAGGGAGCAGGGATTTTTTTAACATAAGTCTTTATAAAGAGAGAGAATGCTGTTAGACCATGTGATCTGGTTTCAAACTCCCTTTCTTTGAAAGAACGGTGGAACATAGCATTGCTTATTTGACACAATGGATAGGGTTACCATATCTATTAAATAAAAAAAGAGGACCCTCCATGGGCCCTGGCCCCGCCCATTTCCCCACCCCCAGCCCCGCCCCAACTCCGCCCCTTCCCCGCCCTAACTCCGCTCCCTCCCACTCCCAGCCACGGGGAAAGGGCTGCCCGAGCGCTACCGGCTTCGGGCAGCCCCCGTGCCTCTGGACCCTGCACCCCCAGCCGGGCACTTCCCCTCCCGGGCTCCGGTGGCGCAGGGTCCGGAGGTATGGGGGCTGCCCAAAGCCCGTAGCGCTCGGCTCTTAAACAGAGCCGAAGAGTCGGGGAGGAGCAGAGCCGCCGCGGCTGGAGGCTCTGCTCCTCC
>NW_020664497.1:3960222-4004426 GCF_002925995.2 Terrapene triunguis | reverse complement strand
TCGGCTCTGTTTAAGAGCCGAGGAGTCAGGGGAGGAGCAGAGCCGCCATTTTCCCGGACATGTTCGGCTTTTTGGCAATTCCCCCCGGACGGGGGTTTGAGTGCCGAAAAGCCGGACATGTCCGGGAAAAAGAGGACGTATGGTAACCCTAACAATGGAGTTCTCTTGGACTAGATGCTATGCTGATGAGTGCTGTATAAAAGCCTAGCTGACCAGAATGCTTGATACAGGAAATGACCTGCTAAAGGGAGAAAGTTCTTAAACAGTAATGAATAAAAATCTTCTCCATGGTGGGAGAACCACTTATGTTCACACCTCAACAATTTGTTAAAAGGTTATCTTCAGTTGTCTCATTTGTTTTTATGTTGCATCTCTGAATGCTTGTGGTAGAAAGAGTGGCAGTCCACAATAGATCTGGTAATGTGCAGCAAGAGTTTATTTGGTAAGACTTCTAGAAAACTGGCTACGCATGTGTGTTTGTGAAGGTTAGTGGCTATGCTCTGGTGTGGTCATCTCACCTGCAGATGCCCTGGATACATTACAAAAGTAATTGTTTAAAGATGGCTGTGATATTTGATAACACTTAATTCAATTCCTCTTCTGTCCATATGGGAAAGTTTTTTTTTTTGTTTTTTTTTTGTTTTGGGTTTTTTTTTTTTTTTGTTTTGTTTTTGTTTTGGGTTTTTTTTTGTTTTTTTTTTTTTAAATTAAAGTTAGAGAACCATGTGTTAGCCTGGTTTCTTCACACATAGAGGCACACACAAAAGAGGCTTATTCACAACTAAATTATACATTGTAGAGCATTAGCTGGCATTTTAACCAACAAGTTATCTGGACCTGCTCTGGTCTGAGCACAAGCATGTTCGAAGATGGCTAATTGCATACTGTAGATGGCTGCAGCATCAGGAGCAACGTGAGATCCCAACAAAGGAGTGGGGGGAGGGAGTTATTGATTGAGCGTACTTTTTAAAGAAAACTGTCTCTATCATACAAATCATATATCCTGTCGTCATTCAGTCCATACAATGGCCCCGACAATATCTGTGAATGGACAATACCTGTCACTCTGTAGTGAATGGAAGCTTCAGGCAATACTGGTAACCTGACGCATACACAGTAGGGTTAACTCTGTGATTTAGGCAGCCAGTTCTGAAAACTTGGTCTTGTATGTTGTTGAACCTTCCTTCCAATAGCGCTGCTTTGTTTCCAGAGTCACAGAATTGCTTTATCAGTCCATGGAGGAGGGGAGGTTAAAACATGAACAAAACATGAGGAGTTGAATATTTACCATTAAAAATCCTCAATAACAATTCTGCATGAAGCATTATAGTACAGAACCCTCTCCTCAATGCTATGGTGTTCCCTTGGGCTGCCTGTGACCCTCCCCCACCACCACTACCTAAGAGAGTAACATTATAACCTAGATGACTTCAACTTCTCAGCATCTTAAACGGAATACCTTTTTAAGCAGTCTCATCTCTTGAGGGACAGCTGTTATCTTGTAATCCAACCGCATTTGAATGTGATGAGTATTGCTCAGAAACGTTCTGACTTACGCACTGGCAGTAACATAAAGGTTTCCTTGCTGGAATCCTGCCTAGTCCTGCCCACCTAATCTGCCTTCTTTAGAAGGAACAGCCTAAGGAACCTCCTCAGGACCAGCAGTAGCACACAGTAGCTGTCTGCCTTCTCCCCTGGACCATTCCCGTTTCTCTCCTGATTCAAATGGAGTTCAAGTGTTAAAGTTGGTGAGGTGTATGTGCACACTGGCCCCATGGGTTCTGGTGAGTGCATTATTCTAAAATATTAACAGTCTGCTATTATGGGATGCTTTGGGGTTTTTACATGTAAAACTCCTCATGGCTTTGAATCAAAAAGCATTAATATTGTGGAGCTTTGGACCACTTTGAGAGGCATTACAAAAGCTGCAACTGATCTGTGGAAATAGAGAAAGCAATGCTACAGCATATGGGCAGTGAGACTAAAGAGAAAACTATCTCTAACTTTCTAAGCAGTAGAGCAGATGTTTCAGGGCTCAAGCTTTTCTGTCTGCTAGTGTTTTATTGATCATGGTAGTTGCTGCTGTGCATATGCATTATTTAGTATACTTCACTGTTTGATGCCGCTCAGCTGAGCAGAAGCAGGAGTTTCATGTTATTGTGGAGTGAGCTATTTCTTCCATGCCCCTGTTTGCTTGATCAGCAGGTTTGCTCTTAGTTTCTCTAGAACAGCCTTTCTGTTAGCCAAGAAAGAAACATCAAAATGAACCCAGTACAGCTGAAAAAGTTTTGTCTCTTGGTCCAGGCTAATGCTGTCCTTTCTACTGGAACGAAAATCACTCCTCATAGAATTGTAAACTACAGGCCAGATCTGAAGTGTGTATAAATCAGCATAGCTCCATTTATACCTGCTGCTGATCTGACCATGGTTTTTAAAGACGTGATAGTGGTTCGTGGGGAAATTTTTTTAAAATTACATTTGTTCTTGAAAGATAATCTGCCCCAGCCACTAGCAGTAATCATCTGAGGAATCAAGAATTGTGCTTCTCCTGTCTGGCAAGATAGGAGCTGGTGGGTGTTATCCTCCACTTTTACCATCCACCACCCACACAGGTAATAATTAATTACACAGGACCAGACCAGACTCAAACCTAAAGAGTAGACTTCTTAATTTATGATAGAAAGGACAAGCTCAGTGGAGCAGAGTGATGGATCAGTGGGGATCCCAACTAAATCTTATCTCTCAAGGGACCTCTCAATACTTATTGCAATATCAGGTTACATTATACAAACAAGCTCTAGCAGTTTGTATAATGAGTTGGTCTCTGACTCAGTTAATTTCTTTTCAGAGTTTTACAGACCATTTCTAAAATGGCCTTAGTAAACTACATTCACTGGCCAGCCAGTTTCAACAGATGATCACTAATTTAAAAATCACTGTCCTGATATGGCCTTAGGTTGAAAAGCCATTGCATCTAAAAACCCACATAGGGGAAATCAGGGTTAACATCAAGTGAAGACTTCTATATTGGAAAGAAGAGATGCAACTGGCTAGACCTTGCTCTCTTATCTGCACTACGTTTGTGTAAACCAGCCTTGTCTCCCATTCAGTGTCCTGAAATACAAGATATGTAAGAGGCTGAGACTCAATGCAGCACAAGAAAAACAAAACAACGATTAAATGCTTCCAAATTCCTTTAAGTTTTGAAGCAAATATTAGCAATTCTGGAATTAGGATTTTTTACCACTTCTGAGAGTCTAGCTTTAAAGGGGAAGGGGGAAGATGGTGTCAGGGAATCTCCATCCTCAAAGAACTTTGACGCATAACCAACAAAATCCAATCAATTTTTTTTCTGTACCATTTTCAGTTCATTGGTTGGATTCCACTATTCCCTTCAATAGTGACAGGCTTATATTTGCTTCTGTGCAAAGTTCACAACTGCTGCTCTCTCACTGAAACAGTACTGCCAGGAGCGGTAGCCTGGGCCGAATCTTTGAATGTTGGCAGGAGTAAAAATGGGGCGTTTGGGGCCCTTCAGGGAGGATATGTCTAGCCTTTAATAAAATGATTTGAGCTACAGAGAGAGTGGCACCAACGTTTTGGTGAGGTGCAGATATGTTCATAACATCCAGTGGCTGCCTCTGGGACAGTCAGCACAATTTGTTTCCATTTCAGCTTTATCTATTTCAACCAGCCAGGCTAAGGTTAAGTTGTTTGTTCCTGACATGTCTGCACAAACTGATAAATGGAATCTAGTTATCAAGGCTAAATTGCAGAGGCCTTAACGGGCAGTAGGTGCTGTCTGGAGTGTATTTGTAAGGCTGGGTCATATACAGTGATCTGAATTATGTCAGAGGCTTACATGTTTTTGCGTCAGCGCTCCAAACTGACAGATCTGCTCTGTCTCACTCTGCAGCTTCAGTTTAGGGTTGAAGCAGAGACAGCCAATTGTGCTGAACTGTATCTTGACGTTCTGTAGTTCTTTCTCTCGTAGACGCACTGTAGCATACTTGCAAAATCCTCTGAACTTTTTTAAAATATCAAGACTAAAAAAAGGCAGGGCCCATTGTAGCCCTACCAACACTCCTTTGGTTTAAACCAGGGATTCTCAAACTGGGGGTTGGGACTCCTCAGGGGGTCGCGACGTCATTACAAGGGGGGTCGTGAGCTGTCAACCTCCACCCCAAACCCTGCTTGCTTTTATAATGGTGTTAAATATATTAAAAAGAGTGTTTAATTTATTTGGGGGGGGTCGCACTCAGAGGCTTGCGATGTGAAAGGGATTGCCAATAAAAATGTTTGAGACCCACTGGTTTAAACTGTCTGCCATGTTTTACAGTAATGGCTTAACATGCATTGCTGAGTAATCCTGATGTCATCTTTTGTTACTGTAGTTAGGGAATCCCTTTTCTAACAATCATTCTACACAGCAGAATGCCATAATAGCTGATTGCCTCGCAGGCTGTATTTATTCTTCATACCCCTGCGAGGCAGGGAAGTAACAATACCCCATTTTACTGATGAGGCGGTCTGGGTTAGAGCTGGAATAGAACGTAGGTCTCCTTAACCATCAGACCATCCTTTTACCTATGCCAAAAGGTGTTATCCAGGGGTGCCCGCCAAAGTATTTCATAAGGACCACAGCCTGCTTCAACACAATATACTAATTGATTCATTCGTGTTTTGTCATCATGTTTACATCATTTTAGTTTACACAGGTATGTAAATAGACAATACTGTACATAGGTTGTTTCTTTCTAAATACACCTCTACCCCGATATAACGCTGTCCTCGGGAGCTAAAAAATCTTACCGCGTTATAGGTGAAACCGTGTTACATTGAACTTGCTTTGATTCGCCGGAGTGCGCAGCCCCGCCCCCCCTGGAGCGCTGCTTTACCGCATTATATCCGAATTCATGTTATATCGGGTCGCGTTATATCGGGGTAGAGGTGTACATACAAAACAAGCCGAACTTAAAATATAAATCAATACAGGTGACTTTAAATCTTATTAAAATATGTAGAATCAGTTTGGCCCACACAAGGTTGTGCTTAGGTTTATGTGGCTCTCCTGTATAATAAGGTTGGGCACCACTGGCTGACGCCTTCTTCTTCTTCTTAACTCTCCCTCCCCTCTCCTTGGAATCTATCCAGCAGCTGGAATAATTCTTTCTTCCTCCTCTTATTTCCAGAAATGTCTTCCCTGCCAGACTTGGAGCTCTTCACCATGGGGATGTGGTCTATCGGCCTTGGGGCTATTGGCGTAGCTGTGACAGGGATTCTTCTTGCTAACACTGACTTGTTTCTCTCCAAACCGGAGGCAGCCTCATTGGAGTTTTTAGAGACGACCGAGCTAAGATCTCTGGGAGAAGGTAAGAATTGGATTCCTCTGGAAATCTGAGCTCACATTCTACAGTGATGGAGTTTATAAAAGTACCTAGGTAGAGCTAATCTTACTGTTTAAGGCCAGGGTTGAAAACAAGGGTTCCTAGGACAAGTGGAGTGTGTTTGGAAGAGATAGTTGTCCCAGACTAGACCCTATCTATTAGCAGTTCAGGGAGGGCATCAAACCACTCTTGTCTTTCCCTGCTTCAGTAAATGGTGTGGGAAGTAGCTGACTTTTCTTGAGAGGAGAAGGATGGTTTTGAAGTGACAGACCTCTCTGAAAAAATAAGATGCATCTAATTTGGAGTTAATAGCTGCCAGATGATGATCAGACTCAGCTCTTATTTAGCACTCTTCAGCCATATATCTCAAAGCACTTTACAAAAGAGATCAGTATTATTATCCTCATTTTACAGATAGGAAAATTGAGGCACAGAGAGGTGACGTGACTTGCCCAGGGTCAACTAGCTGGCCAATGGCAGAGCTGGGAATAGAACCAGGTCTCCTAAATCCCATCCGGTGCTCTCTTCATTAGGCCATGTGGCCTCCTCTATACTTCCCTGTTTCTGTGTCGTCTTTTGCAGACTTCGCTGCTTTCTGATCATTCTTCATGTCAGCCAGATAATTTTTCTGCCTAACATACAAAATGTTTTTTTCCTGTTGATTTGCTTATTTCACAAAGAGCACTTTTTTCCAGCCTGTCCAAACCATCACATGCCTGATGATAAGATAGGGATTGGCAACCTTTGTCCCGCGGCCTGCCAGGGTAAGCACCCTAGTGGGCTGGGCAGGCTTGTTTACCTGCCGTGTCCGCAGGTTCGGCCAATCGCAGCTCCCACTGGCCGCGGTTCGCCGCTCCAGGCCAATGGGGGCGGAGGGAAGCAGCGGCCAGCACATCCCTCGGCCCACACCGTTCCAGCAGCCCCCATTGACCTGGAGCGGCGAACCGCGGCCAGTGGGAGCCGCGATCGGCTGAACTTGTGGACGTGACAGATAAACAAACTGGCCCGCCAGGGTGCTTACCCTGGCGGGCTGCGGGCCAAAGGTTGCCGATTCCTGTGATAGGAGCTAAAGGGTGAAAACAGACTCGGAGTAAACATAAACAAAAAATTTAAAACCCTTCCCCAAGGTGCTGTGCAGTTTAATTCTATTACAAAAGCCCAAAACAAGGTGGAGAATTATTCAGGTGTGCAAAGTCACATGCAGGAGTCAATAGAGGTTAAAACAGAGAATGCCTCTTTAGAGTTTTCAGTGTCATTAATATTGCCTGTTACTGCAGGGTGGGGGGGAAAATTCAAGTGAACACATTGACATCTAATTGACAGATGTACACAGGAGGACTGAAAGAGGATGTTTTGTGCTTGAGCGGGAAGTAACTTGTACACCATAATGCTATGTCCAGACATAAGGTCTGATTCTGCATTGCTTACGTTTGACTGTTGAGTTCAGTAGTGTTATAGTAGCACAAAACTTGTATAACACTGTGGAAAATCTGAAAATGAGAGGGGTTTCATTCTATGGCACAAACTGATGGGCTGCTGTTTGTGGCAGTAGCTCTTGTTTCAGAACATAAGCAATATTATTCAAAATGTGCACCACTAATAAATACAATTGGAGGCAACCAAGCAGGGGACAGAAAGTTAGGATGTTTGGCAGAGCTGGGAGCTGACTCCCATGTGCAAAACTAGAGCTGACCATTCATACCTGTTTTTGAAAATTGCTATAAATTCAGGGATCTTAATAAAACTGATACTTTAAAATGGACTTTTTTTATATACATTTAATTGGAATTTAAATACACTTTGAAAATCTCCCCCTCTGTCTTGATTAGAATATAAACCCAAATGGAATACTGAACTGGGAATCTTTCACCATGCTTAGTGTTCTTCATCAGAAGTTGTAGTTATGTAAATAGATGCCATAATTCATGCTATTTCTCCCTTATAAGCAGAAGAGAGAACATTCAAGGCAGGTGAGCTATGGAAGAAGAATGGTGCAGTGATCATGGCTGTGCGGAGACCTGGATGCTTTTTGTGCAGAGAGGTATTGTGATGGGCTTGGGGGTTAATTCAGAGAGGTTTTGCTCTAGTTACGTGTCTTTGTGTTAGATGTGGCCAGGGAGGCAGTCAGCTAAAGCACGAGTTTTGCATATCTGAAAATCTTGTTTCCAATCCCAGATTTGCTCCCACGTGAAAATGAGCTTCGTTTATCTCGGTCTCCATTTGTCAATATTATGGGCTAAATTCTCAGCTGGTCTAAATCAGCATACATCTATTGACTGATGGGGTTATGCTGATTTACATGGGATGAGAATCTGGCCCCGCAAATCCAAAATAAATTTGGCTCTATAGGTGGTCTGTGGTCAAGAGAAGCCCAGAAACGGACTAGCAGGAATCTTGCAGGTACTGATACAGCAGCGTTGCATGGGAGGGGGAAACATCTATGACCAACTTGCTCAAGTCAGTGTTTTATTTAATCCTGGAGATTAAAGTCATTCTTTCAAAGGGAGGAAGGAAAAGCCTGCTGTTCACACATCTGCTGTTCACGATCTGTTCGATACTCTACTGAATGTAAAACCTGCCTTATATTTTGGTCACTTATTAGGATATTTCCACCTTAGCAATTATGTTATTACTCACCAGTTAATAAAACAGAGCAATTAGTCTAGCAACCATTTAATTATAGGGTCTACTTAGTCCCTACACTGCATAATATTGGAAAGCGTTGTATGCTTCAGTGAATTTAGTTCTCATGGAAAGAGACAGACAGATTGAAATACTATGATCATGGAACAAGTCCTTACTGCTGGGGGGATTCTGCGGGACAAAATGTGCCGTGCCCCTCCCTCCCCCCTGCTCTCCCCGCACCCCCGGCAGATTTGTGTGTTTCCTATCAGAAAATGGTAGGGAAGCAAAGGGAAACCGTGGGGTGGGGGGGTGGCAACCATGGGTGCAGTTTTTTGGGGGGGATTGCCCCCTCCAAACAGAGGCAAAGCATGGGGGGGGGGCACATGGGGTTACATGACACTTCCCCCCCATTCTGCAAAGGCAGAGCTGCCCAGCTGAAGGAGGCTGTGTCTCTGCTCCACTGACTCTGCAGCTGAACGCCTCCTCCTGGGTCCTAGTGCCAGTTGTGCTCCCCTTCTGTGTGCTGGGAGCTTTCCTGTTTTCTATTCTGTGCAACAGTTAGTGCCCGCGGTGGGGCTGGATACGGGGTGGGTGGGGGGGAAGAGGCAGTGGAGAAGGAAGTGGGGGTGGAATAGGGCAGGTGGGAGGGGAATGTGGGAGTGAGGGGAGGGGGATGGAGAAGAAAAGGGGATAGGGTGGGGGGGAAGTGGGAGCCCACCATGTGGCATCCCCTTGGCAGCAGCTGGGGCTCCCCATTAAGCAGGCCCATCGAACCCTCACCCTGACAAGCCCTACCCCCCTACACCTGGACCCCTACCCCACCTATCCCCAACCCGCTGCACCTGGACCCCACCCCATCAAACCCCAATCCCCCAGCATCCAGACCCTCCCACTGAGCCCCCCCCCCCACCTCCTGAGCCCCAACCATCTTCACCTGGGTCCCCTGCAGAGTACCATTGCCCCTGCACCCTGAACATCCCAACGAGCCTCTGTGCATCCAGATCTCCCACTGAGCCGCCTACACCCAGATTGCCCCACACAGAAACCTCTCACCCCATACCTGGATCCCCCCCACACTAAGCCCCTCCACACTTGGATCCTGCTGGGCTGAGCCTGCCCACCCACACCTGGCGCAGAGGGACAGGGCCCCGGGGCGTTTCTGGGGCAGGCCCAGCCCTTGCCCTGTGTGAGGATCAGGTGCAGCCTCCTTGCCAAGTCTCTGTATTGGGGGGAGGTGAGGGCTTCAAGGTGATCTCCCACCTCAGTGCAGCCAGTGGCCTGTGCTCCCCACTACCATGCTGGAGCCACATTTATTTATTGACAAAATTTCCAGAATTTTGCAGAATTTTAAAATATTGTGTGCATAACTTTTATTTTTGGTGCAGAATTCCCTCAGGAGTAACAGGTAGCGTGCAGGCAGGGACAGAGTAAGCTCCACCCCCCTCACACCCATTGCCTCAACAGTGGACCTCAATTCTGAACTGGAGGGGACCACCACTAGGGAGCGCCACACTCCCTCTCACCCTGGGGGGTAGGGGGGAGAGATTTTTCAAAGACATAAAAGACAGTTAGGTACCCAGCTACCACTGTCTTGTGCCTTTGAGACTCTCTTCCTTAATCTTTGCCTTCTCTGGTGAGATGGCCAACGGTGGTTTCAGTTGTAGTGGTGGGGTTGTGTAGAAGAGATGTGGATACTTGTCTTTCCACAAGGATTGGGGCTAAGACCAGCCGTTTGCTTCACACAGGTCCCAAGCTGTGGGCCATCAGGTGGCAACAGCATGATGTAGTGACACTATGGGCCTCCCCCTTAGAGGTGGCGAGACCCACAAATCCCATTGAAATTAGTGCTCTGAGAATTGGGCCGTGTGGACTTGGAGTAGAGTTGAGCCAGTGACCTAGAGGGGAAAAGCTCTGTATACCATCATGTATCCCCTAAACCATCCAGTCTCCTGACAGTAAGCAGTCTTCACTGTATTAAATTGTACTTCTTTTAACCAAGTTTTAATATGAATCTTAAAAATATCTATGTAAATGTGAGGGAGCAGGTTGCCAACTTAGGAGGAAAAGTCGGTGATCTGAGACTAACTCACTGTCAGTCTCTTGCTGCTCTTTCTACCTTGTGGTTCTCACTAGGGACACTGGGGAGAAGCTTGCCCTTGAGATGGACGTGGAAGAGAAAACTACTGTTTAACCATTGGTTTTGCAGATGATTATACAGTGATTTAAGTGGGCAAAAAGGCCAGAGGTATGCTGAATGCCATAGGCTAAGCTGCAAATGTTCACTGTGTCCTGAGTAAGGGGTGAGGTGTAGTTTCTGCACCATCCCATGAGCAGACCAGGGAGGGAACTGTGACAGACTGACTTTTCTCACTGGTCACACCTTTCTTGCTGTGGGTGGATGGGGGTGGAAATAATCTGTTTCTGGTGCAAACCTGGTTTGCTAGCTGGCAGGGAAGGGCAGAGCCAGGTTCTCCTCCCTGCATGGGAATTGCCGCTGTTCAGTCTGCTCTCCCTCTCTCATTTAGACCGACCAGGTGCATACCCTGCCCAAGGGAGTGGTTTGTTATCTTGTGTGGGCACATGTTGCCATGCTCAGGGCACAGTTGTATTATCCTCTTTGATGGGAGTTTAAAAAAGCCAAGCAGACTCTGACTTCTTTCTCTGTCTCTGTTTCCCCACCTACGTGCTAGGGCTTCCCACCCCCAAGCTACTGAGGGGTACATGGGTTCCTGGTTGTGGGGGAGCTTTTTGTTTTTATAAGCAAAACTGCAGTAATGGTCTGCAGCCTCACGTTTCAGAATTTTAGACAACTATCATGGAATAGAGAGGTGGTTTTCTTTAAAGGGAGTACTCCGTGGTGGCTGGTGCATGCTGAGTTGTCTTGGAGTTTTGCTTAATTATTGTAGAAAGAGAATCCAAGTATTTGATTTAGGGTAAACAGCAAAGAATTAACAGAACTTTGCAAACAGATGGGGGGGGGGGGGGGGGTTGGTGATGAAGTAAGTCCAAGAAGCCTTTACTACATTCCCTGAAGGATATATTCAAAAATAGGAGTATTAAGTATACCTCCCATTCCCTACTCACTGACTGTCATAGGGCTGATTCATGCTTACTTATTTCCTCTCTTTATCTCCTCTGAGCTTTCTGTGTGGGGATTGGCAGTAGCAGATTGGAGCTCTGCCCTTACCCTTACACAGACTCACTCTGGCCTGTTGACATCTGCCTTGTAATGTCTGTGGATTTTGCCATCTGCCTTCCCCTCAGTGTTCTACTTGGAACTCTTGATATCTTCCCTAAATTATGGCAACACTTTGTTCAGTCAAGGCAATTCAGTCGCTTCTCCTCATAAACTGGTTGTATGCAGATTGTGCCCTTTAAGCAATAAGTCTGGTGTCGGAGTTATTTTGCATAGCAAAGGCCATATTCTCCCTTAAAATCCACAAAAGCCCCTCAGCCACTGTCTCTGTCACATCTTTTCCTCATTGGAACTAGCACTGGAGGCTAGGAGATGCTGGAAAAAACTTTCCCCCTCCACAAACTGCTTTTACAGTTTCCTTTGCAGTGTGGAAAACCCATAAATGGGTTAGTGTTGGTGCTGCTATCACTACTCCTGGGGAAATTCTATGCCAAAAAATTAAATTCTGCAACAAAAAATTAAAAATTCTGTGCACAGTATTTTAAAATTCTGCATATTTTATTTGTCAAAATAACACACTATAATCACACCAGTTTCAATTATTTTTGGTCATTTATTTCAAAATACCTGTCAAACACTGTAACAATACAGACAACAAAAACGATTCAGGAAATGTTTTTTGACAAATAGATTCCTTACTAGGCATGTTAATACAGAACTCGGAGTAATAATTCACTTAAACTACAATACAGAAGTATATTTACCACACCCCTCAGAAGCAATGCAAAGGCTTGGGGGAGTCAAGGGTAACGGAAAAGCTGAGGAAGAGGGAAGTAAATTGCTGGGAAGGAGCCTGGGTGTGAACTTGGAGGGTTGTTGGATATGGGTGGGAAAAGTATAGAACAGGTTTCTTTGGGGGACGGGCAGGGATTGTTAGGGAGCTTCCCCCATGCAGACCCTGGCTGACCTCCCCAGCTCTCCCATTCAGTTAGGCACATCTGCCCTTGTCTCCATATGTTCTTGCACCCCGTCCACATGTGTCCATCCACCCTCACTCAGACACCCACTTCCCCATCTCCATGTGGCTCTGTGCCCCCACCCAGCCACTCCCGTCCGTATGTAGCTCTGCATCCCCTGCCGCATCACAATGTGGCCCTGCACCTCCCTCCCCCATGTGGCCCTGTGCCTCCACTCCCATTCAACCCCTGCCCCAGTCTGTCCTCCCCCACTAGCCCTTATGAGTCTGAGTCTAGAGGAACCGCAGCAACATTTCAACAGAAGCTTTTTTCTGCACAAAAATTTAAAAATATGCTTATATGGCTCATTAATTATGCACGTGCACAGTAGCACAGAATTTCCCCCGGAGTATATCACATTGCCTGGGACACATAAAGCAGCATAACTGCTGGTATCCTGAAGGTGCATGCAGAAGAAACACAGTTTCACTGTATACACTAGAAAAAATAACTAATTTTTACTCTTCCTTGTATGATAAAAGCTGCAGCATGAAAAGGGTACATTTATGCCTGTTCACCATTTTGCAGGTGGAGAAACTGAGGCACAGAAAGGCTAAGTGACTTGCACACAGTGGCCATATCTTCACTAGGAAAGAATGTGTGTTTAACAAATGCTAAAATCCTAGCATGGACAAGGCAAGTTATAGTATTAATTAAGACTTTTGCTTTAGCCTTTGCTAGGATTTTTGCAAATACATGCTTGAAGCTATCCCCCTCTCCTAGTGAAGTCAGCCCTAGTAAGGATACTGTGAATGAAGGAGTGATTGCAGAGAGGTAGGCATACCTACATTAGCTTTAATCTACCTAGCATGGGTAACAATAGCAGTGAATATGCAGTAGCATGGATCTTCGCACAGGCCAGTAACCTGAATACATACCCACTGTTAGCTGCACCATCTGGATTAAAGTTAGTATGCATATACCTGCCCGCATTGCAATCACACCTTCATCTCTGGTGAAGATGTCTCTATGCCAATAGAAGGCTTAGGTCTAGAACTCACTCATATGCCCTGTTTATTACACTTCATTGCATCCACTTTGCACCTCTAGCCACCATCCACCTAAGTGGTTACATGCCAAATGTTGAGCCTTGCAGGCTTCCATCCAGTAGTTAAACCTGGCATCTCACACATTGTCTTCTAGGAGGCTTCTGAGCTTTCCTCTCTCAAACCTCAGCTCGACCAACTTGGCGTCCCCCTCTATGCTGTTGTGAAAGAAAAGATTGGGACTGAAGTGGAGGATTTTCAGCATTATTTCAAAGGGGAAATATTTCTGGATAAAAAGGTATGTTTGTATTGCTCTGTTTGTTTTAAGCTTTCTTGAGTCAGCATCTGTATCCACCAGGCCTTTTCAAGCAATCTGCATAGTGTGGCCTGAATGAAACTTAGGTATCTGGAAATTGATTTAATAGCCTTTTGTAGCTTAAGAAGTTAATCAGCTTAGATTTTCTATATATAAATTTGCTCAGTTTACAAGCTTAGCTGTCTTTCTGCTGTGTACTGTTGACATGTTCTTGCATGATTTTCCCCACACACACACACCTAAGCAAACAGTAAGATCGTGCCAACTATTTTTCTCTTTTCTTGCACTGGGATGCACTGTCTGATAATTATCCTGGTATTAAAACCAAGGACTAACAATAAAATAGAAGGGTGTGACAAGTTCATGTTGCAGCGCAAATGGTAATAATATAACTGCTTGTTGCTATGTTTACTGAAAACTTATGCTGTTGCCAAACACAAGAATTCAGAAATCATGCATCACACCCTCAAAATCTTGAGGTTTAGAAATCATGATATATGGTTCTTTTATTTGCCTTCTGTTGTTTTTGGATCTTTCTGGGTCATGTTTCCCAACATATCTCTCCAACACTGAGTTCTAGGAACAGCCTCTTGAGTGAAAGCTCAGGTTCTCTCAATTGCACGATTCCAAAAGCAGGGACTTTAGGAAAAACAATATCATGAGACTGGTAATAAAATGGTGAGCGGTGGCAACCCCGTCCCTTTTTTCCAGCACATGAAAAAAGACAGGCTATTCTAGAGGGAATTCTGCCCAGTAGTTCAAAACAAATCTGTTCATTCAAAAACATGCTGCTGATGTCAGCAGTCAAGATGTCCAGGAAGTGAATGTAGTAGGTTGATCAGCTCCATAAATCTGGAATGGCAGCAGTGACAAAAACAACTGGATGTTGCTGATTGTGTGGAAAGTAAGTGACCTCTTAATGTTTTAAAGGAACTTCTGTCCTGATAAGATTACTAAAGGCATCATTCAGTTCTGTATACCCAAATATTACTTGTTAGAAACTGTTCTGGATGCAGAGGCTATCTGACTGCCTTGATTACAGTTAGGAAAGTCTCCTCTGTCACTGTTGTTTCTTGTTTGAGTTTTCTTTCTGTCGTCCTACAGAAAAAGTTCTATGGTCCTCACAAGCGAAAAATGCTGTCGATGGGTCTTATCCGCTTAGGAGTTTGGCAGAACTTCCTTCGCGCTTGGAAGAATGGATACAGTGGTAACCTGGAAGGAGAAGGTTTCATCCTGGGAGGAGTTTATGTGATTGGTGCTGGGAAACAGGTACTTCTTCATCCCCTCTTCCCTTCAGTTTCCTTCATGCCCCTATGAGAGACCAAAGGCCTCCTGCTTTAGCCACTTACTCTTAGAACATGACAAGGCCACAGTCAGCCACTAATTTCTGTCCTGCACTACGTTCTAGTTGTGGGCTTGGGGCATCTCTTGTCTTGTGCAGTGACGTTCACAGAACATCTTCCAATGCCTGACACAAACTTCAATCAGCTTGCTGCCCTTGAAAACAAATCTCTTATAATCACTTCCAAATGTTCTGACACTTACCCATTAAGGAGATTTTCCATCTGCTACTCTTCACTGATGAGCTACCATTCTCTTAAAAATTACAATTGACAGTTCACATAACTTTCCACTCAGCTGGTGGATGTGCCCCTGGTAATGACTTCTCATTTTTAACTTAAAATTTGGGGGTGACTTTGCACCAAATAAGTGATCTTCTCCCATTACTGGTTATGATGTGTGTGGGGGTGGGAAACCTCAGTCCTAAATACTGTTGCTATTTGTTCATGTTCTTAAACAAAGATTTCATGATGACATTGACTCAAATCAAATGCTGTATGGAACGAATGATCGATCCACATTTTTGATAACCATCCTCGGTTTGTTTACAAAACAACATAGTACAATATACCTGAAAGATGGGCTTGGTGGTTAAATCCAGATTTATAGTTCATCACATTTTGGAAAAAATCCGCTCTAGATCCAACTTGGGGTCCATCTTTAAACATAACATCCTAAAGACTTACTGTATAGTATGATCTTATCAAATGGTTTTGTAAAATTTAAGAGTATGGAGATAAATATGTAGCAGACTTCATAAATTATGATTTAAAACAGCAAAAAACTTGGACTTAAATTTCCAAAGGCGACTAGTGATTTTTTGGGTGCCCAACCTGAGACAATTTAAAGGGGGCCTGATTTTTAGAAGGTGCTGGCATGCCACCTTTGGAAATTTAGTCCCGGGTAATTGATGCTGCCAAGAAACATTTGCTTGTTCAGTAATCACACAGATCGTCAAAGCAAGATTTAGAATGTGGGGGTGTCTTTCTGTCTTGAAAGTGCCGAAGATTGGGTGCTACCAGGGTATACATAATTTATATAAAGTATGCAACAAATGTCATGTATACACAGTCTACTGTAAATCTGTTTTAGCTATATCTATGCGTTATGGGAACTTCTAACTTGCTGTTTGGTTAAATGTGCTTAGAGCCTAATGGTTAGGGCCCTACCAAATTCATGGTCCATTTTGGTCAATTTCATGGTCATTGGATTTTAAAAATCGTAAATTTCATGATTTCAGCTATTTAAATCTGAAATTTCATAGTGTTGTAATTTTAGGGGTCCTGACCCATAAAGGAGTTGTGAGGGGGTCCCAAGGTTAGGGGGGGGGGAAGGGTTTGCAGTACTGCTACCCTTACTTCTGCTCTGCTGGTGATGGTGGCACTGCCTTCAGAGCTGGGCATCCGGAGAGCGGCAGTGACTGCTGGCCGGGAGCGCAGCTCTGAAGGCAGACCTGCCACCAGCAGCAACACAGAAGTAAGGATGGCATGGCATGGTATTGCCACCCTTACTTCTGCGCTGCTGCTGGTGGGGCACTGCCTTCAGAGCTGGGTGCCCGGCTAACAGCCGCTGCTCCGCAGCCGCCCAGATCTGAAGGCAACGCATAAGTAAGGGTGGCAATACTGTGACCCCCTGCTACAATAACCTTGTGACCTCCCCCCGCAACTCCCTTTTGGGTTAGGATCCCCAATTTGAGAAACGCTGGTCTCCCCTGTGAAATCTTTATAGTTTAGGGTAAAAGCACACAAAAGACCAGATTTCATAGTCCGTGACGCGTTTTTCCTGGCCATGAATTTGGTAGGGCCCTACTAATGGTGCTTCCATGGCCTTGATCAGGTTACTTGAAATTTGTATTTGCACTAATCTTCCTGAGATGGAAGTGTGAATGTACTGTAAGAAGAGTTTATCTAGTTTATAAGAAAATGCCACAACACGTATCCTTGCATAACGTGCCCTAACATAAGTAATATGAGGGGAAACTCATATATTTGTTTGGTTGACTTGATTAATCCTGTATCTGAGAAATTGGATCATATCGTCTTTTACTCCTTGTTTCTCAGTCAGATAGAAAGTAAAAAGCAACGTTTTTGAGTTCCTAGATACTGCATTCTATTTAAATGTATCCCCATGTAAAAAGGAATTACTGCACTTTTTTCCTTTCCCTCTCACTAGGGTGTTCTCTTGGAGCATCGAGAGAGAGAATTTGGAGACAAAGTGAGCCTTCAGTCTGTTCTTGAAGCTGCTGAGAAGATAAAACCACAAGCTGCAGACACTGACTAATAGTTACACATGTTCAGTCTTGGCTCGAAAATGTAGAACATGTCTGTATGTGAACATGCAGTGTAATTGCTTTCTTAGACTATTCAGTAATAGCTCAGCTGGAGGATTCTCTCTGAAATTAGTCAACAAATGAACAACCTCTTTGATGGTAGCTGACCTGTTTGTGCTTTGTAGCCCCTCAGGCACCCACTGTTTCTACTAGTTTTTTGTCTTTTACCGCATTAATGAAAGGCTGGGCCCAAAATCTTAAGGCGTAACCTAGATGGGTCCAGTTAGAGCCAGAAAAATAAGAATATCTGGGTGCCTGGGGAGTAGGACATTGCTAAAGCAGGAGTAAGTGAGGTTGTAAGATAATAAAAATTATGTAAATGAAATGTCTTGGTTTTCAAATTTCTAATTTTATTAAAATAGTTAGAAGCCTCTGTGTTGATGAGAGATTAAAACTTGTCCAGACTTTCTCCTTGCACTGAGAATCTTAGACACATGTCTGATTGCTACAGTTTTTACATATGGGGTCCAATCCTGCTCCTTTTGACTTCAGTGTTAGTTCTGCCATTGGCTTTGTTTGAATGAAGATGGTGCCTTATATGCTTCATATTCTGATTTGTAAGGAAAATTAAAAGTCAGCATTGGACTTATTTAAAAGGTGGTGATAATGACCACAAGGTGGGATGTGCCCAGTAATAAGTGAAATAGGGATTCTAAATGCAGCAGAGAATAATAAGTGCATATCAGGTAGCAAAAGTGAAACATGTCAACACAGTGACAGGGCTGCTGGCATGCTCTCCTGTAATATTGGGAGGTGGGCCTGCCATTACACATTCAGATCATGTGAGATACAGTACCAGGTACAGCCAAATACCTAGATCTAACTGTATGTTGTTAAAAGACCTGATATGGGGGAAGGAATTAATTGCCTTTGGGGAAATGAAGGGCTTGGGTTTTTCATGAGCACTCAAAATGGAAAATTTTAACAGGGAGGGCAATTAATAATTGGAACAGATTAGCAAGGGATATGGCAGATTATCCATCACTTGGAGTCTTTTGAATTAAGACTAGATTTCTCTCTAAAATAAATGCTGTAGCCCAGCCACAAGTTATTGGGCTGATGCAAAAATTACTGAGTGCAGTTCTATGTTTTGGGTTTATGCAGAAGGTTGGCTAGATCAGTGGTTCTCAAACTTTTGTACTGGTGAGCCCTTTCACATAGCAAGCCTCTGAGTGCGAAACGCCCCCCCCCCCCCTATAAATTAAAAACACTTTTTTATATATTTAACACAATTACAAATGCTGGAGGCAAAGCGGGGTTTGGGGTGGAGGCTGACAGCTTGCGACCCTCCAGGTAATAACCTCACAACCCACTGAGGGGTCCCAACCCCTAGTTTGAGAACCCCTGGATTAGATAATCATAAGGATCCTTTCTGGCCTTAAAATCTGTGAACCCTAACTCGATTGACTTTAATGGAGGAGTGGATACTTAACAGCTCTGAAAACAGAGTCTTAAATTTGACTGTGGCTCATGTCACGCTTGCTACCTATGTGTGTGTTTCTTCTTTTAGTGTATTCTCAACTCGAGAGATCTCTTCTTGTCTATTCATGGCAGCTAAAAAAGGCAATTGCAAAGAAATCTAAAATTTCCCAACCACTGCAGACTAGTATTAGCACATCTAGGTTATTTAAAACTCTTACAGTGTTTAAATGACACTCTTCAGGACACTTTTTTTTTTTTTTAAATACTTCTGCCCAGAGAGAGAGAACTATTTTGACTAAACCGCTGTCCCTCCCCACCTTTTTGTTTTTCCTGTGTGATGAAGATGTACGTGAGCCTATGGCATCTAAAATTTGGTACCCACATGTTTATTAAGCCATTTGATTTGAAAGCCATACTTGAGCCCATCTCTTGCTTACTGCCATCATTTTGAAATTTGTTTTTTCTATCCTTAGTGTGGGGTCCAAATGCAATACAGCTTCTACATCAGATAATCATTTCATTTGACCTTACTCTGGGTAACCCTGTCTAATATGTGAGGTCATTAATAGAGGCTGTGATGTACTTTTTGCACACCGTTCCAAATTTAAAAAGAAAGTGTGGATGCTTAGGATGGGGACAGTGATATTGTTAGAACAGCATCCCTTCTCTGATTCGGGTCTATTAAAATGTCATGTAAACATATGTCCACAAACAGCTTACTCTTAGCCCTAGTCAGCCTCCGGCAGAACAAGCAAACCATTCTTGCCCATGTCTCTGCCTTTCTTCAGGAAATTTCCCTAGACTCTCCTACATCTTAAGTTGGTCTATACCAGGGGTAGGCAACCTATGGCACGCGTGCCGAAAGCGGCACGTGAGCTGATTTTCAGTGGCACTCACACTGCCCAGGTCCTGGCCACCGGTCCAGGGGGCTCTGCATTTTAATTTAATTTTAAATGAAGCTTCTTAAACATTTTAAAAACCTTATCTACTTTACATACAACAATAGTTTAGTTATATATTATAGACTTATAGAAAGAGACCTTCTAAAAATGTTAAAATGTATTACTGGCACGCAAAACCTTAAATTAGAGTGAATAAATGAAGACTCGGCACATCACTTCTGAAAGGTTGCCGACCCCTGGTCTACACTCAGTTTATGTACAGATTTAACTCTTTCAGTTTGTGTGTGTTTATTACTGAAATAATTAAACCCATTCAGCCTCCAGTGGGGATGCAGTTAGATCAGCATAAAGGTGCCTTATGGGAATAAGCTATAGCAGTATAATTTACAGCTATAAATTATGCTGGTATAAGTACCTTCATACCACTATAATGAAATCCATACTGGGAAGGTTGTACCATTTTAATATGTTGATATAGTTAAAAGGTTACATTTTGTGAGTGTAGATAAACTGTTATTGTGGGGTGCTGAGAAACTCCAGTGCTTTTTGTATCCCATCTTGCCAGAACATGGGCCTATGTCCCTCTCTAGTGGCTATACCATGTAAGAGGTTTTAAGTCTGGTGTTGACTCCAACATAATGGACCTTCATGTAGCTCTCTTGGCAGAGGGGTCATGCTTTTAGATCCAGAGCTTGCAGGTTCAACCCTTGCATGACCCATCCAAGTCACGGTTACACTTTCATCCATTTCTTCTGCCATCCAGTGGGGTTAAGGAAACTGAGGCAGGAAGCCAGCTTTCATCCTGTCCCACTTCAGGCTTAAAATGCTTAGTCCTTGCATAAAGGGCATTATATGTATCCCTGTACCCTGTTCAGCCAGGCTGATCTATGACTATACCTCTCAAAAGGCCCTGTGCATTGCTTCAGCTGCTTTATCAAGGACTGGAGTCACCCCTAGGGACTGTCAGGTCAGACACAGCACATAGACTATTCAGGTGATGCCTCCGGCCGGAGAAGGAAGAGAATGTTAGAATCAGAATGTCCCATGGCAGTTGGACTTGAGCAGTTACGGGGCAGTGTTACCAACTCCGGTGATATGTGGTGTCTTGCTTGAAGCCTGAGACTCTCGAGTCGTGGCTGTATCAGCATCTCAGTTTTCTTTCGGTCTTTTAAAATGTAAGTTTCCAGTTTCTCCTGGTTTCAGAGAAAACCCCCAAACCCTAGAGGTTCAAAAGGCAAACAAACTCCAAAAGTAGAATTTAAAAAAAATCTTAAAATCCCATGATTTTTAAACCAATTGTGAGACTTCTGGGGGCCTGGCCTGTCTTTTTTGAACATGCGGCAATAGTGAAGAGAGAGAGGACTGAAAAAAATCTAGTGAGAGCTCCAGGACTGGGAGAGAAACAGGGAATAGGTTGGGAGGGAAAGTTAATAGGAAACTGGATAAATTGTGTGAAGCAGACAGTCTCTAGGAAATAACGCAAGTGATCTTGAGAATGCGAAGGAAAAACAAAATCTACTTGGAATGATAACAGAGCACCTGGTGAATCTGCCTCACTGCAATGTGTGGGCAGGGGAGGAGGAGTCTGAATAGCTGCTTTATCACAATATTCTTTACTTGAATGTAAAAATTCAATGTCTTTTTGCTCATTGCGATTAGCTGCTGTGTTGATGGTTGCTGTGCAGCATCAGTGACCCCTTCTGGCTCAGCTTCTTACATTTCTTTCATTTGTTCTGCTCTTTTTTTTTTAATAAATAGGTAAACAAAATCTGAGCGACTCCTTTAAAGAGACATCCTCAACTTTTAAATCACTTTGGTCTGGAAATTGTTTACCTACTTTAGTTACAAGTAAAACGTATGGTAAAATGACTATAACTAGAAGAGATCAGAAAGCAAATTCTAGTTTTTCAGTTAGTTTACTCTGTGAAAGAAAGCAATTTGTGTAAGGTCTGTTTCACTATAGCCTATTTCCCGTTGTCTGGGGATGGGTTGTTTGTGTTGGTTTTTTTTCTTTCTCCCCACACAAATATGAGAACATCCTTTTAAACAACAGAATACTGTTGTGAAATCACCAAATTAGCCAGAAGACTTGGGGGCAGATGCTAGTAGCTGAAACTGCTTTTAACTCATTCGTTTAAAAATGTTGTAGATCTCAGGTTTACAGTGTCCCTTTAAGTCATCTAGTAAACTATCTACATGACAGGGTCTTTTCTGTTTGTTTTCTATGCTGTGTTTTTTTTCCACTTTGTCAGTTATATATTCTTGTTGCTGTGAGACCACCTGCAGTTGGTGCCATTTATAAGCTTGTGTAAAAAGAAGAGAATTCCAACAAATCATCCCTGCATTTTTCAGATTTATTTCCTACAAAACAAGAGAGCATTTTAAGGCAGACATACAAGGAAATCTACTCTGTATAGTTTCACCACTGGATGTCACTGCTTCTCCAGTCGCAAGGAGGGTCGGTGCTAAAGGTGTACTGCAAAGAATTTGCATAGTAAATAAATGTGCCAGAAATTGAACACCATGGATTCTTACTGGGCTAGAAGAAACTTGTTAAAAAAGACATAACAGGAGCTGCTGAAAGACCAATAATCTTGAGTTCTTTTTACCATTACGTCCATTTTACTTTCCTAATATAGGAGATTTGGGATGGGATTAATGGGGGGAATGGTATAGTCTGGCCACTTTATAAATACACCATAGATATGCATTTATAAAAATGGGCTTGGGAGGAAATTACTAATTTAATAGAACTACAGAGAAGATGCTTGATAAAACATTAGTGGGAATGACAATGGTTCAGTCCATGTGGATTGAGGATAATAGACTCACTGTCATTCCCACACTAATCCTTTATTTATCAAGCTTCTTCTTGGAGAGCGAGAATGAATGTTCCTCAATCACTTCCCGTAGTACACTGCCTGTTACATCTGAGACTAAGTTAGTGGATGAGCCAGTACATGCACCACCCAATTGGAAATGCTAGAGGGAGATGGGGTGGGGGAAAATATGGAGAAATATGAAATAGCAGTTACAATGTGAGTTAGCTGAAATAAATGGTCCAGTCTAATCCTACTGTCTGTTTGATTCAGCCAAACTACAGCTGTGGTCCCTGTGCCCCATGCCAGTAACTTCTCCTGGTCCCTCATTAATGTCAGGAAACGTTTTGTGATGGCCACAGGAAACGGTGTTGATGAGCTATGTGTAAACATGACTGTTTGCATCTCCATCAGTCTTGTTTTCCACGTCAGCATCTTCATTCTGGTGAGAGAATTGAAGCCTTGGCCAAGCAAAGCTTTACAGACTTTACAAGTTTGCCTTTGCAGTTGCACTTACTGCAATAGAGGGGATACTATTTAAACTTTATAATGAGGCGATATTGTGAATATAGAGGGAACGTTGGTTGGTTAGTGGCAAAGGCAATTGAAACATTTTTAAGAATGACCGCTGCGGTAGTCCCCACTCTTAAAGGTGAAAATATACCCTAATCTAATGTCCCGTGCATACAGTATAACAGCAACCCTTTCACAAGCCTGTCACAAAGGATGTGGAATCTCTGTTTAAAATGTTGATTGCTGGAATCTCCATGGCTAGAGGCTGCCAAAGCCTCCTAGACTCCCTCTGTGCTCCCCACCCCCTTCCTTGTTGATCAGATCATTTCAAATGAAAGTCTGGGATGTTGGCAGGGGAGATGGGTGGTCACAGGCAAAGGGCATGGATAGAGATTAGAGAAGTTGCCGACATACACCAGTACAGAGAGGAGTGGTGTGAGTGTGACAGTGCATTTCCCACCCAACTTTCTGCACTGTTAAAGAGGAAGAGGGCATCTTGGAGAGAAGAAGGCACCAACGGCCAGCACTGCATCCTGCAATGCTTAGTCAGTGGTTCTCAACCTGCGGCCTGCTTGTGGCCCAATCAGCACAGAGCTGTGGCCCATGTGACATCCTCAGGGCCATTCAGGTAGTACTAGATGTGGCCCACATATGCAGCCCACAATGGTAAATAGGTTGAGAACCACTGGATCTCTTCTCCTCACTGCAGAACCACTCAACAGGACCACACCAAGACATAGACACCATAAGGCCTGTGCCTTAGGCTCCAGCTCGAGGGGGCATGGAATTACATCAGACTCTCACCTTTTTTCCTTTTTTTTAAATTTGAGGGGTGGGAAGTGCCCCAGGTATCTCTGTGGTGTGTTAATTCTAAGAGCCATTGTGCTGGGGATCCCTGCTAATATCACCCAGCAGAGACTCTGTGGGTCAGGAGGGTCCAGCCTACCAAGGAGAGCCAAGTTACTGGTGCTCCCTGAATAGCTGAGTGGTAACCGTCAGGGAGCAGCTGGTCCCGGTGACCAGCAGAGGCATCAATGTAAAGGATCTCAGCACAGCAATCGAATGATAGCCAGGGGCAGCCTGTGAAGGTGGTCTGAGCTATCTAATGATTGCCAGGTTCAGGGACTGGTAGGGACAGGGAGCTGTTTTTCATAAACACAATCAGAAGACTGGGGAAATCCCCTTACGTGGGAGTGTTCCCAGAAAACCAGATGATATGATTACTCTCACCTCTCTGAATATTATCACCAAGTGCAAGTGTTCAAAACCCATTAATTAGTCCATCTCCCCCCCCCCCTCCCAGGAGGAGATTGATTTAAAAATCACAAGACATTTTTAAAAATGTGTTCTTGGATTCTTTTTCTTTGGTTGCTGAGCCTTTAGTGTGTCCTCAGTTAAATGTTTTCAAGCTTTTCTCCACTGTGGCATAGTGACAGTAGAACCTCTGAGTTACAAACACCTTGGGAGTAGGGTGACCAGACGTCCCGATAAAATCGGGACCGTCCTGATTTTGAGCTGTTTGTCCCAATATTTTGCGCCGCCGGGATCACTTGGCTTTTTTTTTTTTTTTTGCTCGGCCTGCCGGCAGCGCTCTGCTTTTTTTTTTTTGCTCCCCCCTCTCCCCCCCCCAGTGTCCCGATATTTTCTTCATCTCATCTGGTCACCCTACTTGGGAGTGGAGGTTGTTCGTAACTCTGAACAAAACATTATCGGTGTTCTTTCAAAAATTTACAACTGAACATTGACTTAATACAGCTTTGAAAATATACTATGCAGAAGAAAAATGCTGTTTTTAACTATCTTAATTTAAATGGAACAAGCACAGAAACAGTATTCTTACCTTGTCAAATCCTTTTTTATTTCCCTTTATTTTTTTAGTAGTTTACGTTTAACACAGCACTGTGCTTGCTTTTTATTTATTTTTTTTGGTCTCTGCTGTTGCCTGATTGTGTACTTTGCTTCCAAATGAGGAGTGTGATTGACGGGTCAGTTAGTAACTCTGGTGTTCATAACTCTGAGGTTCCACTGTACAATGGCACAGTTGAACCTGACCCCCCCAAAGAAGGTTAGGGAATGGAATGACATTCTGGCACTTCACTTGGCAAAACCACTCACTCAAAGTTGGCCCTGCTGCCCATCCCCATCACTGCAGAGGAGGCAGGTGGGTCAAATGTGAGCGAGTGGCATTGCAACTTGAAACATGGGGTTTTAGTGCCACTCAGGTTTGGCCCAGCCTCATGGTGCAGGGGAGGCTGGGCCAAACCCGGGTTGAGCTTTGACTCCACCTGCAAGGTTGTGATGCCACTCATCACTCAAATTTGGCTGGTATTGTGACTGGGTGGGTCAGGTGATGGGAGCAGCTGCCCTTAGGCTGGGATGGGGCAGAACACTGAAGTAGGGGTGAGTGACTAACAAATTTCCCGTGGCAATGGGTGAGGGACTAGGGGCTAGGTGTTGGTGGGCGGGGGTAAGGGAGTGGAGGATGTGGGGCTGTGGGGAAAATGGGGATATTGGGGCGCAAGCAAAATTTTAGATTTCAGAATTGGGAAGGGGGCCCCTAATCTATTCTTGCACCGGGGCCCTCTGAGGCATGATTACACTATTGTTGTCACCTAGTCACAGGCCTCCAGGAGCTGGGGGGTTGAAGGCAAACAGCAAATAGTGAAAGACTTGTGATTAAAATGAGGATTGTAGCAATGCTGTGTATGATACTTTAAAAACTGATTTAAAATCAATCTAAAACAAGGCATAGAGGGGGGCAGGTCTGGAACTAGGCTAATTATAACCTCTCCGGAAGGCTGTGTGCTTTAATTAATCTCCTGGAGTGTATGAAGTTCAGCTGAGCCACTGTCAGGCTGATGAGTGTTACAAGTATTATAAATAGTGGGTGTGGAGGGGGAGGAATCATATTAAACTGAATAAAAAATTAACTGGTGGGAGTGTCTAAAAATGCACGTGACTGGAATTACTGGGTGTTTCTCTTAGCTAAATTTAGGCCAGTATATGAACTTTCCCCCTGCAAACCATTAGAGAGATGGGTTGGAAAAAAAAAAAGATCTAGATTATGTCATAAGGAACTAGCTAATGTGCATGGAGAGGTCAGGGTAGAATTGTGTCCAGGAGGAGAGGCAAACTCAGGCAAATACTCCCTGGAAGTTCTCCTTTGTGTAAAATGACCCTGCCTGTGTGTGCGTCCTGTTGCGAAAGAGAGGCGTGGCCTGATAGACATGATTAGTACATTTCCTGTGCTGCCAAGAAGGAGTACAGCAGCTGCACACCACTGGAGAGCTTGGCAGGGAAATCCGCTCTGCAGAATCGGGTGTCATTATTTACTGAGCGCGGGGGAGTTTCTTTTCACATGGGATCCGCTTTCATAGACTAACCAAGGCAGGAACCAACCGAGGAACGCCTGTGTTTTTGGCAGCCTCTTGCCTTTCACCCAAGTTGGTGAAACTTACTAAGCAGACTCCAGGGCTGCTCCTGGGTGAGTCTCGTTTCCTGTGCTGATCTCGGCTGTGCACCGATCCTCCTTGTGTGCTGCCGTCATTGTGTCACTCTGTCTTAGGTGCTGTTGTTTCCCGGTCTTCGGCTCTTTACAATCGTTCTCACCAGCTAATTTCTCCCTGGGCTTTTTCTAAGAGCGATTCTCGTTCGTGGGCAGGGGCAGCCCCATTGTTAACGCTGCACCCAGCCTTCTGTTTGTAAGTATTTCCTCTCTCTCTCGGGGATTTAGACAATGAATGAGAATGTTCTGTCTCGTTAGTCTGCCGAGCCTGTCGGGACTCGGTCCTATTGGGTTCCGGGAAGTGGGCGGGCACTCACACGGTTCATGTACATTAGCCCCAAGTTTTGTAATTGATCATGTTCGCCGGGGTGGGTTCGAAGAGCCTACGTGGAATTTATTTGCAGAGTGAGAGAGTGTGCATGAGTCTGTCTTAGTTCCCACCTCCACGTAAATAGGAGAGAGAAAAGATCTGCTTAAAACTTCAAAAATGCTGAGCAGATCGAATCTTCTGGAGGCTCAAGAGAAAAGAAGCTCAAGAAGGCAACCTTGAGAGGCTTCTCTGGGAGTTAAAGTTGTAGCAGGGCTTGACTATGATGGTTGAGATGCAATTAGTTCCACATGGGAGAAAGTTTCCTGTAACCATAGTGTTGCTATTTAAGAAACAGGTCTGCCTGCACTGTGCAATGCCCTTTAAATCATCCACTTTGAATTCTATAAGTCACTTAATATTGATTTACTGGGCTGATGGGGATGTTCTCACAACAATTTCTTTTAGTGTCTCTCCCCCCTCCCTTCCACACACATAGTTTTCTCAAAGCTCATAACCGTGCAATTAAAGGGCATTGGTATATTGTCAGGTTTCAGAGTAGCAGCCTTGTTAGTCTGTATCCGCAAAAAGAACAGGAGTACTTGTGGCACCTTAGAGACTAACAAATTTATTAGAGCATAAGCTTTCGTGGGCTACCGAAGAAGTGGGTTGTAGCCCACGAAAGCTTATGCTCTAATAAATTTGTTAGTCTCTAAGATGCCACAAGTACTCCTGTTCTTTTTTTGGTATATTGTATTATCTCATGGTTTCAATTACAACCTTCCCTGATGAGTGAAGCTCTGATCTTGCAACAGACTCCTGAGCCTGTGATGGAGCTCCATCGAAATCACCAGGGCCTATTTTGGCTTCTGTTAACAGTATTTAAAATGTGACAGGGTTTCCTATATCGCCCAGCTGTAATGTTGTTAGATCTGATATTGCTAACTAGGATCCAACTGAGCCAGTACTTAAATGAGGAAGATAAGGTGCTGCAGGAAGTGGTGACATCAATACACAGGTGGCACTCTTCCCTCTGGATCAATTACAAAATACTGCCAAGATGGGTTTGGATGGGCTATCTTCCACATGAATCAGAAAGTGGAGGTCCTGTCCACTTGAGGCCATTAAAAGGGCATCTTGCAGTAGTAGAATTAACATGTGCAGGTCCAATTGCAGTTTAATCAATTGCATTCTAACTAGCCCCTCCCCCTGCAGTTTCAACTGAATATGCTGTTACAGAGCATTGTTTAATAGTTGCTTTGTTCCACCCGGAGAGGTGTGTTGAGTAATACTCCTTCTTTAGGCCTTGTTTACATGGGAAAGGTTCTTTTGGTATAACCAAAGGGTGTAAATGTAAACCTCTGTAGTTATGTTGGTATAACCTCTCTCCCCCATTATAGTATGAGTGTCCCCACCTTTTTTTTTTTTTTTTTTTTTTTTTAAGTCTTCATTAAGGAAGGGGTTTAAGTTAAGCTCAGTAAAGTAACTCATACCACAAGTGCCCACACAGGAGCTATTCTAGTGTAACTACAGAATTGGTGTAACTGGTAAAACTTTCCTATGTAGACAAGGTACTAGAACTTTATTATCTTCAAAGTGCTGTGTGAACATTAAGGCCTCAATTCAACACATGCCTAACCTAAGATTAAAGTTAGGCACATATTTAAGCACCTTGTTGATTAAATTGATTCCATTTGGAATCCTTCATGATGCTTATTTATTATTAGTATTACTATAGCACAGGGGTGGGCAAACTACGGTCCGGGGGCCATATCCGGCCCTTCAGACATTTTAATCTGGCTCTCGAGATCCTGCCAGGGAACAGGGTCCGGGGCTTTGCCTGCTCCAGCCAGGGAGCGGGGTTGGGGGCTTGCCCCGCTCCACACGTGCCGTGGCTCCTGGAAGCAGCGGCATGTCCCCACTCCGGCTCCTACGTGTAGGGGCAGCCAGGGGGCTCTACATGCTGCCCCCACCCCCAAGCGCTGCTCCCATTGGCTGGGAACTATGGCCAATGGGAGCTGCACAGGTGGCTCCTGCGGTGCGCAGAGCCGCCTGGCCACACCTCCACGTTGGAGACAGGGACATGCTGCTGCTTGAAGTAAGCGCCACCCCCAGCCGGCGCCCTCACCCCCTCCGAAACCCATTTCGTGAGCATTCATGCCCCCCCCCCTACTATTTCCATACTCAGCTGTGGTCCTCGTGCCAAATAGTTTGCCCACCCCTGCTATAGCACCTAGGAGCCTCAGTCATGAACCAGGACCCCACAGTGCTAGGTGTTGTACAGAAACAACAAAAAAGGCTGTCCCTGTTGCAAAGAAGAAAAAATACTGTAAATAAGAGCTTACACTCTGATGGCGGGGGTGGGTAGGAGGGAGGGGATGGACAATCAGGGCTTAGTCTCTCATGGGAGGGAAAAAATGATTCAGCACTGTAACATCTAGGTACTCTGCAACTCTTGTTTAAGTGATTAAAACTGGCAGTGTCTTAAAGCGATGAATATCTAAGAAAAATGATGAAAGCAAAGAGTGTTTCTTGGAGATACAAAGTCACTTTTAGCCCCAGGCTGCATCTCTAGATAAATGCCTATCAGCACCAACCACTTGTGAATCCCCAGGCCGGGTCCAGTGTTGATAGCGTTATAGTTACTAGTTCTAAGTAGCTAAGTGTACAGCGTACATGACTAGCTTCAAGTGCTTGTGCATGGATGAGTGTGTGTCATTATTGCTGTTTGTGTGACACTGGAGTTCTGTGTGGGGGAATTGTGGGAAGCATGGGCTGGGAATCGTAATCCATTCTGGGCCTCCTAATTGGGATAAAATGTGGCTGGGCTTGTGGGGGAGGAAGAGTGCTGCTGTTTTGTATTTTAACTCCTCTCTGTTGTCTTTAAAAACGCATATCAAGGGCCCTTTCTGCCTCGGATTAGCGTTTTGTGATGTGGGGTTATTAACGCTGAAGAGAGAGTCTGGGGCATGGTGTGGCACTCTAGTAATGGTATTAAAAGAAGGCTGGTTATATTAATCTTGAGCAAACTGCTGAAAACAACAGCAATGCTTTCCTAAGAAAATAGGAACACAACTTGTTTTTATTGAAACAGCTTTTTTTTTTTTTTTTTTTTTAAATAAAAGAACAGAACTGGTGTTTTAAAAATCTGGAAACAAATGTTTATAGCAACATTGTTGTGGTGGGTCAGTGAGTAGTTTGAAGTACTTTGTAAGTTTTCATTTTTTAAAAACTAAGCCTGGCAACTTCCTGGGGAGTAGACATTGTATTATCTCCTCTTACAGAGGAGGAGGTGGCAGAAGCTCCTGGTGCCTGAGTGCCATGCTCAAGATCCTACAGCAAGTCAGTGGTGGTGATGTGAATAGAATCCAGGGGCCTGATTCTTGGTTACTCCCTGCTAGGGTTGCCAACCCGCTGGAGTCTCCAGGATTTAAGATAATCTTTAAAGATCATGTCATGTAATCTCCAGGAATACATCCAACCAAAATTAGAAACCCTATTCCCTACCTTTGTTTGAGGCAGGAATGAGTGGGGCAAAGCCACCTTTGAGCTCTTTATACTCTGGGGCTATGCAGTTGTCTGCTAGGCCCCTAATGAAAGTCAGAGCAAACTTGAGACTGCTCTGATTTGTGCTCTGCTTCCCATGGCCCCTGAAAAACCCAGAATAACTCCCCAATCTGCCCTAAACTGGGGGATGTGAACAAGGCCAATGTATACCCCATAAATCAGTACTGTCAAACGGTCCATTTGTGTAGGAGGTGACCACCCTCAGGCATCTTTCTGCAGCCAGAGAAGCATAATACTAGATTAGATGTCAATTTAGAGCACCTTCTCTGGGACTGAAGATTACAATTTGCTGTGTTTTAATGTAAGTCTATGGGTACTTGGGATGCAGGAAGTTAAATAGCACACTTGCAGTGGATGAGCAGTTGGGGAGCTACTCTTTTTAAGCAGTACTCAGTATGTTGTGATATTGATGTGTTCTTCCTTTAAGGGTGGTTAAATGTGGTCCATGGAGCCTTGAAATGTGAACAGTAGCCATCCTTTTCCAGCAACCGCAGGGTAAAGATGACAAAGATTTTATTGCTTGGAGCCTTGACCACAGCAAATCTTCCCTATTCATCTATCAAGTTTTGCCTGAGCAGCCTCAGGTGTTGCAAAGTTTGAGCACTGTTAGTTAGAACAGGTTGAGTTTGTGTCTGGTTCTGTGTTGTCTGTTTTTTCTCTTCAGTGTGAACTCTGCAGGGTTTGAATGTTGATCTCTGTTAGAGTTCAGTAACAAAGTAGAGGATCTTCTGCCACCAAACTGCAGTTGGCTGGGGGCAGATCAAAATGTGTGGTTTGTATAAATCTGAAACTGAGCTTTTTTTGTTCAAAGTTTGCATTACAGAGCCAAGAGTGTGCCTACCCACTAGCTTATTTTCATGCCATGCTTCTGTGCACGGTAGGCTTTCTGGGCCAATACTTCTCAAAATAAGGAGACTATGGTACTGTGCTTTCTGCTGGTATAAATGATGTGTTTTTAAGAGTACTTAACAGTGTATAATTCATGGATGCTGTGTTTACCTCTTTGGGACAAGTTGTTTCTGCGGAACCTCCTTGTTTTAAAAGAACAAAGCCAAGCTTGGTTTCCACTTTAGAGTGAGTTGTATATATTCTTTATCTATTGCTTCAGTTTTTTTATTATGAGGGGACACGTATTGGCCCTCTCACCTTCCAATCAGAACAAACAGAAATATGCATGTGTGTTTTGCTGTCTCAGCCAATAAAGGTAGAACAAGAGACCTCCCTTGGAAAGCATCTGCCTCCATCAGTGCAGGCTCAATATTCTTCCACATCCTCGTTTGCTATTGCCACTTCCAAAACAGGACTGTTGGCAGATACAGCCTACTAGGGACCATTCCAGGTTTCCTAAGCCTACCTGGGTACACTGAGTAGTGCTGGATTTCAACAACTGGGGATAGCTGTGCTGTATGGGCAGGAGGCCAAGGGATAACTGCTCCTCTCCTGCTTTGTATCAGCTGCTCCTGCTGAGGATGAGTCAAAGGAAGGGAGCGTAGCAGCATGTGAGCTCTTCAGGTCATGTGATCTGCACAAAATGAGGATTTATCCATCTCGAAGCTGGAAGTTCTCATCATAGGGAGCTTCAGCAGATGAGACTATTTTCTAGGAGTTTCAGTTATCAGTGTATTTATTACACTCAAACTCTTCTGGCTCTTATCGACCTGACCTTATTTACAGCATCACCGCTCTGAACAAAGCTCCAAGTGGCCGCTCTGTGTAGGGGGGAAAATAAGCCTCATTCTGCTTGATTGACTCGTCGCTTCAGCGTTGCACCTGCACCTCAGTGTCTAAATATGCAACATATAGTTGGAAAATGAAGTTCAAATATAGCCCCAAGACGAAATGGCTCCACAACCTGTGCTTCCAGCAGGATGTGGAAGCAAAGCAAACGCCCTGTGTTTCCTGTGCAGTCGGAAGGCCCATGTAGAACCCAGCTAACAAGTGGGTCTGACAGTCTTCTTTTTGTTTTCATCTCCTGCCCCCAGCCCTCCTTCTCTCTATCTTCCTCTTTCAGAAGCAAATAAGTGCTCTCTGCTGGGAATGAAGCTCATGCTTCTAAAAACCGTGAATTCCCCCTTCTGATCAGCCTCTCCACAACCAAACATTGTTTTTGCTTGGAGAACAGCTTCTGTCCATCCTCATCCTTGGAATGTCAAGGGCTGGAGTCTCTGGCAAAGCAGTGACTATTAGGGTCATCCTTCACTACATACATATTATTATTTGACTAAATGTCTCTATCTTGCCTGTCTGGTTTTGTGACTGAGAATATAAGTAAATAATGGTAAAAATCTCTATGGTAAGGGCTTGATCCAAAGACCATTAAAGTTGGTTGGCAGTTTTCCTTCAACAGTCATGGGCTTTGTTTCAGGCCCTAGTTGAGTCTGTAATTAAAACATGGATTGATGGTGGACTGAATAGGGATTGGTACCATAGTTGTCCTTTTAGTAGTACATATAGGGTTGCCAACTTTCCAGTTTGTTAAAACCGGACACTGGAGGCCCCAGGGTGGAAGGGTGTGTGTCAATCCCAAAGCAAGGAGCCGGGGGCAGTCGTGGCATGGCAGGGGTGAGGAGCTGGGGGCAATCTGGGTGGGGAAGGGTCTGTTTCTAGAGCTGGTGTTTCAAGAGTTTGAGAAGGCGGTACCTACCTCCTCTGCG
Organism: Terrapene triunguis; assembly: GCF_002925995.2. NCBI lineage: Eukaryota > Metazoa > Chordata > Testudines > Emydidae > Terrapene > Terrapene triunguis. Next base: position 3,971,601 of record NW_020664497.1, on the reverse strand, counting down.
GGAGCCAGTTCCTAAGCTTCTCTCCAGTCCATCACTGAACTCCAGCAGTAGCTGCTCTTCCTGCCCACCTGTGGTAACCAGACTTTTGATGTCCGGTCAGCAGTACTGACAGACTGGACACTGCCCAGGTCCCCTTTGGACCAGATTTCTGGCCGAAAACTGGACAACCCTAAATTCATGACTTTTTTTAAAAAGTGCAAGTTTTCTGCGCCAGATTTAAAAACAAAAAAAACCTCCACCCTCTAAACCCCCATCTAGTATTTAGGAAAAACAGGATATTAAATATTTAAAGTAGCTTCCAAAGCAGTAGGAAGTAGAATGAAGCACTTCAGCTCTTTCCGTTGGGATAGCTGGCAGCTGAATGCTGTGAATTATAGGAGTGGCACAATGATTTTTTAATTTTTTTGGTCTGCTGTTTTGAGGCATAAAAATAATTCTAAAAGCCACAGCCTGACACCAGAAGCACCTGGGAGAGAAACTGGGAAATGGCATCACTTTGCCCAGGTGCTGAACTTTGGTCTGTTGTGCGACAGTGTGTGTTTGCTCCTTGCCAAGGCATGTAGCTGATCTTCATGCCCAGTTTCTGTCTCTGACACCTGGCTGTTAAATTGTATTAGAGCAGTGGTTCTCAAACTTTTGTACTGGTGACCCCTTTCACATAGCAAGCCTCTGAGTGCGACCCCCCCCCCCCAATAAATTATGATGTTTTTATATATTTAACATCATTATAAATGCTGGAGGCAAAGTGGGGTTAGGGGTGGAGGCTGACAGCTTGTGCCCCCCCCCCCCATGTAATAACCTCGCAACCCCTTGAGGGGTCCTAACCCCCAGTTTGAGAACTCCTGTGTTAGAGGAAGCACTTAACCTCCAGGCAGGTCAGAGAACAGCCAGGCAATCTTCACATAGACACCATAATGATACTTACAGCAAGCAAATGGAAAAACTATAGCGTAGAGTGGAAGTAGGATTACTGAAGGAACTGGCTAATTTGGAGCTACCACTTGGAAGTCTCATATCTCAAGAGTACTGTTAGACATTATACGTTATCAGTGAAATGCAGCTAGCTCTTGGAGGTCCCAGTTAGATGCTCTCCTCTGCCCATAGGGTACTGCTCAACAATGAGGGAAAGGGACTCTTGGGACTTGGGGTGGTGGAAAAAGGAGCCCTTGTTTTACCAAAAAAAAGTCAGGACTTCAATTTTTAAGATCTCCTCTGATAGAAATGCTCTGCCTTTCATGCTTTCACAACTGGGCTGTACTTCCTTTGTCACCAGATATATCACCAGCCTGTCAGGACAGTAGTTTCAGCTGTAACTTCTCACTTTAAGGATGTTTGAAAAAAGAACTATCTCTCTGTTACAGGTAGTGATTAGAACGTTTTTATGTTGTAATTCATCCTTTGTGCCCTTCAAATGATTACAAATACGGGAGCGTCGCTTTCTCACAAAGGGTGACAAATATATAAGGCAAAGTCTGCATTTAAAGGAGCTCAGACATTCTTATTGACATTGCTTTGCTGCCTTCATCAGTATGAGCTAGGCGGCTGTTTCTTGGCATACTTCACAAGAGGTGGAAAGCTTGTCCTGATTCCGGGGGAGGATAGGGAGTCCTAGTGAAACAATTGACAAAGTTTCTCATGACCCCATCCCTGCCCTTTGTGTGTTTGGGGGAGGGGGAGAAAAGCGAGACTGTCTGCCAGCTGTATCCGACTATAGCAGTTTGTTTTTTGTCTTGAAGTGATGGGCCCTGAATACAGGGCCGGCTCCAGGCACCAGGCACCCAAGCTGGTGCTTGGGGCGGCACCTGGAGGGGGGCGGCGGCGCGGCGCTCTGGCCGCCGCGGGGGGGAGAGCCAAGCCCCAGCCGGGGCTCGCCGCCCTCTTCCCAGGGCCCCGGCCGCCCTCCCCCCCCCCCCCCCCCCCGGGGGGGGGGGGGGGGGGGGGCGGCCGGAGGCTTTTTCGCCGCCCCAGGCGAAAAAGCCAGAGCCGGCCCTGCCTGAATAAACCTGGTCACCCCACACATCTCCTCAAACTTGGGTGTCTTTCACAGTGCAAACTGGCTCACTTTATCTTGCAGTTGGGGACATCCTTCATGACAAGCCAAAATTTTGCCCTTAGCTCAGCTGCATAAGTTGTTGAGAGGCTGAGAATGTGCCTTTTGGTCACTCTTTCTCATAGTCTCCACTGCTTTGTGTTTCAGGGCTCTCCTTGTTAGTTCTCTTTCAAAAGTCTCTCAAGCCCATCTCTTTATCAGAAAGGCTCAGTTGGTAGGCAGATTAATTACCATATAGAGTTGTTGAGCTGTCTTAATGGCCACAAAGAGCCATTTTCTTTGTGATCCATGTGCTTGACTCTTATGAACTTCATGTAGAACAAAGTCCTCTCTGAGTGCGTTTTCAGTGCAACTTGGGACATACATTCCTTTGCAACCAGCTCTGAAATTTTAAGCTTTGAATATGCCAGAAACCTGATATGATTTGCCTAAACGGAAGGTGCATCCTGTGGTGATGGGGTGTGGCTTTATTATTATAAAAGTTCCTCCTACATGGGAGAACAGTGATCTTTGTCTTAAAAAGACAAAAATAAAATCAAAGTCTTTCAGTGATTCAGCCCCACATGTCTCAGTAATACGGACATTATCTGGCTGATTATACTAAACAAATCACAAATGTAACTGGCATCGCATAGAAAAATGCATCTGTTTCTTATCACAAGATAGCTGATATTGGAAGAGCTTTTCTTTCTTAAACTTTGAAATTAACAGTATCCTTTTAACTTATTACAATAGTAGGTTAAAAAACTTCTCAGTTTGAAGCACAATTCTTGGCCTGCCAAGGGCACAGTGTGTGACACAGACCCAAAATGAGAGACGTTTAAATAAATTAAACAAAATTACCAAACTTCAGTGCTGCAGGATTCATTCCTTCTGTGCAAATAACTGTATTGAAAGTTGCATGTAAATAACTTTAAATAGTAAAAGGCAAGAGGATGCCGGTTAGTGTGGCATGTTGGTAACTTGGAGACTAAAATGAGTGGTGTCCATTGAGAAGGGCAGTGAGGTATGGTTAACAGTGTCGGGCTTTTTAAAATTGGTGTTACTTTAAAATTGGCAAAGAAAACTGTTCACTTCCTGTCTTGACTCCTTTAAAATATGACTTATTATAGTAAAGATTTTAGTTGAATTGTACAATAAGCAAAGAACCCCATCTCCTTCTTCCTGAAACTGACAGACAATCGGAAAAACGGCTCCCTTAACTGCCAAGTGCACATGGCTTTCTTGTTTATGGTCTTAATCTTCCTGCTTTTTTGTGCAGAAAGTTCAGTATCTGAATAAACATATGTGATTCAGTGCAATATGCAGATGCCTGCCTTTCAATGATTTACCAACGTCCCTCTCATTTAACAGCCAGAAGGGTGTGGTTTTTAACTTAGCATCAGCTAGTTCAGGCTGCCTTTTTACATAAGAACCTTGAGTTTTTTGAGAGTTGTCAGTGCTCAAAAGTACAAATAAAAAGTCACGTACAGCATGGCCAGGCACTGTCCTTTGGCCACACAGCTCAGTGAGTGCAACTCTGGACAAATCACAATTGTTCTTCCAGGCCTGAGGATAGAGGGTATCACAGACTTTAAATGAAGATATGCTTGTGCAAATCTGGCATACATGAGAACAGAACTGGTGCCTGATGTTTGCCTTGCTTCGCACCTACTCTGGACTTAAACTCACTTCTTCTGCATTCCTCTCAGATGTGCCGCTATCTTGGACAGCCTCTTTTTTCAGTCACACTTTCTATTAAGAGTATTGCCAACTCCAAACATGGAAGATTCATGAGACTAACTTAAAAATAACAAGACTTAAAAATATTTTGGGATGGCTTTTATTTGCCTTTTGGCTTCTGATCCTTTCTGGCTCATGGCTTTCAAGATTTTCTCCACAGCTACAAATTCTATAATTTTTTTTTCTTTAAATGGAAACTGAGATCCTTTGCTTAAAGCCCCAGTTCCTGCCAAATATCGTGTGACTTGCAATTAAAATCGGCCACAGAGAATGTATTGGAAGATTCATCCAGCGGGAAGGAAAAGGGATCTCCTTTGGATATGCCTGAGGATGGATGCTCAGCCCAATCCTTGAGGACATCAGACGGATCTAGAGAAGAGGATAGACCAGTGATGAGCTCCCAAAATCCTAAGAACCGGTTACCTACCGGGTTCACTCGCTCCGGGATTTCGGCGGCAGGTCCTTCACCCGGAGTGAGTGAAGGACCTGCCGCTGAAGTGCCACCAAAGACCCGGTAGGGAACCGTGCAGTGAGTACAGCCCTGTGTGCCTGTTTCCTCTTCTCACCCCCCCCCCGCATTTGACCCCAACCCACGTTCTGACCCCGACTGCCCCCCTCAGAACTGGCAAATTTCTCTTTTTCCCCCCCTTCCACCACCGGGGTAGCAGCAGTAGCCCTGGGCTCTGGGGGCTACTTAAAGGGCCAGGGCTCCCCTGCTTCTACCACCCCGGTCCTTTAAATAGCCGCCGAAGCCCTGGGAAAGCAGCGGGGCTCTGGTGGCTATTTAAAGGGCTGGGGCGGTAGAAGCAGTGGGAACCCTGGACTTTTTAAATAGGCCCCCAGAGCCCCACAGCCCTACCCCAGGGCTCCAGCAGCAGGGCTCTGGTGGCAATTTAAAGGGCCTGGGGAGCCCCAGGCCCCTTAACTTGCCCCCTGGGGAAGCTGGGCCACCCCGGTACGGAGCACCGGCTCTTGCCGGTACGCCGAACCAGGGCGTACCGGCTTCACCTCTGCCTGACCCCATCCACCACCACCCCGACAGACCCCCGGAACTCCCACCCTACTCAACCCTCCCGGCCCCTGACTTGCCCCCCCCCCCAGAACCTCCGTCCCCTCCAACCGCTCCCTGCCCAGCCCCTGCCTTATCCAACCACTCCTCCCAGCCCCACCCGGCCCCCTTACCATGCTGCTCAGGGCAGTGTGTAAGGATACCAGGTCATGCCGCTCGGCCTGCTGGAGCTCGCACTCCCCCCACCCCCCTTACCTTGCCGCTCAAAGCAGCAGGAGCTGAGCTGCCCAGAGCGCTGGCACCGGCGGCTCAGCACACTGCGGCTCTGTGGGGGCGGGAGAAACGGGGAAAGGGCCGGGAGAGCCTCGGTCTCCCCAGCTGGGAGCTCAGGGAGGGGACAGGACAGTCCTGCGGGCCAGATGTGGCCTGCAGACTGGAGTTGTTTGTCCGCCCGCCCGCCCCTTTAACTAGGGTGACCAGATAGCAAATGTGAAAAATCGGGACAAGGCGTGGGGGGTAATCAGTGCCTATATAAGAAAAAGCCCCAAATATCAGGACTGTCCCTATAAAATCAGGACATCTGGTCACCCTACCTTTAACAGACGGTTCTACACCGGCTTCTAAATTTTAACAACCAGTTCTTGCGAGCCGGTGGGAACTGGCTCCAGCTCACCACTGGGCTAGACCAGTGGTTACCAAACTGCGGTTCATGAAATGTTACAGGGGGTTCTCGGGGAGGGGGGAAATTCCCTAATGGCGGACAGAGCTATCCCTAGGGACCCCGGACTGCATGGGGCCAGCAGCCTGGAGCCCCTGGACTTCCAAGAGCTAAGCAGATCAAAGCAAGCATATCTATCATACTGAGGAGATTTAAACTTCAAGACTCCATATAAGAAATGGAAAGGGAGGTGGATATTTTTTGCTGTTTTTAAAATTAAATAGGCAGGTAGTATTGTTTTTAAAATTATTATGAAGAACAAGTTTAAGCTTTGTTGTAACTTGCGTTGTTTGCCTGGACTACTCAAGACCTGAATGCATATGTAGGAGGAACTCTTTGAGTTGGCTTCTTAAATACCTTCATGCTGTTTCAAATCTGATAATCCTTGATGAAACATAGGAATCTTGTTTTATAACAGGCTTATTTAAAGTGATACAAGCTACGGAAGTGAGATCTAGGAAGGGTGTTGCTGTTTTCATAATGTAATTCTAAATAATAATGTGTAATAAGCATGTCATAAAAACAAACTTTATATTTCCAAGATCACTGCTTTTATAATTTATACTCGGGTAAAGGAGAAAATCCCTGGAAATATTCATTTTTAGGAGGGGGTTTGCGAGACTTGACATTTTAGTGAAAGGGGTTCACAGGTTGTTAAAGTTTGGGAACCACTGGGCTAGACCATCCCCGCAGTGGGGACTCATTGTTAAAGAGAGTGGACAGTACATTCTGCAGGTGACAAGAGAACAGCAGGACTCTGTGCAGTCTCTTTGGAGTGAAGACAATACATGTCGCTTAAAGGTTGGATGGGATTTTGAAGACTTCAGGCAAGGATCCATTTGGCGATACACATTGACACTTCAGGGATCTTGTAAGAGAGTTGAAGGAGGGGGAAGTACAGGTGATCTTCTCAAAGTTTCTTCCTGTTCCAAGAGCAACAGAAGATATTGGAGTTAAGCATTGTAGAGTAGAGGGTTTCCGTTTTGTGGAACATGGGGCCACCTTCTATCTGGAGAGGAAGATGTATGTTTGGACTATGTGGGTTTGAAAGGTGTAGCTTTAACTTGTCAGATGCCAAGTAACCTTTTGTTTTAAAAATAGTTTGTTTCAAGAAAGAAGAAATGCTAGGCCAGCTCTTCCTAGCTATTGCCAACTCAAGGTTGTGGTTTCCACTGTTTAATCACGGGGGTTCTTTTTACTTCTTTTAGGGGACACCAGGATCAAGACCAAGCAAAATAATCACAATTAGTAACCATGGCTATTTTATTAAAGAAAGGAAAAGGAAACATTAAAAACACATGAGACACTGGTTATTTTGGTTTTTGTTTATGAAGAGGTGTGCACTCTCGAGGGTGTAACCTGTTAAAAGCTCTCCACAGACACACATACAGAAGAAATAGTAACCAAAGTATATTGTTTCCTAAAATTGTGAATCCGTTCTTTAATATATCCTTAGATACCTAGGAATATTTGTGGGCAACAGAACTTCATTTCAGGGTAGATGGACCTGTTTGGTTATTAATGTATAACCACTCAGTTTACAGTTGGCAAAGTAATAGGGTGACCATATTTCTGTATGCTGAATATGGGACACCTGGTAAAATTGCTCAAATTCAAGCGAGTTCAATGGCAATCAATCAGAACTATGCAGTAGTGCCCCCCACCCCAACATGCTATAACAACTCCAGGGCACAGCGGGGGAAGGAGGGCTTCGGGGGTCCGAGCCGGGGAGTAGGGCCTCGGGCATAGGCGTAGTATGATTTCTATTTTGGGGGTAGGGGGCAGTGGGGCTCAAGCCAGTTCCATGTGGCAGGTCCGGGGAGGGAGTGCCACCTCCACCCCCGATTCACCTCAACAGGCCTGTCTTGGTTGTGGCGGGGGGGGAGGTGCAACCAAAAATTATAACTCGGGGGGGGGGGGGGGGGGGGGGTTAGCACAAACAGTTTGAAAACAGCTCAGGGTGCAGAAAGAGCAGTAGCTATGGGCTGTGTGCAGGCAGGGGGGTAGCTCAGGGTGCAGGGAAGGGATAGCTAGGGGCTGTGTGCAGGCAGGAGGTAGCTCAGGGTGCAGGGAAGAAGGTAGCTAGGGGCTGTGTGCAGGCAGGGGTAGCTCAGGGTAGGAGGTAGCTAGGGGCTGTGTGTTAGGAGGGCTCCCCTACAGTCCCTGCTCCCTGAGGGCTCTGCCAGCCATGGGGCCAGTCCCCCCACCCCTGCAGCTCTTACCAGCTGTGTGAAAAAAGGGGGCTGGGAGCTGAGGCCCTAGCAGGAGAGGAGGGAACACTACAGCTGCCTGCTCTATGGCTCCAGCTTCCTGCCTCCAAACTGGCCAGGGGGTGGGGAGAGAAGAGGGTGTGGAGCTGCCCCCTGGACTGCCCTGCACTTACACTGTACTTCAGTAGGGCAATATATTTGATGCCCCCCAACTCTGCTCAGGGGGCTTCTGCCCCATGGGGAGCACCAGGGATCTGGGATCCTGCCCTGCTGCTCCCAGCTTCAGCCTGGGGTGGGGGGGGAGCACACTGGGGATCAGGGCTTCAGCCCTGCAGCTCCTGCCTTCAGCCCCTCGGGGGTTGCCAGGACTTGGGCATTCAGCCCCACAGCTCCTGGCTTCAGCTGGGGAAGGAGGATGGTGTTGGAGATCGGGACTTCAGCCCCACGTCTCCCAGCTTCAGCCCCACAGCGGGTGCCAGAGATTGGGTTTTCAGCCCTGTGGGGGGGCACTGGGGCTGAAGCTCTGGGTTTCAGCATAGGGGCCTAGTATCATAGAATATTAGGGTTGGAAGGGACCTCAGCACCCCCTGCTCAAAACAGGACCAATCCCCAGACAGATTTTTACCCCAGTTCCCTAAATGGGCCCCCTCAAGGATTGAACTCACAACCCTGGGTTTAGCAGGCCAATTCTCAAACCAGTGAGCTATCCCTCCCCCACAGTGGCCCCCCGAAAGGGCTTGCGGACCCCCCCTTGAGAATCTCTGCTTTAGGTTTCACATGGGGAGGGGTGACATACACCCCTACTCACACCCACAGGTCTGCCTCTCCTACCTGACATCGCCTCTTCCCGCCTCTCCACCTGTCCTGAGGCCACCAGGTGCTCTCACTGACTAGCCACCGCCTGCCCGCACTCACCCGCCAGCCGCAAACAAGATGCAGCTGGGGCTGCACTGACCAACTGGCGGGGGAGGGGAAAATACGGGACAATTTGCCTGTGTGTTTTTTGTTTGTTTGTTTGTTTTTTTTTTTTTATTTATTAAAGGAGGGACACCTGCAAGAGGGCTTAAATACGGTACTGTCCTGTTAAAAACGGGACGGATGGTCACATTACAAAGTAAGCAATCTTAACATCAACCAAAGAGAATACTTAAATCAGTTGCTTAGAAGCCATTTAAGGAACTGTCTTGGGACAGGCCAATTAACCAGTATTAGGAATCATAAATCCAATTAAATTCCATTATTCCTCTGCTTGCTTACTTTTCCACGAATACATTACCCAACCACCTGGTGATTAACAGGAGTAACTGTCTTTTTAAAGTTATAACAGAATTTCAAAATTCCAACAGTTATTACAGGAGTTTTAAATCTAATCCATTGGCTGTGTCTTAATTAACTTCCTCTCCCCAATCCATGTTGAAGTCTTGGGTTGGTTTTATCTTGAGTCTTCTGTTTTTCTTGTCTGTGGCAACTTGCTTGTAGAAATGGACAGGATGCGCTGTGAAGTACTTCCTGTTACTGTGCTTAGACAGCCTGTGAGTATTGGATACTCACTTCAGAGTCTTTTTTTTTTTTTTTTTTTTATACCTTTCTTATTTTAATGAAATTATAGGAAAACACATCTTTCATGCTTGTTTAGATTCAAATTGGTTGCTGTCATTCTGTTTGCTTAGGTGACGCTTTCAGCTCCTGAATATACAGTCTGTTTAACAAATATGCAACATTTCTTTAATTGCTTCCATTCTTCTTGTGGCAGGAAAGCTTTTTTTTTTTTTTTTTTTTTTATTAGAGTTTGACAGGAAATTCTGTTTTTGAAAGATCCAGAGACTCCAGTTCTTCTGCATGAGTGTTTGGTTCTCAAAACAGTCTTTTAAAATTAAATAACTCTAGAAAGCCTTTAGCCTGAGTTGTTGACTCCACATGATGAGAAAATCATCATTTCAAATGTTGTCGTCTTCTATTGGGTGAGGATTTGCTCAGGCACCATCAGTAATTAATTAATTCCCCATTAATATAAATCCTGCTTACATTAGTAATTAGCCTAGCACCAAATGATTTTTCTATATTTATACATAAAACATCTTATTAGTCATATAACAATATCAGGCAGTTATGTGAAGGCTTGCATTTAGATACAAAAATACTTTCAAATATACACATTAAGATTGCATAAGCTTCTTTTAAGCATTTGAGAACCAACAAAGGTTTTCTCCTTTAAGTGGAAAAATGAATTGAATGTAACCAGTGTCTTCTATAGATCACTTACCACCATAAATGTTCTCCAAGTTTAAAGAATGAAAAAGACTTTACTGTGTGTATAGAAGAAAACAATTTCAATAAAGATGTTTCTAGAATACTTTGTTGATGGGTTTAAGCTCAAGTTTTACTGGGGGGGGGGGGCGGAGGTGGTGGAGGAGGATTTGTTATAGGCCTATTTTACCTCTGGGTTTATTGTTCTGATAACACAACGTTGCATTCTTTTCACAGTCAGATTTCTTCCAAGTGTTTGTGGTTTGTAGGCTTGATGTTTGCTTAGTCTAGAGAGATCAAAGTATAAACATTCTGGAATTTCTCTGATTTTTAGCTTTAAAGTTTTGTAACAATAAGCTAACTATGTATATTGTTATAGCCACGATGTTTGGAAATATAACATTCTTGTAGCTGCATCTTGATATTTAGCGAAGGTGCAAACAAGTTTGTAACAACTTAAAAAAATTAAGTTAAATTTTATTTTTGCATCAATATTAGGTCTTACCCCCACAACTGCCACCAACTTGATAGAAGGGGAACTAAGCTTCTGGATAGCAAACTAGACATAAAGTAGTCATGAGGGCTTTAAATTAGCATCAGAAGGGGAGGGTGCTAAGAGGATAAACACAGGACATCTACTCAAATATAACTCTGGCAACAAATCAAGAAATGTAAAGAGAATAAATTCTCCAGTTGCCTGTACACCAAAGCTAGAAGTCTGGGTGGTAAATAAGAATTAGAAATATTCATTTATGAAAAGAAACTTGATATGGTTGGTATTCCTGACTTGGTGGGGTGATTCATGTGACTAGAATGTTATAGTAGGATGACTCTAGTGGAAGGCAGAGTGGGCTGAAGAGAAGGTGGGGTGACACTCTATGCTAGGGATACTTTTTACCTGCTTTTGAGTTGCTGACAAGCCTGATATATGCATTACAGGTCCTATCAATAGGTGGATTGGTTGTACTAATTCAGCTGAGAGGATAGGATGTGCCTGTCATAAAATATCTATCTGTATTGCATCTGAAGAAGTGAGGTTCTTACCCACGAAAGCTTATGCTCTCAATACTTCTGTTAGTCTCAAAGGTGCCACAGGACCCTCTGTTGCTTTTTATCTGTGTTGCATTATCATAAGGAATTTCAATCTAGGGGACTTGATGAGGTTTCATGCTGCCACTAGTAAAACTTCTTGGAGTTTCTAAAAATTATAGATGATACATTTCTAACACTTGCAATTAACTTGAGTAATTCTATTATGAGACCTCATTCTGTCAGATAAATGTGGACTGAAAACTGGTGGCTGCCTAGGTACAAGTGATGCCAATGTAACTTCATTTGCTGCGTGCAGAGTGTAGTCTGAGCCAGTTACATAACACTTTTTCTTTCTTTCTTTCTTTCTTTCTTTTTTTTTTTTTTTTTTTTT
>NW_020664497.1:3938603-3960122 GCF_002925995.2 Terrapene triunguis | reverse complement strand
TTTTTTTTTTTTTTTTTTTTTTTTTTTTTTTTTTCCCCCCCCTTTGGTGATTTTTAAAAAGCCAATTTTCCAAAGCTGGAAATAATTATGAGCATAATTCAGTGGGAGGAGATATTGAATGATTGGAAATTAGTTGAGTGCATTATGTCCCCTCACCCACAAACATACCCTTACTAAAAGGGGAGGTGACGACAGCAATCTAAATATAAGTAAACTGAAAAATTATCAGCTTTGCCACAATGAATATAAATCAGCAGTTTAGGTGGAAATATCTTTCTTTCCTTATCAATTTTATGCATCAATGGAAAAACTGTGGCCAGTAGGGTTAAGGACAATAAGGAGTACTTTAAATATATCAGGAACAAACTAAATCCTAGCAATGATATAGGTCCGATACTATAAAAGGATAGTAAAAATGTCAATTGTGATATAGAAAAATATCTGTTCTGTATTTGGAAAGCAATAGGATGATGTATTCATAGTTTACAGAGATAATAAAATACTTGCCTTTGCCTGTAACTAAGGCAAATGTTTCAATAGTAACCATTAAAGAGGTAAACACTTATAAAATGTGCATGACTGGATAACTTGTGCTGAAGGATATTTTAAAAAAAAAAATTGGCTCTGGAACTCTGAACTGTGGGTGGGTGTGTTTAAACAAATCTTGAAACACTAGGAGGGCTCCAGAGGAGTGGGGGAGGGGGGAAGCTAACATTGTGCCAGTACAGTATTTAAAAGACCTGAGAAATTAACTATAAGCTAGCTTTCATGACCCACATCCTAGGCAAAACCATGGAAAAGCTGATATAGGACACAATTATAGAATCATAGAAATGTAGAGCTGCAAGGGACCTGAGAAGTTCTCTAGTCCCCCTCCTCTTCCCTCCCCCCCCCCCCCCCCCCACTGAGCCAGGATTAAGTATACCTAGGCCATCCCTGACCGGGTGTTTGTCCAAACTGCTCTTTTTAAAAAAAAAAAAAAAAAAAAAAAAAAAAAAAAAAAACAGTGACTGGGATTCTGCAGCCTCCCTAGGTAACCTTACCAGTTCTTACAATCCTTATAGTTAGAAATTAGAGAATAAAACTATACAACCTAAATTTCCCATTGTGTAAACTAAGTAGATTCCTACTTGTCCTACCTTTGCTGGAAGTGGAGAACAATTGGTCACTGTACTCTTATATACTTGAAGATTGTTATCCGGTCCTACCTCAGCTTTCTCTTTTCTAAACTGAACATGTCCAATTTTTTTGACACTTCCTTATGTCAGGTTTTCCAAATTTCTTTTGTAGCCCTCTTGTCTCCCTCTAATTTGTTAAAGTCTGGTGCCTAAAATGGGACACACAACAAGATAGTGAGAATGGATAACAAGATCCAATTGTTAGAAGGTAAAGCTAGACAAACAGAAGTTAGTGGCTTGATGCAAGATTTACTGGGTGAGACTCTTTGGCCTATGTTATGCAGCAGGTCAAACTAGATGGTCGTAATGGTCCCTTTCAGCCTTAAAATGTATGAATCTGAGTTGTAACATGTATTAAGATTCTAATTATAAAGACCTAATAAACTATTAATGGATGTCTCTTTAACAAACTAAGATTGTGAGAATTACATATTGGGGTGAAAATGGCCTTAACTTCCAGTTCTTTTTGGAGGAAGATAACACAAGGTGAAGTTTCAGTGGACTCCTAATGCCTACAATACAAATGCATGCATTTCTCTCTCCCACCCCCCCGCCCCCCCTTCTGTGCTATCCCCCTGATCTAGTACTGGACTCCTAAACTTCACTGGAGGAGAATGATCTTATTTTAAAATAAATGTACTCTTCTCTGCTCAAACCTTTATTAATAATAATAATAATTAATAATAATAAAACCACACAAGCTGAGATCCCACAAGTATTTAAGCATGTCACTTTAATTAGACAAATCGTCCAACTGACTTTAATGGAACTGCTCCATATGAGTACAGTTGCAAACATTTAAAGATGAGTAAGATCAGTTCCTTTAAAATCCTTCAAGATCTACATTTCTTCCCGTTGCTGGGACCCATGGCATGAGCGTGAGAGGAAAAACACACACCCAGATGGCTTTCTTCAGACATTGTGTCTACAGACTCTGTAAGAAAACACATTAATTGGTGGAGAGAGGAAAATTTACCAGTGCAAACTTCCTGGGAAAATGATTGGCTTCCAAATGCAGGACATTGCTATTTATTATGTAGGGAAATAAATCCATGTAAACATTAATTTTAAAAAAGCTCAATACTTTTGGTCATGATGCATCTCCTTTAAAAAGCCTGGCAATATAAAAAATAGTTGGGATGGGATTTCTTGGGGGGGGGGGGGGGGAGTCCTTATTAAAGCTGGAGAGAGTGCCTGGCTTAACAAGCCCTCCTCCTTGAAGGCCCTCAGTGTATCCACCTGCTAAGGGGGATGGATTGGAATTCCACTGGAAGCTTTTTACTGCTGCTCTGTAATCAACCATTGAAGATTGCTGTTGAGAAGTCTGTTACTGGCTACATACAACTTATTTTCTGTGATGCCTGATGCTTGCTTGCTTGCTTGCTTGCTTACACCGAAAGAAATGACACATGCCTGCAGTTTCTAAGTCTCTTATGACTGCATTGTAAACAGTTAGTTAGTCAGAACTCTAGTTAATCATTATTGTTAATATGACTTCATCCTGTCTGATGTGATTCATTTTTGTTGCAAGTTGCTGAGACTCTAGGAAGCATATCACTCTTTATTGCAGTATGTGAGTGTAAATTCATTTGGAAAATCTTCTTGGCATATGGGAGCTTCCCAAGACTCCCCCTGGAGGTCTCCTTGTCAAATTAAGCTCAACATGGAGAAACTTGAATTCCTGATCTCTCCTCCTGAACTTTCTGCACCCCAATACTGTCACTGTTGAAGATTACACTGTCATCCCTATACATAATGGGTATTAGCTTTGACTTCCTTGCAGTCAGCCTGTGTCCTTACCTTGCCTCTTCTTCCTCCACAATATTTCTAAGATTCAACATTTTCTCTTTCCAGGCAGTTAAAATTCCTCATTCAGTACCTCATCGCCTGGCTTGACTTCTTTAGCAGTTTTGAATGGAAGATGATCTTTCATACCGATTGCTTGGTCAGAGCAATCGGTGTGAATTGTGCCTTTCTGAATACCTGCATTGGCTCCCCCTTCTCCACTACATGAACTCTTGTCCTCCTTTTAAAGTCTCTGCATAACTTTTGTCCCTCCCTACTCAGTGACCATCTGTTGGTTTATGTGAAAGAGTTTGGTTTCTGTCTAGTTCCTAGTGGAGAGATGTCACTGTCATAGAATATTCCATGAGACCTGGTTGTAACAGGCTCTGTAGTTGGTCTCAGTAAATAGTACAGTCATGGAGACTGGATTCCCCTATATCCAGTATGGGCTCACTGGTGATGTGGGGTAGACTGCACTGCTACTGCTCATGTTGAACTTGTTCTGTGGAAAAATGGAGGACCTGGACCTTCAGAACGGCACTGATGATCAAAACAAAAATTCCAGAAGTCACTTAGCAAAGATATCGTCTGCCATTTCCACTGACTTCAGGAATCCTAGAACAATTCTCAGCCCCTATTTTCTAGTCAGGCCACCATGTTCGAAATGGTTGTACGTTGCATGACTATAGAGTTATAGTTTGAAGTTGCCTGCCCCACTGAATTCTCAGGTGCCGTGATCCAGATCTCCCTTTCTTGTAGCTTTCTCAACATTAAATGCTTCACCTGTCTCCCAGGAGTGAGCAGAGCCTCCTCCGCGCTTTCACATCACAGCTGAAGTAAATGTATGTCCTTAAGGAAATTAATCCTTGAGCCATTTCATTTCAGCCTCAGTCAGAGCTCTTGGGAAAGTGACTGACTGTTCAATGACTCACAGGTGCACGCCCTCAGATTTACCTGATACTGTACTTGATGATTCGCATCCCTTCTATTGAAAGAATCAACAGCTCTTATTTTCCCTTTACCTCACAGTAAGAATTATGGTGTTTGTTGCAGCCTTGGGGATCCCTCAGGTTTTTCTTTTCTTTACAGCCCATCAGCTTAATGTAAAGATTTTTAATACAGCCATCTCCACTGTATCGGGGTGCTGCACATAACAGTTAGTAGAACCATCACTGCACCTGGTCTGTCCGATGGAATATTTGGAGGATACTAATGGGGAGGAGAGAAATGTCAGTGGACTGGTTTCCTTCTTTGTAGAGAGAACTGGCGAAAAGTGCTGTGAAATGGAATATTGGGAGCAAGGTGAATAAAAATCAATTTTTTTTTTAACCAAAATAATTGATCTTTTTATATTGGATTTTTTTATTCTGTTTAAATATCTTTCCAAAAATCTTTTAAAAATCTGAACTTAATAAAATTTACACCTTAGCATATTTTATATTATCTCAGAATATTTAAATAAATATGCTGCATCCATGCATCTGTCTAAATTTAAAAGCTGCTTCTCTACATAAAGAGAAAATCGGGAGGGCAGGGGAAGGACCATTTAACTAGAGATCAACCTTTTTAAATATGGCGCAGTGAGTTGTACTGTGCTAAAAGCTTCTTTTGTTTGTTACAAATACATTTTATATGCTGTTTTGTGTGTTTGTTTAAATTCTAATTGCTACCCTAATGCAGCTTGCTACAAATCATGAGCAGAAAGTTAATTATCTAGTGAAGAAGCAATGTCATTCACCATTTTCTAATATACTAAAAAATGTACAATTAGCTTAATATTTTGAGATTCTGATGTAATTGCTTAAATGTGTATAGCTATGGTGTACCCTCATAAGTAGCAAAAAGATGTATCCCATCTAGTATTAAGGCTTTATTAAGTTGTAAATCAGCATGTTTTAATGGTTATATCAACCAGTGCGAGTGTACTCTTCCATTTGTACTTCAGTTATTTCCTAAAGAAAAGTTTATTTGAATTCAGTGACTTTTTTTAAATGGAGACTTTCCACTTGGTGTTTTAAATTGCCTTGATTTTAATCTACCCTGACAGGGTGAGAAAAGGGTAATTCTGTATTGGGATAGTTTGCTTTCACAAATGCTTACCATAGTTGGCACTTCTAAATAGACATTAACCTGTCAGCTTCAAGCATTCAGCTGGACAGGTGGTAAATAACATGCTGCCAGATCAAAAAAATTAGCTTGTTATACTATAAAAAATAACAAGCTAGAACAATACCGTGTGGATGAAATAATGGAGGTAACTAGCATGCCAAAAGATTTGACAGGATGTTTTTCTCTCCCAATAATTCAATGTTTTGTTACCAACAGCCTTGTAATCTTCTTGAAACTCTGCTTTGCTCTCTGTTTTTGAGCTGAAGAAGTGAGCTTTTGTACTCACGAAAGCTTATGCCCAAATAAATCTGCTAGTCTTTAAGGTGCCACCGGACTCCTTGTTGTTTTTGTGGATACAGACTAACACGGCTACCCCTCTGATACTTGATTTTACGGTTTGTTGCTTCACTAGCTAGTTTTATGTGGACCTGCTAACACATGTCTAACGCATAGAATATTTAGGGTTGGAACAGACCTCAGGAGGTCATCTAGTCCATTCCCCTGCTCAAAGCAGGACCAACACCAACTAAATCATCCCAGCCAGGGCTTTGTCAAGCCGGGCCTTAAAAACCTCTAAGGATGGAGATTCCACCACCTCCCTTGGTAACCCATTCCAGTGCTTCACCACCCTCCTAGTGAAATAGTGTTTCCTAATATCCAACCTAGACCTCCCGCACTGCAACTTGAGACCATTGCTGCTTGTTCTGTCATCTGCCACTGAGACCACCCGAGCTCCATCCTCTTTGGAACCCCCGTTCAGGTAGTTAAAGGCTGCTATCAAATTCCCCCTCACTCTTCTGCAGATTAAATAACCCCAGTTTCCTCAGCCTCTCCTTGTAAGTCATGTGCCCCAGCCCCCTAATCATTTTTGTTGCCCTCCGCTGGCCTCTCTCCAATTTGTCCACATCCCTTCTGTAGTGGGGGGACCAAAACTGGACACAGTACTCCAGGTGTGGTCTCACCAGTTCTGAATAGAGGGAAATAATCACTTCCCTCGATCTGTTGGCAGTGCTCCTACTAATACAGCCCAATATGCTATTGGCCTTCCTGGCAACAAGGGCACACTGCTGACTCATATCCAGCTTCTCGTCCACTGTAATCCCCAGGTCCTTTTCTGCAGAACTGCTGCTTAGCCAGTCGGTCCCCAGCCTGTAGCGGTGCATGGGATTCTTCCTTCCTAAGTGCAGGACTCTCTGCACTTGTCCTTGTTGAACCTCATCAGATTTCTTTTGGCCCAATCCTCTAATTTGTCTAGGTCACTCTGGACCCTATCCCTACCCTAGTTGGTTCTTCAGCACTTGTACGGGGAAGTTGTTCTCAACACTCTCCAAAAACTTCCTGGATTGTCTGTGTATTGCTCTCCCAGGAGATGTCAGGGTGATTTGAAGTCCCCCATTAGAATCAGAGCCTGTGATCTGGAAACTTCAGTTAGTTGTCCAAAGAAAGCCTCATCTACCTCATCCTTCTGACCCAGTGGTCTATAGCACACACCCACCACGACATCACCCTTGTTGCTCTTGCCTCTAAACTTAACCCAAAGACTCTCAACAGGCTTTTCTCCAGTTTCATACTGGAGCTCTGAGCATACCGCTCTCTTACATACAATGCAACCCCTCTTCCTTTCCTCCCCAACTGTCCTTTCTGAGCCATTTATACCCATCCATGACAGTGCTCCAGTCATGTGAACTGCCTCACCAAGTTTCTGTTGTTCCAATCACATCATAGTTCCTCGATTGTGCCAGGTCTTCTGATTCTTCCTACTTGTTTCCCAGGCTTCTTGCGTTAGTGTACATGCACCTAAGATAACTAGCCAATTTCCCTACTTTCTCAGTATGAATCAGGAGGCTTCCCATCTTGTACCTTCTTCCTGGTGTTTCCTCTTGGTATCCCACTTACCTCTGGGCTTAGGTCACCATCCCCTGGCGAACCTAGTTTTAAAGCCCTCCTTGCTAGGTGTCACGGAGTGTGGGGGGACACAAGGCCCTGCACCCCCGTCTTCCTGCGATTCACCATGACTCAGCCAGCCAGCCAGTAAAGCAGAAGGTTTATTTAGATGACAGGAACACAGTCCAAGACCGGTCTTGCAGGCACAGACAACAGGATCCCCCCCCCAGTTAGGCCCATCTTGGGGTCCCAGGGTGCCCCAGCACCCTTGGGAGGTCAGAGCCCCGTCTGCCTCCCAGCCATATTACCAGCCAGCTCCTGAAACTCTCCCTTCAGCGACCCCTCCCACAGCCTTTGTTCAGTTTCCTGGGCAAAGGTGTCACCTGGCCTCTAACCCCTTCCTGGGTTCTCACATTACATGCTCAGGTATTTTCTCTCGGTCAGTCTCCCATCCCCCAACGCAGACCATCCTAGCCACACTCCCCTGTCAGCATTCAAAGACCACAGTAAGAACAGTCCCAGTTCGTCACACTAGGTTAGCAAGCCTGCCTGCGAAGATGCTCTTCCCTCTTTTCATTAGGTGGATCCCATTTCTTCCTAGCAATCCTTCTTCCCGGAACATCCCATGGTCATCCCATGGTCAAAGAATCCAAAGCCCTCTCTCAGACACCACCTGCGTAACCATGCATTCACCCCTCACAATTCAACGGTCCCGTCTTTACCTAATGTTTACTAGGTGGAGCTTTCATTTCCCCATCCCCACCCCCCATTTCCATATCTGCTCTGGTTTTTCCCTGGGTTTGCTCTGGGATAGTTTTAAAAACACTGGGTCAGATCTGCAGCTCATGTACATTGACTTAAATCTGCATTGCTACATTAACAGTAGCTGAGGCTCTGGTCCATTCTTTTCAATGCTTTTGTAGAAAAATCGCAGTATTTTGGAAAGCTGTAACATTCCCTTTTCTCTGTTTGTTTTTAAAGCCATTTCATAGACAATATATATGGAAAAGGCTTATCCTGTTTAGGTCACGCATGTGCTGCAAGGGTTAAAAATCTATTGGCAGTGAATCATCACAATTATAAACTTTAGAATCCTGGCATTTTGTAGATAACAGTGTAAGCTGTGGGTGTTGAACTGCCTCTGACTGGAAACTGCAGCATTCTTTTGCTGAATGGTTATATCTTTTTCTCAGTGCAGCTGTGAGCTGAAATGATATGTCTTTAGAAAGCTAGAAGTATCCCTCTGTATTAGTTCTCTGAAAGAAATTCCCATTGCTATAAGTGGGAAATAACTGTTGGCTGAGTGAGTTGGTGTAACTCCATATAGAAGAATAAGATATACTGCAGGGAAAGCTGATGATTACCACCTACATATCTCTGAAAAGCACTTCACAATATTAATTAGCTAATCTGTGAAACCTATGAGGTAAGCTAATATTACTAACCACATGTCTTATTTTGGTCTGGCAACTGACACTTCTGAGCATCTCCTACACTAGGAAACCTACCGAGGGGAAGAAATTAAGTGACCTGTTCAAGCGCACGTAGCCAATCCATTTGCAGAATTCGGAATAAAGTTTGGGAAGGGAGTTGGATGTGCCCAGTCTCAGTTGCCTAGAACATTTTGTCTATAACAGCAAGATACCATCTCTGTCACTCTTCTTCTCTCCCCCGCCCCCCCCCCGCCCCAAAGTGGCAGTAGGCCAAATCCTGACCTTTAATTTAGGTGCGAGTCAGGGGCACAGAAGCCCTTTACCTCTCTATTTTCAAGACTCCAGGATGGTCAGAAGGGCTTTGAAGCAGCTCTGAAGATAGGTCCCAAGTTTCTGCTAAAGAGGATGAAGAACTCTATAGAAATGACCCATTCTGTCGTCCTTTCTCCCTTCAGGAAGCTGTTGTTCAGTTTTGCAGTAATTTTTGCACAGCTGTCTGTTCCCACATGCTCCCCTACCCCTTCCTGGAAGTCATCGCTGTGGAGGAGGGAATTTTTTTGGGAGCATGGCATGCTGTCCTGCTTGCTCCCTAGCCACCTATTTGGGAGGACAAGGGGGGTAAGAAAATTTGTTTCTTAGACCAACTTCTGTTGGTGAAAGAGGTGAGCTTTTGAGCCACACAGAGTTCTTCAGGTCTGGGAAAGGCATTCAGTGTGTCACCCCTGAATACAAGGTGGAACAGATTGTCTCCTTCCACATTGCTGAACATTCATCCTGGCAGCTCCGAAGGGGAACTGTGTATTTCTGCTGTGGTGCCCCTTTTAAGGATCTCCATTGCAGATGCAGTGTCTTGGAGATCCACCCTCCCTCCTGAAGGGGGGGGGGGGGGGGAGGAGATGACTTGTAGCAGCGTGGTTTGATCAAGTGTGAATCCCCTGGCATCACGTGGTACTGTAGCATTCCTCACTACCTACATAGTGATACTCCTCCAGGTCAGGCAGTTGGTTTGTCATGGCTGGGAAGCTGGCCAACGGAAAGGGAAGTAGGGAGAAATGTGTTACCAGTCATAGAAAGGTCAAGATGATTAGGCAGTTGGGATCCCTGCTTGTCAGTAAGGATGTGGAAGAAGCTGATATTCCTGTAGTGGGCTTTTCACTGAAGTTAAGGCCTGAAAAATCAAGGTAGGTCTGGGAAACAGTGAGGGGAAGAAGCCAGGCAGAAAATAAGATCTCGAAGTGTTTATGGGGCTTGGGGGGAGAGAGTTCCTTCTGGGTTCTTCAATAGCTTGGCTGTCTTTTTGTTTCAGTTGCATTTTAGGACTGTTAACTTGCTGCTTTTTCTCCTGGATCCTCCTGGTCTACTAGATCCGAGGCAAGATACCTTGGTTATATAACTAATTCTCTATTTGCAGCTTGATACTTAACAACATATTTAAATTGAAATACTCCGTGACCCTTCCTCCCCCCACATGAACCAGGGAGACTCTAGCCCTTGTTTCTTTGTGTGCATCATCTTAGTTATGTTTAAACTACAGACCTTGCAGCTGTACACTGCAGTTGTAAGCTCTCGCACGTGGCCGCTCTATGCTTGCAGGAGAGAGCTCTCCTGCCAGCATAATTAAGCCACCCCCAGCGAGCGGCAGGAGCTATGTCGGCGGGAAAGCATCTCCTGCTGACATAGTGCTGTCCATACCAGTACTTCTGTTGGTCAGGGGTGTGGGTTTTTTTCACACCCGTGACTGACGGAAGTGCTAATGTTGGGCCACCCTTCCTTTTACGCTTTGTGGACATGTCTGTCTGCTCAGTTTCCATTTGGGCGTTGCTGTTTCTCGTAAACACCCTCTTGCAGGTCCTGTGCCAGGGTGTGGCTGTGAGCTTTCCCCCAGAACATGTCATGGAAAGTCATGTTGCAGTGCTAGAGCATGAGAAAGGGAACCTGATTCTAACAAGGTACAAGGCAGTGGAGAAACAGGCCCAGGAAGTGCAACTAACAAGTAGCAAAACCTTGAAGCTGACTCTCTACACAAAGTAAACTGAAAGAGTGTGGGTGCGTGGGGACAGCCCTGTAATAGGGTTAGCATATTTGAACTTTCAAAAAAGAGGACACTCCGGGAGAGGGGGGGGTGTAGCCCCGCCCCCTAGCCACTCCCTCCCAATTCCCGCCCCCCTGACTGCCCCCCACAGAACCCCCAACCCATCCAACCCTCCCTGCTCCTTGTCCCCTGATCGCCCCTTCCCGGGACCCCTGCCCCTAATCACCCCCCGGGATCCCACCCCTTATCTAAGCCTCCCTTATCTTTGTCCCCAACTGCCCCCTCCTGAGACCCCCCCCCCATCCTACCTGTCCCCTGACTGTTCTGACTCCTATCCACACCCCTGCCCCCGCCAGATCCCCGGGACTCCCACGCCTATCCAACCGCTGCCTGTTCCCTGACTGCCCCCCCCCCGCCCCCCCCACCCATCTAACCCTCCCTGTCCCCTGACTGCCCCAATCCCTCTCCACACCCCTGCCCCCTGACAGGTCCCCCCAGAACCCCCACCCCATCCAACCCTCCTGCTCCCTGTCCCTTGACTCGCCACGCTCCCTGCCCTGCCCCACCCCAGCTCACCTCCGCTCTGGCTCTGCCTGCTCCCCTGAGCGTGCAGCCGCCCCGCTTCTCCGCCCCGCCCCCGGCTTGCCTCGAATCAGCTGTTCGGCGGCAAGCCTGGGAGGGAGGGGGCGAGAAGCGGAGTGGCGCGCTCAAGGCAGCAGGCAGAGGCGGAGCGGAGGTGAGCGGTTCCCCTGTGCCCCCCCGTTACCTGCTGCGGGCAGCCCTCCCCGCGCCCCCCTGCCCCAGCTTACCTCTGCTCTGCCACCTCCCCTGAGTGCTCCGCTTCTCCCCCCTCCCTCCCAGGCTTGCCGTGCAAAAGTCTGGGAGGGAGGGGGGTGGAGGGGAAAAGCGGCGCGCCCGGGGGAGGGGAAAGGGGTTGGGATGGGGGCGGAGAAGGGGCGGAGCCGGGAGCGGGGGGAGAGGGGGGCGCGAGCACCCACTGGCGCCGGCTACAGTCGGTGCCTATGCCCCATGCAGCGCTGCCGGCGTGCTGAAGCTGCAGGGGAGGGGCTTTTGCTGCCAGAGCGGCCCCAAGTGAGCGGCTCAATCCGGTGCGGCTGCCCTGTCAGCCGCTTTTGGGTCTTTAGATAGCTGTCCGGGGGGAAATCCAGGACACTTTTAGCTTTTTACAAATTCCCCCCGGACGGCTATTTAAAGACCCAAAAGCCGGACATGTCCGGGGGAACCCGGACGGATGGTAACCCTACCTGTAATCCTGTTTAGCAGCCTTAGATGCTATGTTTAGCCCTAATAGGAGTAATACTGTCAGATGGTATGTGGGTCTTCTCAAGCTGATGGGAGTCATAATTACAGAGGTAGCTGCAGCTTTTTGCCCCTCTCTAAGGTTCAAGTATTTCAGACCCCTTCAGTGCAGCCTGATCCTTATCTGGGCAAAACAAGCTTTATAATTTCAATATCATCTTCACAGTTTAATAACACAGACATTGTTTCCTAATCTCCTGCCTTCTTTACCAGGAAGCATTTATAGCTGGAGCTGTTGTGTTACCTGCCGGCTATGAACCTGAACCTCCATGTGCCCACAGGAAACCTTTCCGTATATTCCTACAATAAACATTTCCCATGAGTTGCTCACTTACAGTCAGGGGCGTGTGCAGGAATTTAAATTTGACCACTTTTGGAGGAGGCACATTCTGTGCCCCCTGCCGCAGCCCTGGGGCTGAAGGAGCTCACTCTCCCCACTGCGGTCCTGGGGCCAGAAGAGTTCTGTGCCCCCACCCATTATTGGAGGGCCTGTGCCCCTACTTGCCCCCCTCTCCCTCTTGTGCAGGCGCCTGCTTACAGTATTTATAAATTAATACAGATCAGTCCCCCCCAGTCCTTCAGTGGCCATTGAAAAGGTTTGTATCCACATCAGAGTGGAGACTCTGTGAGTTCAGTAGTTTTTTTAGAAGTTGTTTACTCTCTCATTAATCTATAAAGCCTTATATGGCCACACAGTACTGCTCCTGCAGCCAAGAATGTACTGTAACTATTCTTTCATTTGCTAAAATGCATGCTCTTTCTGTGTTTCAAGGGGAAATATAAAGTTTTAAGGCGCACTGAGGTACGATCTATTGCGAAAAGGAAAATTGAAATGTGCTTTCTTTCGTGTGCCCTTGACGTTGGAGGTCTGAATTAGGTGCTACCATTCTCTATATTTTTAAAAGAATAAAGGTCATGTAAGCAATTTCTGAGCACAAGTGAACACATTTTCACGCGGTACAAGAACCAGAGTTGTTTGTTGTGTTTTTGTTTAAAATAAAACACGTGAACAATTCCTTTGCCCTAGCTACGGGTATTCTTGTTTGGGGTGCTGTGTAGCAACAGTACCACATTCTTCAGCATTCTCTCTCATTTTTCTTGTTTTAACATTTTTTATTACAGTAGTGACTAAGGGCTAACCAGCAGTGGGGCTCCATTGTGTTAGGAAATGTCAGAGTAGCAGACTGTTCCTCCCTGAAGTGCTTAAAATCTAAATGGATAAGAGACACAGGTGCAGGAAGGGGTAGAACCCAGTAGCAGAATGAACAGTATGATAGGTGGAGATCAGCTAAAAGGGAAAGGAAGTTGAGGGGGGACAGGAGAAGAAGGGCAGATATGGAGTGAAGAGACTCCGAGGGAGGGCTGCAGCAAACAGCCAGTCAGCGAAAGTCCAATCAAAACCGATCCTTTGCAGTTGGAGAACTGTCTACCAAGGTCCCTGCTTTGGCTGCTTCTACCCTCTACTGTCTGGAGTCTCTGGCTTGCTCCTATCTGTAATTTTGACACCACCTGGGTCCTGCTGTCCCGAGTGTGGGAGTCTCCCCAGGACACTGCTGGGGGAAAGGGTGGCCCCAGCTGGTCCCCAGTTTACCACTTCCCCCCACACTGCAGTAGTCCCAGCTTTGGCTGTTTCCATCCTACTGCCTGTTCCGTACGTCGAGGGGGGAGTTGATAAGCACTCAGTGGAGAGATTTTTTCAAAAGACCTCTACAGTGGCCTAATTCTCTGCTCACATTGAAGTCTAGTAAAATTCCCACTGACTTCAAAAGCTTTCAAAACTGCTCCATGTTAGGCTAAGCCCAACCAGTATATTTTGAGTGAATTGATCCCAGGAGAAGGAAAGACCTGATTATCAATAATGGGATTGTCCACTGTTCATAAATGACCAGAGTCCATATCTCATCACTTTACATTCTAGTTTTCCATTATGAGCTTCTGCTGATAGGTGAAAGGGCACGCTGGCTGAAATATCATAACGAGAAAGGGAGGGAATTGGTCCAACAGCTTGGAAGTTGACTTTGGCTCTCTTATGCCTTCTCTCTCTCCAAAATAAACCTCTCTACGTTCTTAGCACTATGAACTTAATTTTGAGTTCAATGTTTTGATATTAAGAGACGCTTCTCTGTACGAAATAATATGTATGTTAGCAGTACCTGTATTTGCTGCTTGGCTATTTTAGAGGTCATAAGAACGTCCGTACTGGGTCAGACCAAAGGTCCATCTAGCCCAGTATCCTGTCTACCGACAGTGGCCAATGCCAGGTGCCCCAGAGGGAGTGAACCTAACAGGCAATGATCAAGTGATCTCTCTCTTGCCATCCATCTCCACCATCTGACAAACAGAGGCTAGGGACACCATTCCTTACCTATCCTGGCTGATAGCCATTAATGGACTTAACCTCCATGAATTTATCCAGTTCTCTTTTAAACTCTGTTATAGTCCTAGCCTTCACAACCTCCTCAGGTAAGGAGTTCCACAAGTTGACTATGCGCTGTGTGAAGAAGAACTTACTTTTATTTGTTTTAAACCTGCTGCCTATTAATTTAATATGGTGACCACTAGTTCTTGTATTATAGGAATAAGTAAATAACTTTTCCTTATCCACTTTCTCCACATCACTCATGATTTTATATACCTCTATCATATCGCCGCTTAGTCTCCTCTTTTCCAAGCTGAAAAGTCCTAGCCTCTTTAATCTCTCCTCATATGGGACCCGTTCCAAACCCCTAATCATTTTAGTTGCCCTTTTCTGAACCTTTTCTAGTGCCAGTATATCTTTTTTGAGATGAGGAGACCACATCTGTACGCAGTATTCAAGATGTGGGTGTACCATCGATTTATATAAGGGCAATAATATATTCTCCATCTTATTCTCTATCCCCTTTTTAATGATTCCTAACATCCTGTTTGCTTTTTTGACTGCCTCTGCACACTGCATGGACATCTTCAGAGAACTATCCACAATGACTCTAAGATCTTTTTCCTGATTTGTTGTAGCTAAATTAGCCCCCATCATATTGTATGTATAGTTGGGGTTATTTTTTCCAATGTGCATTACTTTACATTTATCCACATTAAATTTCATTTGCCATTTTGTTGCCCAATCCCTTAGTTTTGTGAGATCTTTTTGAAGTTCTTCACGGTCTGCTTTGGTCTTAACTATCTTGAGCAGTTTAGTATCATCTGCAAACTTTGCCACCTCACTGTTTACCCCTTTCTCCAGATCATTTATGAATAGGATTGGTCCTAGGACTGATCCTTGGGGATCACCACTAGTTACCCCTCTCCATTCTGAGAATTTACCATTAATTCCTACCCTTTGTTCCCTGTCTTTTAACCAGTTCTCAATCCATGAAAGGACCTTCCCTTTTATCCCATGACAACTTAATTTACGTAAGAGCCTTTGGTGAGGGACCTTGTCAAAGGCTTTCTGGAAATCTAAGTACACTATGTCCACTGGATCCCCCTTGTCCACATGTTTGTTTGACCCCTTCAAAGAACTCTAATAGATTAGTAAGACACGATTTCCCTTTACAGAAACCATGTTGACTTTTGCCCAACAATTTATGTTCTTCTACGTGTCTGACAATTTTATTCTTTACTATTGTTTCTAGGACTAATTTCCCCAGTACCTACGTTAGACTTACCGGTCTGTAATTGCCGGGATCACCTCTAGAGCCCTTTTTAAATATTGGCGTTACATTAGCTATCTTCCAGTCATTGGGTACAGAAGCCGATTTAAAGGACAGGTTACAAACCCTAGTTAATAGTTCCACAACTTCACATTTGAGTTCTTTCAGAACTCTTGGGTGAATGCCACCTGGTCCCGGTGACTTGTTAATGTTGTCTATCAATTAATTCCAAAACCTCTTCTAATGACACTTCAGTCTGTGACAGTTCCTCAGATTTGTCACCTACAAAAGCTGGCTCAGGTTTGGGAACCTCCCTAACATCCTCAGCCATGAAGACTGAAGCAAAGAATTCGTTTAGTTTCTCTGCAATGACTTTATTGTCTTTAAGCGCTCCTTTTGTATCTCGATTGAGGGGCCTACATATAGCCCAATATAAGTAAATCTTACTCCCATAGTCTGAGGTAGATAATGGACCTCCTAATTAGGATTTGTGTTTGAATTAATGGGAGTTTCCCAAAAGCTGTGTGAGGAACATCACAAAGGAATGCCGGATGCGGAATATGTCAGGGAATAAGCATGGGATGAGGATGTTTTGACTTATTTTCTAAATAGGCGAAGACCATCAGATGCAGCTGGTTGTCAGGAAAACTGCAGAGGCCCCAAAGTGACCACCAGGTGATATCTGGTCTTGATGTCCCCAGACCTCTGAGACCACTTAATTTCTCTTCTGAGAGAGGTGCATCTTGGACACTCCAGGCATGGAACCCCACGGGCAAAGGATAATCTTGACTTCTCCCATAGGGGCTTGATTTGGCATTACTCCCTTTTTGCAGCCAAAAGTTTGTGCTTGGTGCTGAGTTTCAAGTTAATGGCAACTTGATATGAGACAGGGTTTGGTTATGAAACTTAAAAACAGACCTGGTGGCAGTACTCCATCATGCTGCTGGAAACATTTAGCAATGCTTTTTTAAAGCTCAAAGAGGCAGTCTTATGTAAAATGGGATATTCTTCAAAATAGATAATTGTGTATGATTTTTGTTTTGTTTTTTTTGCGGGGGGTGGGGCGCGAAGGTGGTAATGGGTGGAATGATTTTTATAGTGAATCTGTGTGACAAACCTCTCCATCATCCTACTGAATTTCTTGTTCTAACCAAGAATACAACACAACTTTGTGCTAGACCATTCTGTGATGCCTCAGACAGACACCAAGGGGTAATTATTAGAGAAGTGCTTAATTAAGTATGAGGGTCCTATTCAACCACTTGTCGTACACAGCTTGTAACCCAGCCACAGCATGGGTGATGGAAGAGCAGTAGTTGCTCACCCTGAATTCCCCCGCTGCAAAGAAGTGAGCAGATGGGTTGGGGGTTAGAAGTAGCCCTGGAGCTGTCCTTTCTCTACACCTCCTCCCAGATGGCCAGCTGACATGCAGGAGTATGCTGCGTTGCAAAAAGAGTTGAAATAACTTTCTCGCTCTCCAAATCAAAAGGGGAGGAGTTGTGGTTGAATCTGCTTCTGGGACAACCCTGCTATGTGCCCCTGCCTTACTCTAGGCAGTCTATAAAGTTAGTCTGGCCCTATCAGGCTGGTACTGTGGATGTCAGTTTCCCCCTGCTTTCTCTTTTACACCATTTAATGTAATTCCACAACAAACATCTTGTCTCATTTCTTATTTGGGGTAAAACCATTTGAAAAATCTTATTACTCCCTCTCCCTTGCTAAGCCTCTACGAAAATCTCCTGGGAGGGAAACTCTTGATTTTTAAAGGCATGATTAGAGGGTTGAAATGTGGAAATGGTGTTAACCTCTCTCCTGCCCAGGTCTCAGAGTGACAGACCAACTGGTGTTGGCTGCTGGGCCTTTCTCATACACTGGGTTCTTTAGGACTTCTTCAGCATAACAGCTTTTGGCTGGGAAGCTTTGCTCTTTGTGGTTTTGGTTTTCCATATGGGGCATTCTGCTGCATTCCTGTAGAGAGATGGGTTAGGCATAATGCCCTGGAAGGCTTCAGTTTTCTGAAACATTGAGCAACTCCCGTGGCTGATGCTGACGTCCTTAGAATACGAGAATCCCAGAAAGCAGAACTCTGCAATGCCCATCTGATCAAAGCTTTCATAACTGCATGACTTGTGATCTAAATAAAACCATTATGCAAATTTGATGCAGTATAGGAAGATTAAAAATACCACAGTGCTACAGTCTGTCACAGCCTAACAACAAAAGCTCCCACTGCACCATTCTTTCTCAGTTACTTAAAGCTGCGTCTTCTCCATCTCACTGCATACCACCATATTTACCATCACATCTTAAGTCCATCAGGCATGGTGGGAAAAGGACAAGCAGCCTGTATGCTAAGTCCAAGTCCATGTATGTGCATGGAGTGTCTTGGCCAAGGGGGGCACAGAAGGGATTGTGTCTGTTTTAATACAGAGCCTGAACCCATCAATGTGGGTCTTTGGGTTTAACTATAACTGTATAGTCAGTTTTGTTTATCTCTCTCAGATGGCAACAGGGAGACAGAACTGGTTAAAAACTAGAAAATATTGTAAAGCCACAAGAATTGGCAGTGGGACTTGGAGTCATAAGAACATAAGAATGGCCCTACTGAGTCAGACCAAAGGTCTGTCTAGCCCAGTATCCTGTCTTTCTTTCAACAGTGGTCAGTGCCAGGTGCCCCAGAGGGAGTGAATAGGTAATCATCAAGTGATCCATCCCCTGTCGCTCATTCCCGGCTTCTGGCAAACAGAGGCTAGGGACACCATTCCTGCCCATCCTCGCTAATAGCCATTGATGGACCTATCCTCCATGTATTTATCTAGTTCTTTTTTGAAGAACCAGATGTCAGGTGTGGTATCTGAAACTTCACTGAATATCTTTTTGAAATTGACTAGATTTCAAGTTACAGTAATCCTTTTAATATAAACTTTTGGAATAGGGACTTTACTTTTTCTGAGTCTGAAGAAAGCTCACATTAAACGTCTGAATTTTTAGACTGAACTGACTTTTTTTTTCTTCTTTCTTCTCTTCCTCCTCTGTAGATATTGCTGTATAGAAGATGCACTATTACCGATACTCTAACCCAGAAATCAGCTGTTGGTACAAATACCTGCTTTTCAGCTACAATATCATCTTTTGGGTGAGTACAAGGCCAAAACTCTCCTTCTGTAGCATGAGGTCCTCAGCCTGGGACTTGTCTCCCTGAAATGGTGTCCTTCAGCACGTGCATATTACTCAGCGAGAAAGTGAATGGCATGGACTTGGATGGAGGCTTTTGTGATATGGCCAAGCATGACTGAAACATTACATTCAAACTAACTTCACTTCCAACTTAAATTGGAGGCAGACAAATGTCCAGATTTTTGGATATTGTCTTGTTGGTTTCAGCATATCAGTAGGCTCAATCCGGTACAAATAATAAAGAAAAATGTGGTCCTTGCTCCAGTGAGTTGACAGTTTAGGTTAGGAAAAACAATATAGAAGTTGCTAGTCTAGTCTCAGAATCTTGGATGTCCATCTGAATTATGGATGGCTCCTGGCAGAGACATTCAGGTATATGGACTGATTCAGATGCCTCTCCAGTCTGAATCTTTTGGGTATGGAAATACTACTTGAAAAGCCTTTCCTGGACATTGTGGCTCTTCTGTCCTGATCCAGGCTGGAACCAGGAAGTACCGAGTGTGTGTGTGTGTGTGTGTGTGTGTGTGTGTGTTGAAGAAGAGTAACATGGGAAGTTATCCAAGATCTTCTGAACATCAAAAACATTAATTTTCCTTTGAATAGTGTCCCTTTAGGTGCTCCATTTCAGATGCGCATGCACCTCTTGAGCACTGTGGGGATGCCGCTCAGGAGTCACATAAAGTGGAGCACCCATAGGGACACTACTCGAAGAAGAAGAAGAAGAGGTTACTCCCCTTGTGCAGGAACTGTGGTTCTTCAAAGTGTGTGTTCATATGGGTGCTCCGCTACTGCTCTCCTTCCCCTCTGCTTTAGACTGTGTTCTGTGTTAGACGTTCAGATAAAGAAGGAACTGCCCGCACAGTTCTATATCCCCTCTCTGTGGCATGAGATTGTACAAAGTGCGTGTGTAGAGCAAATGGATAGTAATGGAAAAATCTCTGATCAAGGGCTTGAGAGGTGTATGTGTAACCCACACACCTCCTAGGTGTGGTGTGTGTGTTTTTTTTGTTTTTTGTTTTTTTGGGGGGGGGGGAGAAGGGGGGAGAGAGAGAGAGAGAGAGAGATGACATCAAAATGACTATTTGTTTTTCCTTCATAAAACTTGATACCATGACACCAGGGGTATAAATTGACATATTTCCATTAAAGCCAGTGGAACCATACTGACTTACACCAGCTGGGATCTAGCTATGTTGGAAGCTGCTCTCACTGGTGACTATTCTTGTTTAGTAGGCCGTATCCTTAGCTGAAGGCAAGTCCATTTTTAATGAAAACCGGGACCTCTAAACTGAGATACTGTAGATGACAGCTCACAATAGAGCAAGTAATATGGAAAAAGGAGAGATTCTCCAGCAGGGGATATTTCTGTTTTCCATAATAGCATTATGATAGTCCTAACCTTCTGTACTAGGCTTGTCCTGTAACTGTCAAATCATTTTGTTTTTGTAACTTGACAATAGGAATGTACAGTACTAG
This sequence comes from Terrapene triunguis, assembly GCF_002925995.2. Classification (NCBI taxonomy): domain Eukaryota; kingdom Metazoa; phylum Chordata; order Testudines; family Emydidae; genus Terrapene; species Terrapene triunguis. The sequence continues at coordinate 3,940,096 of NW_020664497.1, read as the reverse complement.
CAAAGGGTCAGAAGTCCCTGACATTTCCGCAAGACTATCAATGATCTGTAACTGGTCTCTTATAGCAACTCAGTTTTCCTTCTCATTCTAAGTTCTCCCATCCTTTATCACTTTTTTTTTTTTCTTTTTCTTCGCAAAGGATAGAGTGACCTTTTTCTTTACCCCTCTGTTCCCAACCTTTCTAAAAACTGATAGTGATCTTTAACTGTTCCTTTTCCTTACCTCTTGGCGTTCAGTTTGCCTTGTTGCTCGCTGGAATGAGAGCTGATTCTGAGAGAAGAAAGAGCAAAGATTTTGCAAAGGTTCTTTGCTAAAGAGGGATAAAGGGGCAGAGAACTTGAGCATTATGGCTTTGAGCTACAGCTTTTCCCTCCCCTTCTGGATCACTGTTTAATGTTTCACGTGCTGAATTTAATCATAGGGCTGTAATTTTTTAAGAGATAATAGTTGAGTCTTTGCACCCTTCCAATTTAATGTTTTGGGGCTTGCATTAAAAACTCTGAGTGTGTTGGTAAATGATTGTACCTCAGGCTCAAACCGTCTTGACAAGATACAATATGGTGACCTATCTGTTGTAGAAGAGGCTATTTAATTAGCCTTGGAAGTACCTCTCTCAGCTTACCTGGCAGTCTGTTGCATGAGGTCAGGACTATAGTGGTTGGGAGGGTCAGATTGTGCTTTGACAGTGACTTCAGGACTTTGCTTCTTTCTGTGCAGGAAGGCTGGAGTTGCAGAAAAGTGCAGGCCAAACACATTCACAAGCCCATCTCAACCATTTACAGTGCTGAGTTAGTGATCTTGGAAGGGGCTTGTCTCTGTCTTGCATAAGACTTCAAGAAAAATGCTGTGGGTGTGTGCAGTATCTCAAAGTAAAAGATTGCAAGGCATATCTGAAAGGTCCTTAGCCAACTTATCAGGATGGGGTAATAACTTCCTTAGTTACAGTCCTGAGATTCCTTCCTACATACTCACTCTTCCCTGTAGCTAGACAAAGGTGGGGAGAAATGTCTGATACATTGGCTCTTCTGCAATTACTAGTCAACAACATTCACTTTTTAAGAAATAATACATTTCTTTTAGAGATCCCTTCTCTTTTTAAAAACTTGTTATGAAATGAATACACATCTATTTTATGTCATCAATTTTTTTGTGCAGAAGCCAGCAAAAAGACTAAAAGTCCAAAAGTTAGGCTGCAAATTTTATTCACACAGGTATACACACACCTCCCTACTCAGACACACATACAATGCAAGCATGCGCACACTTGCCTACACAGAGACACTTTTTCATACACTTTTTTCCAGGGGCTGCCTAAATCACTCATCCGGGAAGGGAGGAGGGTGGGCTGGAGAGGAAAAGATGGGGTAGTGGTGGAGGAGAGAGGATGGGGAGGGAAAGAGGCCAAGGATGAGAGCAGGGTGCGGGTGAGAGGGCAGTGAAGGAGGAGGTGTGTGTGTGTGTGTGTGTGTGTGTGGGGGGGGGGGGGGGGGGGG
>NW_020664497.1:3933392-3938503 GCF_002925995.2 Terrapene triunguis | reverse complement strand
GGGGGGGGGGGGGGGGGGGGGGGGGGGTGGGGGGGGGGGGGGGGGGTGGGGGGGGGGGGGGGGGGGGGGGGGGGGGGGGGGGGGGGGGGGGGGGGTGGGGGGGGGGGGGGGGGGGGGGGGGGGGGGGGGGGGGGGGGGGGGGGGAGTATGTGGGGTGGATGGGGATGCAGGGGAGGCAGAAGGCTACAAGTGCATGAGGATGGGGGGGCACAGGGGTGTTTAGGAACATAATGGGAGTGCAGCGGGTATGGAGGTGACTGGGGTGCAGGGCTGTGGGGGGTGAGAGACATGAGGGTAGCGGCTCTGAGAGGTGGAGAGGATGGGTGGGAGAGCACTGTAAGGGGTACAGGGTTGGGATGGGTAGGTGTGGGGGGCAGGATGGGATGGTGGAGGGATGCAATGAGGGGGATAAGGGTGCGGGGGGGGGTGGGGTTGGGGAGGGATGTGGTGCAGGGGGATGGGGTGCAGCCCCATCTCCGAATGCTGGGTACACATACCTCGAACTCCTGGGTGCCGGCAATGGGGGGGACAGACAGACCGCGGTTCGCCGCATGGCATGTGCTGCAGCTCAAGCCCAGCCACACGAGGACTGTGAGGAGAAGAGGGCCAGGCAGCAGCAGGAGAGGTGCATGCCACGCGACCCCTCAACAGCCGCCTGCTGAGCACTCGTGAGTCGCGCTCGTGCTAGTTCCTCCCCTGCCCTGACCCAACGAATTGAAGCTGTCCAGGGGCGGGGCAGCACGTGGACCCCCCTGGCCACTCCTAAGGCTAGGAGCCAGACATGCCAGCTGCTTTCCAACCTGGGAGCTGCCCAGTCAGCAGTGCTGACCAGAGCCACCAGGGTCCCTTTTTGACTGGATGTTCCAATCCCAAACCGGACACCTGGTCACCCTAAGCACACACAGAACATTATGCCTGTTCGTGCATCTTTCAAACCTAGGCTTACAGCTATCACAACCCCACAGTGCCTTCAGTTGCCACCAGGAAATAGATTTTTCTGTACACTCTTGACTGCATGTACATAAAATAAAAGCGGTGGCACAGACAAACTAGCAATATTATAATGGATTCCTGCACTGATGGGGACTCTTTCATCCAAGGATCTCAAAATGCCTTGTGAGCATGAAGAGCCCCAGTAAGGCCTGGGCTACACTTAAAAATTAGATCAACCTAACTACATTGCTCAGGCTGTGAAAAATGTCATGCCCTGAATGCCATAGTTAAGTTGACTTAACCCCCGGTGTAGGTATAGCTAGAGTTCTTCCATCAACCCAGTTCCCACCTCTCAGAGAATGTTATAACCGTATTACTGTAGTGTAGACATTCCCTAAGCTAGGTATAGGGTTCATTTCACGCACTCCTAAAAAAGCCAGCCATCTGTGGACTAGAATTGCATGAGCTGTTGAGAAGTATTGCTGTGAGTTGTTAGACCGCTCAGACCAGGAAATGGAGAAGTAGGAAGGAAAAATGAAATATACTGAGTGAAGTTTGGTCAGGACTCTGTGCTTAAAACATACTAAGCTCCAAAATGTATTTGTTGTATCTATAAAGCCTGCTAGCAACAGAGTTCCCCAGTGCCAAGGTAGGATATTGGTTCAATACAGATTTGGAAGGAATCTCCAGTACCATTTCCTGTACCACATACCCTGCTGTCTACATAACAGTTTTGGTGTTGCAGCCACCTTTTCAATCCCCTGACATACCTCCATATGTAAGCTCATGGTGTAGACAAGGCTTGAAGTGCTATTTGGTGATCCCTATCCAAATACTTACCTGACTGTGGGTATGTCTACACTACGGGATTAATCCGAATTTATATAATTTGAATTTTGGAAACAGATTGTATAAAGTCGAATGTATGCGGCCACACTAAGCACATTAATTAGGTGGTGTGCGTCCATGTACCGGGGCTAGCATCGATTTCTGGAGCATTGCACTGTGGGTAGCTATCCCATAGTTCCCGCAGTCTCCTCCGCCCATTGGAATTCTGGGTTGAGATCCCAATGCCTGATGGGGCCAAAAACATTGTCGCGGGTGGTTCTGGGTATATCCTCCCCCCTCTCCAGGGAAGCAACAGCAGACAACCGTTTCGCACCTTTTTCCTGGGTGAACAGTGCAGACGCCATACCACGGCAAGCATGGAGCCCGCTCAGCTCAAGACAGCAGTCATGAACATTGTAAACCCCTCGCGCGTTATCATGCAGTTTATGCTGAACCAGAACCTGCAAAACCAGGAGGCGAGGAGTAGGCTATGGCAGCGCGGCGGCGAGAGTGATGAGGATATGGACATGGAATTCCATCAAACCGCGGCAGGGCCGGCTCTAGGCACCAGCAAAACAAGCTGGTGCTTGGGGCGGCACATTTTTAGGGGCGGCATGGCCGGTGCCAGAATGCCGCCCCTAAAAATGTGCCCCGGGCGCCCTAGCTCACCTCCGCTGCTGCTGCCGCTCGCGCGCCACGGCACGCGAAACAGCTGATTCGCGCGCCGCTACTCGCCCTCCCTCCCAGGCTCTCAAACCTGGGAGGGAGGGGGAGATCCCGAGCGGCCGCGGCGCGCGAAACAGCTGATTCGTGCACCGCAGCCGCTCGGAGTCTCCCCCTCCCTCCCAGGCTCTCAAACCTGGGAGGGAGGGGGAGACTCCGAGCGGCCGCGGCGCGGGCACCACTTCTCTCCCTCCTTCCTAGGCTTGAGAGCCTGGGGGGAAGAGGCAGGGCTGGGGATTTGGGGAAGGGGCGGAGTTGAGGCAGGGCCGGGGGTGGGGTAATTAAAAAACGGGGGGGGGGGGGGGGCGGCCAAAATTGTTTTTGCTTGGGGCGGCAAAAATCCTAGAGCCGGCCCTGAACCGCGGGACCCGGTGCTTTGGAGATCATGCTGTTAAAGGGGCAGGTTATAGCTGTGGAACGCCGATTCTGGGCCCGGGAAACAAGCACAGACTGGTGGGACTGCACAGTGTTGCAGGTGTGGGATGATTCCCAGTGGCTGCGAAACTTTCGCATGTGTAAGGGCACTTTCTTGGAACTTTGTGACTTGCTTTCCCCTGCCCTGAAGCACCAGAATACCAAGATGAGAGCAGCCCTCACAGTTGAGAAGTGAGTGGCGATAGCCCTGTGGAAGCTTGCAACGCCAGACGGCTACCGGTCAGTCGGGAATCAATTTGGAGTGGGCAAATCTACTGTGGGGGCTGCTATGATGCAAGTAGCCAAAGCAATCACTGAGGTGCTGCTACGAAAAGTAGTGACTCTGGGAAACGTGCAGGTCATAGTGGATGGCTTTGCTGCAATGGGATTCCCTAACTGTGGTGGGGCGATAGATGGAACCCATATCCCTATCTTGGCACCGGAGCACCAGGGTACCCAGTACATAAACCGCAAGGGGTACTTTTCAATGGTGCTGCAAGCACTTGTGGATCACAAGGGACGTTTCCCCAACATCAACTTGGGCTGGCCAGGAAGGGTTCAGGACGCTCGCGTCTTCAGTAACACTAATCTGTTTAAACGGCTGCAGCAAGGGACTTACTTCCCGGACCAGAAAATAACCGTTGGGGATGTTGAAATGCCAATAGTTACTCTTGGGGACCCAGCCTACCCCTTAATGCCATGGCTCATGAAGCCATTCACAGGCAGCCTGGACAGGAGTCAGGAGCTGTTCAACTACAGGCTGAGCAAGAGCAGAATGGTGATAGAACGTGCATTTGGCCGTTTAAAAGGTCGCTGGCGCTCGTTACTGACTCGCTCAGACCTCAGCCAAACCAATATCCCCATTGTTATTTCTGCTTGCTGTGTGCTCCACAATCTCTGTGAAAGTAAGGGGGAGACCTTTATGGTGGGGTGGGAGGCTGAGGCAAATCGCCTGGCTGCTGATTACGTGCAGCCAGACACCAGGGCGATTAGAAGAGCACACCAGGAAGCGCTGTGCATCAGAGAAGCTTTGAAAACCAGTTTCATGACTGGCCAGGCTACAGTGTGAAATTTCTGTTTGTTTCTCCTTCATGAAAACCCACCCCCTTTATTGACTCATTCTCTGTAAGGAACCCACCCTCCCTCTTCCCCCAGCTTGCTTTCAAAGGAAATAAAGTCATTATCATTTAAAAATCATGTATTCTTTATTAATTGATTATAAACATAGGGAGAGAACCGACAAGGTAATCTGGGTGAGGTTTGGGAGGAGGATAGGAGGGAAGTAAAAGGCCACTGAAAAAATTCAATATAATGACAGCCTTTTGGTTGGGCTGTCCACTGGGATGGAGTGGGAGGGTGCACGGAGCCTCCCCCCCCCGCGTTCTTACACGTCTGGGTGAGGAGGATATGGAACATGGTGAGGGGGGAGGGAGGTTATACAGCGGCTGCAGCGGCAGTCTGTTATCCTGCTGCCGTTCCTGAAGCTCCACCAGACGCCGGAGCATGTCCGTTTGATCACGCAGCAGCCCCAGCGTTGCAGCCTGCCACCTCTCATCTCGAGCGTCCCTCATGACCTCATGTTCACTGGCATATTTCCTAAATTTAGATACCGTGTCCTTCCACTCATTCAAATGAGCTCTTTCGTTGCGGGTGCATTCCATTATTTTCGTGAACATCTCGTCTTGTGTCCTCTTTCTCCGCCGCCTTATCTGAGATAGCTTTCGGAACGGAGGAGGGAGGCTTGAAAAATTTGCAGCTGCTGGAGGGAGGGTTGAAAAAAAGGAGAGAAGTTTTTAAAATGATACATTTTACAGAACAATGCTTATACTCTTTCACGGTGAACAACACTATTCACATTACATAGCACATGTGATTTCAGTACAAGGTCGCATTTTCCATCTTAATATTGAGTGCCTGTGGCTTTGGTGTTAGAGATCACAGACGCAGGTCCGGGCAACAGAATTCAGCTTGCATGCGGCCATGGTAAGCCATTGTCTTTTGGCTTCTGCGCCCTCCTTTCCCACATACCAAGCAAAGCCCATTGACTGCTGCGGTTTTCCTGTTAACCTTCAGCAGCAGAAAACAAACTAACCCCCCCCCCCATCCAATTCTCTGGGATGATCGCTTTATCCCTCCCCCCCACCGCATGGCTGGTAACAGGGAAGATCCCTGCTAGCCAAACGCGAAAAGCTCAGGGCCAATTTCCCCCCCCC
>NW_020664497.1:3744818-3928392 GCF_002925995.2 Terrapene triunguis | reverse complement strand
CAGCAGGCAGGTCCCTCCCAGTCCCTCTGGCCCCTTCCTAGGGTCGGGTCGAGGGGAGGGGGGCAGGGCTCTCTGCCCGGCGACAGCTGCCTGCTGCCGGAGTCTACAGTCCCCGCCCCGCTGTAGCACGCAGGGGAGTGAGACCTCCCTGCCTCTCTGTGTGCCGGGGCAGGGGGAGGGCTGCGCTCTGCAGGCTCCTGCCGGCCAGGCGGGGGGGGCCCCATGGGCTGGCGCCGCCACGCCGGGAGCTCAGCTGCGTGCTGCCCCAGGGAGGGAAGGTGAGTGGCGCCGGCTTGCCGCGATTCCCCCAGCGCGGCTGCCCTGTCAGCGCTTTTGGGTCTTTAAATAGCCGTCCGGGGGAAATCCCGGACATTTTTAGCTTTTTACAAATTCCCCCCGGACGGCTATTTAAAGACCCAAAAGCCGGACATGTCCGGGGAAACCCGGACATATGGTAACCCTAGGCGGCCTTTGGCGGCGTGCCTGCGGGCGGTCCGCGGTCACGTGGATTCAGCAGCGTTTCTGCGGGTGATCTGCCGGTCCCGCGGCTTTGGCGTATCTGCTGCCGAAACTGTGGGGCCGGCCGGACCTCCTGCAGGCACACCGCCGAAGGCCGCCTGACTGCCACCCTCACAGCGACCGGCATGCCACCCCCCACAGCTTGCTGCTCCAGGCACGCGCTTGCTGTGCTGGTGCCTGGAGCCGCCCCTGACCACAATGAAACAGCTCCACAGCCCAAGCCCCGTGATGAGCTCGAGTCAGCTGGCACAGGCCAAACATGGGTTCTTAATTGCAGTGTAGACATGCCTAATGACTCACAGCTGTAGCTCTAACCCTGTGTTTCTTGGCTGTAGAGCAGTGCTCCAAAACGCCTAACCTTCACCTTGAAAACTCAGTGGAGGGCAGGAGGGATGCCCCAATAACGCTTTTATTCTGAACTACTTGAACTCTTGAGAGCCAATCCAGGAATCACAGAGCGAAAGGGGGAAAGATTTGAGCAGTCCAGAATTCTCCTCATCCTTACCCAAGCCTAGTGACTGGAAGCGTCACTGTGTTTGCCCTCTGCTGCATGGAAGCTCATTGTATGGTGAATGAATTCAGCGATGATGATCAAATAGCTTTGGGACTACATCTCGACAGGAAGAGCGGAATGAGGCTTATTGTGATGCACCTTGAGTTACTTCCTAATTCTGCTCCTGGCCATTAGCAATTAGGATTTCAGATGTTTAGAAAAAATACAGTAATAGGTGGAAAACCATAGGGTGAGCCACGCCCAACATCTTTGCTCTGAACAAGGTAATGCTACAGTCATCTCAGGTCAACTTTAGTACAAAATTTAGGGTTTATAAAAATAAAACGATCTTTTACATCTAAGACCAATATCAACATTTTCATGATGTTAATGGAAAAGGTTTCTTGGGATTTTAAATTGCAGCTCCTCTCTTTGCTCAGCTGTGCAGTGGAGTGAGGAAGGGAATCAGCAGTATCTTGTACAGCCCTGAAAGGACATCCAGAACAGCAGCCCCTATGCTTGAAGGAGAAAGCAGCTGTTACCAAGTTGTTTATTGACCTCAAGAGCAACTTTCTAGAAAGGGGACAGGGAGAGAAGGGGGGGGGGGTGGGGAGGGAATCTATTGAGCCATGGTTCTGCGCATGCTATATGCTGGAAGGTTGTAGCTTAACACTACTTTAGAACCCAGAATAACACCTAAGAACCCTGCCCCAGAGAGAGACTAAACAGGCTGCTGTCTCAGAGGCAGAACTCACCCCATTTTACTCTAAGCAGTCTGTCTGCAGGCTGAGTGATCACATGCTTCCTTACAGGGAGGACTGGCTGCAAGCAGGGCCAGGAAAACATCAGAGTATTTAAAGTGATGGTTTGCTGACAAATGTGTTGTACTGAAAAATTGCAAAGCAGGTTTGGTCACATGGGCAAGAGAATGTGTGGACCCATTGAAGGAGAGTAGCAAATTACTCTGATCTTCCCAATGCAACTGGTGAGCTACAAGAAGCATTGTGCCTCCCAGTCAGTAGGAATGTTTCCATGCAGTTTTGGATCAGGCCCTGAGACGGAATACCTCTGAAGCAATGTTTCTGTGTACCATTCCCCATGGCTAAATGCCCCAATTTAGCCCTATGTGATGAGAGGCAAATTGGATTTTAAGTCTTTGTTTTTAATAGTTAGAGGTGTTTCTGTTGACGTAGATGAGGGGATTCAGAGAGGGTTTTTAAAAGTAAGTTTGAGCATTACTGTCTCCTTTCAGAGTGCAGTTTTTCTATATAACCATGAATAATTCAGACAATCCTACAAAATAAAAGGGCATTTCTTTCTGAACAGAATATAAAAAGAAAACCGAACATTTCAAAGTTGTTGTGGATCTATGAACCCAAAGGCAGGAAGGGCGCAGCTGCTGGTGGCTCATTTGAACTTCCTGTTTGCAGAGGTGTGGCGGATTTGTTGTATATGTTTCCATCCAACCTCTTTCATGGTGCCTGTGGTTTTACTGATTGTAAAGTTTAGAGGCCATCTGGATGATCCAAGATGACGTTCTTGGTTAAAACATATTGTTTGAGGCAGATGTCTAAAACAGAAACTTTTGTTAACATTCCAAGGCTCACTAATTTGCAGCATGACACACTCACTCTGGGTTAACTTTTAAGGCCATTTGTCACTACAGAATATCATTACAGATTTTTTTCAGCAGTTATCAATGAGGCATTTAAAGTCTCACGTGGAATTTAAAAACAAGGAATTCTAACTCATTTAAATATTTGCAATTTGGCAGCCATGTGAATCTGCTCCATCATTCCACTTCTATAAATTCACTGGTAGATGTGAGTTCTTTGACCTATTACAGCAGATTATTTAAAATGCAGTGCATCTGTGGCCTGATCCTGCAAGGTACTACGTGCCCCCTGCTCCCATTTGAGGTTGAGGGGGCTCAACATCTTGGAGGATTAGGCACCTAGACCAAGGAGAGTACCACCTCTGATGGTGAGTCACCTCACTACTACTACTACTACTACTACTAGCACCACCATGGTTGGATCAACTCCCAGCCCATGTGGATAGTAACCAAAACTTGTTAAAATAGCATGGTTATCTGATGACCCATGTAATGATGGGTTTGCTCTCTGTCCATTGCTTCTGGACTGCTATCCACATCACAAAAACAGCACCACAATTAGATTTATTTGCAGTTCTTGTTGGCAGTCTCTGACCTCTCACCAAAGATAAAATGAGCATGGAGACTGAAAGGCCCTCCGGCTCTGAGGTGGGCCTTCTAGCTAAAGTTAGAGGCACACAGGCTGGGAAATAGATCTGGGAGAATAGTGGGGAATAAAAATCACAGTGAATTCTAAATTTGGGTGTGCTCACACACAGCTCCTTCAGCACTCACTTGTGTAAGATTTTGTTCTCATGGATATCTGGAGCATTTAGGAGGTGAGGGTGGAAGCTCATGCCTGGAAAAACATGCTGGTTCACTGTGTGGTCATGCTAGAATGTATATTCATTTCAGAAGTGCTTGCATGGTCGTCAAATCATATTGCTGAATTTGGATGTTTGGCTCTTAGTCAATTGGGAACGCACAGTAACTTGTGATAGGCCTCCACAAATTGTGACTACTGGCAGCAATGCTCCTAGGGCCAGATTTTGATACCTTTACCTAAAGGCTATGTAGTGAGTAAGGGTGTCACAATTTGGCCCATAGTGCACCAGTGACTGCAATTCATAAGCTAACATGCATTCATCCAAAACATTTTTTTCAAATGAATCTAAACAAGGAAACAGCTCTTTCCTACTTGGCAGCTTGCACTGCGGCTGTCATTGATGAAATAAGCTTCTACATCTCTTAGTCCTACAGAGCGAAATGGCTAAGAAGGATTGAGCCTGATTCTATTTCTGCTGCTGAGTCTCAACGCATAATTGACTGAGATTCAACAATGAGGCTGCAAAGGTATTGACGGTGTGATCTGGTCTACAAAATACACCTCTGCCCCGATATAACGCGGTCCTCAGGAGACACAAAGTCTCACCGTGTTATAGGTGGGACCGTGTTATATCAAACTTGCTTTGTCCCCCTGTTCCTTTTTCCCTGACTGCCCCCTCCAGAGACCCCCCATCCCTAATCACCCCCAAGACCCCACTTCCTACCCAACCCCCCTGTTCCCTGACTGCTCCGACCCCTATCCATCCCCCACCCCCACTCCCTGACAGGCACTCACCGGCAGTGGCGGGAAGCGGAGCAGCCCGGACCCAGCCCGCTCCACTCTGCCACCTCCCAGCTGTGGCACTTTGCTTCCCGCCGCCGGTGAGTGCGGAGAGGTTGGGGAAAGGACGCCCCCTGTACTTACCTGCTGTGGGAAGCGGAGCGACGCGGCTGGGAGCTGGCGGAGTGGAGCGGGCTGGGGCCGGGCTGCTCCGCTTCTGCTGCTGCTGGTGAGTGCGGGGGGGATCCCTTCCCCCAAGCCTCCTCCCCCGAGCGACACGGCTGGGGCCAGGACGAGGGAAGCAGAGTGGGCTGCTCCGGCCCCCCGCTAATCCCCTGGGCCACTCTGGGACTGCGGGGCTCCCAAAAGTGTCCTCCCACAGCTCCTGCCCCCCCCCCCAGACCCTGGGGTGGGGGGGAGCCCCTGACCACCCCCGAGACCCTCTGCCCCTTATCCAACCCCTTGGCCCCGGCCTGGCCTGGCACCCTTAACACGCTGCTCAGAGCAGCGTGTCAGAGCTTTACCGCGTTGTATGCGAACCCACATTATAATGGGTCACGTTATATCGGGGTAGAGGTGTAGCTGGCTAGTGATGCACAAGAAGGAAAGAATGGAGCTGACTTTCAGAGCACAACCTGAGAGCTTGTGGTGACAGAAAAATATATCCTCTTAATTGTAAACTGAGCATGTGGGACTTGGAAGGTGCTGGAGGTGATTAACATGGAACCCCACAGCGCTGTTTTTAGTCACTTTTCAGAGTAGACCTACACTTTGAAAGAAATAATAGAAATGAGACAAACTTGTAACAGCCAAGTCAACAACCTCTCTGAGTGACAGTAACATAACAAGGGAATGGGCAAAAGTGGAATGTACATAGCACAGCAAAATTAAAATTGATTTGTTATGTCCAAAGGCCCCTGCGATCCTTCACCTAGAGTTAAAACATTGTTATACCAAAGAGATGAACATGTTTTTCTACTATCCCTAGATTGGATGCATCAAAGACGCATGGAACTGTAGAAAGAAATCAAAAGAGACGGTCTTCCCTTTCCTTCTATGGGACAGCAAATGTCTCTTCTGCTGAATCTTAATAAGTGGAAGCAGTTTTCCTGTCAGTCTCTGAAAAATTCTCCGTGGCCTCTTGCAGTGCAGTAATATCAGAAGCAACACTCAGCTGTTTTAATTGTTGGGTGTCCAGTCCCCCTGCCCAATAATTCCTATCTAGGCAGGGTAAAATATGCCGCCTAAACCACATGCTTTGGAAACCAAAATAAATGCTTCTCAGTTAAGAAATCTATTTTTTTTTTTTTTAAATTAGGATGGGAACAAAACAGGAAGGCTGTAATCCGTTCAAACACAACAAACATGAACGTGTTAAATCACTCAGTATGTGAATAGCGGCATGGTTTTCTCTTCTTTTTGTGTGTATCAGCTAGTCCCATTTAATTAATTTTCTAGAAACCTTCCTTAAGTTCCAGTTAACCCTTTACCTGCTGCCAAGATTAACCCAGGCTGTGGCAACTTGCTACCTTGTCTACTGCAACCTACACCAGCCTCTTCTTCTCTTGCCTTCTGGCATCATTGTGTCACATGAGTAGGAAATATTAGATGGATGTCTTAAAAAGAGCTGATTGAAATTCAGAAATCCCTTTCCACTGGACATGCCAGTGCTTTGAAAAGAAAATTGTTCCTAACTGGAACAAAACCTAGAAATTTTCAAAATTTTCCTTAAGAAAATAAAATCAATTTTTTTTATTTGGGGGGGCGGAATTGAAATATTTCCATTTGTTCCCTTCCCTTTTGCTACTCTTCCCCAACTGCGTCCCTGGGCTGACTCCTAGAGTTGGGGGAGCCTAGAAGCCATGAGAACCCCAGTTCAAGTCAGGACTCTCAGTTCCACAGCAGGGACCCTGGAAGTCCTGGACTCCCCCAGTCAAGCTAAATGGCAGGGCTGTCCTGGAAGCTTGATGCTGGAAACTCGGGCTCCCCCGCAGCCCTCCAGGTGACCTGGCAGGAAACTAGGCAGGGTTCTGTTGGAAGCTTGTTGAAACCAAAATGTTTCCATGGATCAGCAATTTCTGATGAAAATTTGTGCTGGAAAATTTCCTAACTAGCTTTAGCTTTGAATTTTGTATAATGTATAGTAGAAGATTCACAATGAAACACTTTTATTCCCTACCTGAAAAAAGTCACTGCTTAGAGACGTAGGTGCAGTCTAGGTCACTACTACTTTTGACACATCCATGTGTTTTTCAAAGCTTATTAAAATGGGAGAGTGTTTTTTAACACTCAAAGTGTGTACTTACTTCAACATGACCAAGTTGCATGTTCACTGTATGCTATTGCTCTTCTAACCTTGAAATGAGAGGTTTAACTAGCATCACTTTGTCCAACCATGGCTACTTCATGCATAATTGTTTTGCATCACTTTCTGTGTGCTTGTCCTATTATGTGTTACTGAGCTCTTGCAGAGTAACTAGGTATAAAATGGCTTATACATTACCCTCAGCATTTTTAGCCACAGAGCAAACCAGGAATTTCTCCAACTCTGATCAGTGCCATACCTGGGACAATAGAAGCTGTGACACTTCAAAATCCTGACATCTGCTTAATGTGTAATGATGATAAAGCTCTGTCTTCTCCTCTTTTACCACATCATGTGGAATTAGCTGTAGTGTTGAGCTCGTTGAAGGTGGTAGCTCCAGATATGGATGCTTTTGCTAGAAAAAGGTTATTTTTTTTTGTCAGAGGGTGTTTTGTTTTGTTTTGTTTTTTTAAGATATTGGACTCTACTTCTCAGCAGGCATGTATTGTCAAACTTAGAGGGAAATAGCAGATCACAGACTCAAGAGAAATGAAGCCCTAAATAGTGGTAATAGAAGTACTGGTTCTGAGATAGTGGAAATGTCAGGCAAGAACACCATTTAATATGATCTCAAGGGGAGAATTCAGGCTTACTACAGAAGAGCAGAAGACATGCTGTGGTGAGCCCAAAAATTATATTGAAAATTATATATGTAATGTCAGTTCTTCATATTAATTAAAAAGAAATATGGCCAGCTGCCTAGCACTCACAAATAGTAACAAAAGTGCTGCTGTAGAGTGAATGAAGGGAGGGAGACTATAGCACACGCAAACAAACAATTTCAGACCTGGGAGGAATTGCTGTAAGTAATAAGGAAATTGTCTGAGAAATTAAGAAAAATCCATTACAATCTGGAACACGGTTAAGCCATCCTATAAAAAGCAGTGGGGGGACACCTAGCAAGTGATGGTTGGGTACCTTGTTGTTAAGCACCTTAGAAAAGCCAGTGTTTGGTATCTACAGTCTGCTTATGGCCTGTCAGCAAGAATGCAGGGGGGTAGGGGGCAGCGTTCATACTGCACTCCCCATCAGTGCCTGGGCTGGGGAAGCTAATGATCCAACCAGCGGACCAAATACTTTGTTGACTCCTGGTCACGTGCCATGTGAGGCATATTGCACATATGCTACGAAGAAGCAAGAATGCACAAAGTAGAAATCATGGCAAAGAGCTGACTTCAGTTTAAAAACCAGTGTTCTGCTAGCACAATGCAGCTCTTGCCAACTGAAACTCCTGGAAGTTGGTTATGATCGCAGGCTCTGCACACTCCAGTTAGCATGCCTACTGCACTTCCTTTTGGCTGAGAGAAAGCAAGTATGGTGTCAGTCTAATATTGGATTCAGCCTGTTTCTGGGGAATTGTACCCTCCCTGCCAAGTGCAAGGTAGAGTTTTTTCCATCTCTAACTGCTCTGAACCCAGAAGGCAGCATTCCCAAAGCTGGTTGGGTATCCGTAAACTAGGCAGCAGCCTAAGATTGCAGATTTGGCCCGTTCACCCCTCTATCATGAAGGAGGGGCAGACTGGCTAAATCTGCCACTCTAGGCCTAGGTGGCATGCTGAAATGTTGTTTATCTTTAGTGGCCTCTGGGTGGGTGTTTCCTCTCCTTCATCTGAAACTGTTTATCCATAGGTTTCTGAGATGCCTCCAAGCTTTTGGGTAAATGGTTTCTATTATAGACTTAGAGAAGTGAGAATGAGACCTCATTTACTCTCAAACTATGGAAAAGCTTTTGCTGTAGCAGCATATTATTAACCTACAAGGTCAGCAGGTATGCTCTAGGGGAGCAAATTACTGCTTGAGCAGATAAAGAGCTGGTTAGCTCAGCCATTGGGGGTGGAAAATGTCATCTTTGTTTGGATACTGATATTGGGCGTGAAGACAAAGGCTGCCTGTGACTACAAAGTGTTGAGGTTGGAGAGAGAGATCACGAGGTCAGAACAAGGATCAATTTTTGCTTCACATGAAAGAGCTGAGTTAATAGGGATTGTACAATGTTTAAGTCAGTGCAAAATCTGGGTTAGGTGTTTCTCAAACTTGCTGCTTTCTGACAAGGAAGGAGTTGGAGACCATCCCTACCACCTAATTCAGAATGGCTTAAAGTTAGGAGCAGGAAGCAAAGAAATGGCTTATCTAATTGAATGGGAAGGGGGTTAGGTAACGAGTCTTGACATAGACAGAAAAAAAAAAAAAAAGGAATATAGGAGCACTCAGTCTAGTACTACTCTGTAAAATTACTAAACAGGGGAATGAGCTGGGGGAAGTAGTGCATGAAATTCTCTGAAATCATCATCAGAGCGCAGATAAGCGGTTTAAAAAAATGGGCCATGGGATAATATCCTTTACACAGGAATATATAGAATGGTCCCTTAAGGTGGCAGCACGCGCTTTTTTGATTAACAGTTTTTAAAAGGAGTTAATTTTTTATTTGTAGGAGGAAAAAATGAAGCGGGCTAAAACCAAGCCCTGAAAAGGCTTGTTTTATGAGGAGACATTTAAAAGAATGGGCTTGTCAGCTTAGAAAAGAGATGACTGAGGCAGGCTATGATAAGGGACTCTAAAATCATGAATGGTGTGGAGAAAGTGATAAACGACACTTCTGTATTCCCTTCACATAATACAAGAACCAAGGGTCACCTGATGGAAATTAATAGGCAGAAGGTTTAAAACAAATGTACAGAAGTACTTCACACAACACAGTCAACTTGTGGAACTTGTTGCCAAAGGATGTTGTGAATTCCAAAAGTATAACTGGGTTCAAAAAAGAATTAGATAAGTTCGTGGAGGATAACCATCTTGGTTAATCGTCAATCAGTGGCGATTAACCAAGATGGTCAGGGAAACAGCCCCATGCTCTGGGTGTCCCTAAACCTCAGACTGCCAGAAGCTGAGACTGGATGACAGGGAATGGCTCATTCAATAACTGCCCTGTTCTGTTCATTCCCCCTGAGCATCTGGCACCAGCCACTGTCAGAAGACTGGATACTGGGCCAGATGGACCATTGGTCTGACCCAGTATGGCCATTCTTATGTTTGTAATGCTGCTTATTAGAAGGTAGTACCGCATGAGAGACAGTCTGCAGAGGCTAAGGTACAGGACTGGAAGTTGGGAGATCTGTATTCTGTTCCTGGCTCATCGCCAATTTGTTCTGTGGCCTTGGACAAGTCAGATACAAACAAGTGGTTATTACTGTAATTTAGGGTTGCCAGGCATCCGGTTTTCAACCAGGGAGCACCCGGTCAAAAAGGGATCCTGGCAGCTCCGGTCAGCACCATAAGTGGGCTGTTAAAAGTTCGGTCGGTAGCCTAGCAGGGCTAAGGCAGGATTCCTGGCTCTGCGTGGCTCCTGGAAGTGGCTGGCATTTTCCTCCGGCTCCTAGGCAAAGGCATGGCCATGGGGCTCCTCGTGCTGCCCCTACCTCAAGTGCTGGCTTGAACAGCATGGCGGGAACAGTGGCCAATGGGAGCTGCAGGGGTGGCATGTGCGGCCGGGGGCAGCATGCAGAGCTGCCTGCCTGTGCCTCCGCCTAGGAGCTGGAGGGAAATGCCATCCGCTTCCGGGAGCTACTTGAGGTAAGCACTGCCCGGAGCCTGCAGTCCCTCCCGTGCCCAAGTCCTGAGCCCCCTCTCACACTCAAACTCCCTCCCAGAGCCCACACCCCAACCTGCTGCCCCAGTCCTGAGCCCCCTCCTACACCCAAACTCCCTCCCAGAACCTGCACTCTCTCTTGTGCTCCGAACCCCCCAGCCTAGAGTCCCCTCCTGCATCCCAAACCCCTTATCCCCGGCCCCACACCAGAGCCTGCACCCCCAGCTGGAGCCCTCACTCCCCCACGCTCCAACCCTCTGCCCCAGCCCAGAGCACCCCCACCCACTCCAAACCCCTCATTTCTGGCCCCACCCTGGAGCCTGCAACCCCAGCCAGAGCCCTCACCTCTCCTGCACCCCAACCCCTGCCCATCCCAGTGAAATTGAGTGAGCGAGCGAGGGTGGGGGAGAACGAGCAACAGAAGGAGGGGGGGATGGAGTGAACAGAGGCGGGGCTTTAGATAGGGGTGGGGCATCAGGGTGGGGTGGGGCAGGGGGCAAGGGTGTTGAGTTTTCTGCAATTGGAAAGTTGGCAACCCTACTGTAATTCATGGGGTTCTGGTCTATGATTGAGGCTAGTAGTGCACTAGGTGCCATAAGAACCAGAATAAAAAGATCCCTGCCCCACAGAGTTTATAATCTAATATGGATACTTACAGACAGACTGAGGGAATACAAGGAAACAATGAGACCATATTGGTCAGTGTGGCAGGCTGCTGGTGTGCTGAGACCACTGCCTAATTGTAGTCAAGTTTTTTGTAGGCATGACAGCAAATGATGAATTTGAAGGAGGATAATCAGGTAGGTTTGTGGACATTTATGGGGATCTCCTCCCAAACATGAAGGGAGGAGCATGGGAGGAAGGCATGAAGGTGCTTGTTTGAAAATACAATAATTGCACAATGGAGGCTACACTTATTGACCTATCAGGCGTGGAATTTGACACTGAATGAAACATGATGGCTAGGGTGGGGATAGGCTGTAAAGGGCCTTGAGAGTGACAATAAGCGGCTTATGTTTTTGGTGCGGTAGAGGCAGAAGCTAGTGGAGGGATGCAAAGGGGGAGGTGATGTGGTCAAATCAAAGGGCTACGAGTGATTTTTTTTTTTTAATTTTTTTTTTTTTTTAAGCAGCATTGTGAATGGGTATAAGTGGAGCAAGATTGTATTTGTCAAGGCCAGAGAGAAGGATGTTGCAGTATTTGAGATGCAAGATAAGAGCCTGGGTGAGCGTTTTAGCTGCATTGATGGATCGGAAAGGTGGTATTTTAGAGAGATTATTTTGGCATAACCCACAAGACTTAGATATATGTAGCCCAAGGTCCAGTGTGCTTCAACAGCAGCCCTGGGAACTACAAGTTGTGGACCACAAACTGCAGCATGTTGGGAGAACATCCTGGTTCCTGCCAGGATGTACCCTCTGTTCCCCCAGCAGGAGTTCTCAGCACTGACTGAGCTGGGAGCACATAGCAAGCAAGCAGAGAGGAGCTGCTGGACTGTAATCCTGTTCTATGTTCTTTACAGAATAAAGCCTTGTTCCTGGTGGCTTATCTGAGTGGGTGAACACACACTGACACACAATACAGAGCACAAAGGAGCCTAAGGTCCAGTTTCCAAAAGTTGTGTAAAAAGTCACAAGACAGGCTTCCCCTATCTTGAACAACCTCATACTGGACAAGTGAACAGGAGAAGGGGCATGTATAGCCTGGATGTGACAACGTAGAAAGAGGTTTGAGTCAAAGATGATGTCCAGGTTACATGCCTGTGTTGTGGTGGTGTCCACTGTAATTGCAAGAGGACCTGGGAAGGCTTGCATTGATCATCTACAAGAAGATGTAGGGGAGAGAGTGAGAGGCGCTGAGATTTTGGTTTGGACAGAAAGAGCCTGGAGTAGAGAGGTAGATCTGCACATCATCAGCATGTGGAGATGGTAGTTGAATTTGTGTTGTGCAGATGAGATTAGAGAGAGGGGGAGAGGGAGAAGCGGACCAAGGACAAAGCCATCTATAACCCCAGCAGAAATCTGGGCGAGAAGGAGTATCCTCCAAGGACATGCTAAAGAAGTGATTAGAGAGGCAGGAGAACTAGCATAGTACAGAGTCACGGAACCCAAGGGAGAGCAAGATTTAAAGAAGGAGAGCATGGTCAACTGTCATCAAGGAGGATGAGGATGGAGTACTGGTTCTGAGCATTGGCTAGGAAGAGGTCATTAGATTTAGTTTCTCTGCTGCAAAATGGGGATATGATGCTAACCATCTCAAAGTACTCTGAGATTTAAAGAGGAAAACACTATAATTATTATTTTAGGCCCTGATCTTGCAAACATTTATTTACATCCTTTTCTTTATTCAAATGAGTATTCCCCTTGAAATTAATGGGATTATTTATATGCATAAGTATTTCAATATCTGGGCCTTAAACCCAATGTACATTTATTTTCAAGCACATCTGTTGCTCTCTGCCTTTTATTGTTGCAAACTCTTTGTATCAACATTCCAGACTCACAAGTCCGAGAGTCTGGGGATGAGACGGCTCAGATCCATTCATCATTAGAGTACCTAGCACTAGCCACAGCTGATGGTCAGGCCTGATCCTGTGAAGTGCTTAGAGCCTCTTCAGAGGTATTCACAGAGAACTGAGTGGATTCAGCACATCTCTGAGAGATGTTTTCCCCCAGGACAAGCTTAAGGCACACATGTGGAATGGCAAAGAGGGAACATGCACTGCCACTGCCGAGCCATGTGGCTAGCCAGAGAATCTCATTCTCTAGTTGCACTA
The DNA here is from genome assembly GCF_002925995.2 of Terrapene triunguis. Classification (NCBI taxonomy): domain Eukaryota; kingdom Metazoa; phylum Chordata; order Testudines; family Emydidae; genus Terrapene; species Terrapene triunguis. Next base: position 3,915,453 of record NW_020664497.1, on the reverse strand, counting down.
TCGAGCAGATAGCCTTTGCCAGTACTAAATTTGCTTAGCATTAATGAAAGCTGTAGGTGATGCTTCCTGAAATCAAGACTTTTTCCTGTGTCCCTCAGTCATTGTGAGTCTTTGTCCTATGTTTTTGTTTCTTCAGTATGGATACAATGGTTGACCTCACATGAGGGGAACACACTTATACAGAACTTTAGAGTCCTAACAAGCCCTTCTGTTCCTACAGGAAATGTAAACTTAATTCTCTTCTATCAGATTATTTTTATGTTATGCTATAACAATTTTTTCTGAGAAGAGGATTGCTGTTCTATGTAAGCCTATACACATACAGAGACTCATAAATACGTTCTCCTATTTACTTTATTATATGTATTTATGGTGATTATTTCAAAGGAGGGTGAGGGAAGCATATTATTTCACATTGGGAAGTCTTGTTTTCGTTCTTGATTAGTGTACTAATCAAATTTTCTTTATTCTTTTCTGTAGCTAGCTGGAGTTGCTTTCCTTGCAGCCGGGCTTTGGGCATGGAGTGAAAAGGTAAGACTATGAGGGACTGTTGATGTTGCATTAACCAATTTCTTAAGTGTTTTTTAGCTTCCCATCCTCAAGAAACAATAAGAGTTAAAAACAACATCTGAGCTAAATTCTTAAGGAAAAAAATAATTTACTACTTTATAGAAAGTCCTAGTTTTTCCCTTCATAGGGATGGTTGTGTCTGTAGGGCGTATATACAATACACAGCACAGGTATAATATCCTCTTATATTTTGCTAGTTTAACCTTTTCTCTCCTTCAAAGCCCTGTGGTAGTCACCCCAGCATTACGCCATTATTTTTCCATTTGCCACTAGGAATGCGCTGGACTAAATATGTACAGGTATACAATTCAATCTACCAAGTGTGATAGCTGGAACCATCCATTATGTTGATAATGGTATGCTTTAGTCACATGTTTTTGACCTTTTTTTTTCTTAAAATTTCTTTCTGTTGGTAGCAACATTACTGTGACTTGCTTGTGATTGGAATTAAACAGGGTTTTGGAACTGCCAGTGCCTGGTGTATGTATTGTTGAGTTGCAATAATTGGTAGTGAAGGTGGGATATTTGTAGGGAAAAAAACGTGAGCCCTAATGTTGCAACTTCTGTTAACAAACTTTATTTTAGACTCTACTGTAGAGATGCAATACATCTATTTGGGTTATCTAGTCCAATTCCCTGCCAGTAAATCATCTTATTGTACACCTCCTAGAGTTTTATCTAGTCAAATTTTAAATGAGATGAGATTTCCCCCACTTGATGTGAGAGATTATTCCAAAGGCTAATAGTTGGGAAGCTTTTCTGATATTCAACCTAAATTTTCCCTTTCTTAGGCCTTGTCTACACTATGGGGGTAAATCGACCTAAGTTACGCAACTCCAGATACATGAATAACGTAGCTGGAGTCAGCGTAGCTTAGGTTGACTTACTGCGATGTCTACACCGCTCTGGGTCAACAGGAGACACTCTCCCGTTGACTTACTTTACGCGTCTTGTTCCGATGGAGTACTTTACGCGTCTTGTTCCACAGAGCGATCTGCGGTTGATCTAGCAGGTCTTCACTAGACTCGCTAAATCGACTCCCACTGCATCGATTGCTGTAGCATCGATCCCCAGTAAGTTTAGACATACCCTTAATTTCTTCCCATTACTCCTTAGGTGTGGTAGATAACTGAGATAACTGAGACATCCGAAGAAGTGAGGTTTTTACTCACGAAAGCTTATGCCCAAATAAATCTGTTAGTCTTTAAGGTGCCACCAGACTCCTTGTTGTTTTTGAGATATCTATTCCCCATCTCACTTCATATGCTGTTGAGGAACCGCTAAATAGATTTGAGAGCAAGGGCTGGAATTGGCAAAATTAAAACAGTATTGGGAGAAAAAGCACTTATTGGAATTTCAGTTACAGATTTGACCAACAACTGAAGTGAATTAGATCTGAGAAGGATGAGGCAAAAAAATCTTTTCCTTTTAATTGGTTAAAGAAAGACATGCCAAACATGCACATCTAAGAGCTTTTCTGTCTGTTTTCTCAATTCGCCTGTCTTCTCATATACAGTAGGCCAGGGTGATATTACTTAGAATCATGAAATGTAGGGCTGGAAGGGACCTCGGGAGGTGATTTATAGGCCCGGGGCTCCGGCTGCTGATGTGGTAGCGATTGTGGTAGTTGGGAGCCCCGGGCCCTTTAAATCGCGGCTGGGGTAGCAGTGGCGGCGGCCGGGAGCCTAGGAGCTCTGGCTGCTGCTGGGAGCCCCGGGCCCTTTTAAATTGCCGAGCTCCTTTTGGCACCCTCATCAGCAGCCCTGCCAGTACGGTCGTCTGTGTTCCGGCTCTTACCGGTATGCCATACCGGACCGGACCAGCTTATTTTCATCTCTGAATGATAGTCACCTTTTTCACAACTGCCTCACATTGTTGGCTTACATTCAGTGTGTGTAGGGTTACCATATGTCTGGATTTTCCCGGACATGTCCGACTTTTTGGCAATTCCCCCCGGATGGGGATTTGAGGACCAAAAAGCCGGACATGTCCGGGAAAATAGGGTGGGAGGGGTCGTGGGGCTTGGGTCCGGGCTGGAGCCGCTGGGGCCGGAGCCGCTGCGGCTGGGGGGGGCCGGACTGGGCCGTGCCTCCTCACGCCCCCCCAGCCCCAGCTTACCTGCTGCCTGCCTGCTTCAGGCTTCCCGCGAATCAAATGTTCGCGGGAAACAGAGGAGGGGGAAGAGCAGGGGGGGCGAAGCATTCAGGGGAAGGGGCGGAGCCGGGGCCCTATGGAGTGTCCTCTTTTTGGACACTTAAAATATGGTAACCCTAAATGTGTGATCTACTATAACTCTTACATACTTTGCTGCAAGTGCTACTGCCTAGTCAGTTATTCTCCATTTTTATATTTGTGTATTTGATTTTTGCCAGCCTATCTACTGGTTTTGTTAAGAAGTTTTCACTTCATTGGTGTTGGACAGACCTGCTCTCTAAGCAGCTACCTTGCTCAGTATGTGCATGTTAAATACAGACAAGTATGAAATGTTTGCTTCCCTTCTTAGTGATTATAGAAATCCATCTGAGCATTTTCAGGGGTCCAGCAGAAGCCATGTATGTAATGGGGCCTATTCTTCCTTCATTGTTTTGGAAAATGGAGAAAGTTTGAGCTAATTGTATTATAACATACAAGGTTTTTCCACTGTCAAAGAAATGCAAACCATTAATTTGTTTTGGATTTCTCCCTGTTCTGATAGGACTGTAGTATGAAACCTAGTTCAGTATATGAGACCATGCTACTTCCTGTTATGCATTTCCTAATCATTCTGTGAACATTGTAAAGATAAACAAATAACAAAACTTTCTTACCTAAAATCCATTTTCTCTGAATGATATGAGAGATTTTAATGTAATTAACACTTTTCTGTATATAAAACACAAACAGGTCTTGAAGAATCTGCATTCTCTTCTTACATTTAATTAAGCTCTTCCTATGCTATCCACAGTTTAAAAGAGGTGCCTAGTATTGTAATTACAGAAATGACTAACGCATAACCCTCTCCATCTGCCTGATGGCTTATACAACACACTGGGTTTGTTTTAAGGGAAACGTTTGCTAAATTTATATTCTTACATTGTAAATTGTTAGATCTCTTTAACAGTTCTGTAATTTTTGCACGTGGCATTCTGCTTTCCCACCAGTTAGTTTTTGCTGTTGATACTCCCAAATCTTGACAATGAGCAGTAAGATACCTAAAGTCTGTGGCTTAAACATTTGAATGACCCATAAACTGTGCATGTAGTTAGCTACAGATAAGATAAAACAACCAGTGAGAAAAACTAGTGTCTAAATCCCTTGATGTTACTGATATTCTTCAACTCTGGTGCAGATGAAGTGTGGATCTGTCCTGTCTACTTGTCTGTGCAGATAGAACTCTGAATGTACAGTAAAGAAACAACTCCATGAGCTATGATGCTGCAATAAACCGGGGAGATGAATTTATTTATAAAGCAGAACAGAGTTCACCAGCCATGGAGGTGGATGTGGGAAGAGCCAAGGAGAAGTTCTGAACTCTCCCCGAATGCAAACCGTTAATCTCATCCAAACGTATCTGGCTCCTGCATAATTCTGAATTCCTCACCTTTTTTTCCTCCAGACAGAATTAATTCAGCTTGATTCTTCAGCAGGGATTTTTATCATCTGGATTCATTCCTAATTTTTCTATCTGGGAGTGAGTGCCAGAGTCCAGCCTGTTCTACTTTTTTCCCAAAACAACCTTTGTTCACAGGAAAACCTCATCCAGGCAGATTGTGCTTGAGCTGACGACTGGCTGGAAGAAAAAATGAGTTCAAGGTGGGGAGAAATGAGTAGAACGGTTGTGGAAAGCTTCATTAGTGTGCAAACATGTTGCTACTAACTGATGGTTTCCAGTGCTCTGTGGTTGTTGTGCAAAAGCACTGTGTTATGCCAGAGTTTATGTTGGTGCTGCTTCCCCATTTGTGGGTTCTGATGAGTCAGGGCTTAAGAAAGAGTAACCCAAAAGGGCTGGAAATGGTAAATGTAGATTCCAGGAGTATCCATTGCAGAGAATGAGAACATGTCTCCAGTAAAAACCAGATGGACAACTCACTGCTTCATCTAGCAAGAACACTTTTTATATTCAACATTCATAATTATGAGAGAATCTATATCAGGGGTCGGCAACCTTTCAGAAGCGGTGTGCCGAGTCTTTCTTTCTTCACTCTAATTTAAGGTTTTGTGTGCCAGTAATACATTTTAACGTTTTTAGAAGGTCTCTTTCTACAAATCTATAATATATAACTAAATTATTGTTGTATATAAAGTAAATAAGGTTTTTAAAATGTTTAAGAAGCTTCATTTAAAATTAAATTTAAATGCAGCGCCCCCCCGGACCGGTGGCCAAGACCCAGGCAGTGTGAGTGCCACTGAAAATCAGCTTGTGTGCCGCCTTTGGCATGCGTGCCATAGGTTGCTTACCCCTGATCTATATATTCTCAGTGACTTTTTGGAATGGAGAATGCCCAGGCTATGATAATTGGTCAGAGTGAAGTCTAGCATGCAACTGCTTCTCTCTAGTTCTTGTACTTTTTGACAAATGCTGATTAAAAGTAAAGTTCTGTTAGCATGTTACTGCTGCCAACCTGGCAGCTCTAATTAGAGCCCAGTCTGGCAGTTTGTTTTTAAATTATAGAGGAAGGTGTAATAACTCTTAAATATCATTGGGGTGCTAGCCATGTCCAAAAAGCAGCAACCCATACCCACAAAATTTCCCTAAAGCAATATCCTTGCCTTTATATTTACATGCTTATTAGAGGATAGTATTGAATCTCTAAAATCCTCCTTTTGTGATGTGTATTTTTAGTTATTCCAGCACTGGTGTGTCTGTTGAATAGCAAGATGGCAATATACAATACTTTGACAGAAGTAGGCTGCTTCTGTGAATTATATTTCTGAATTCTCTGTGACCTCTCTTTTTACTATTGGATTTAGTTTGGTTGAGAGAACCACACATCTTCATTTCATGGCATAATTGCCAGCACTGCTTTGTAATGGGCACTCTATAACCTGTTGATCTTTACCCATTTTTTCAGTATAGAGTGAAAGACCGAGGTCTTCCTCAGTTTAGAAAGCTTCTTGTATTCATATTGCTGGTAACTTGTTGGAAACCTTCATGCTTTCACAAAGTTGGGGACCACATGGATATCACCAAAGATCGGTCTTGTACTCCCCACTTTTCTTTGTTCTGTCTCTCTTAATAAAACAATACTAACCATAGTTTGTCCCATGCTCTATTACTATATTAAAAATTATTGCAATTATGCTCTTATTTACTTTCATCCATCTAGAAAGATCATCTTTGTGTACATTTATAACTGGTTGTACACTTACATTTTGTATGTAATTTTTAGTTAATTTCTATTATGGTAGTGTTAAGAACCTCAGCACAGATCGGGCTTCATCATACTAAGTCCTATGCAAACACATAACAGAAAGATAGTCTCATAGACCTCATGTTCTAAGATTAGGCAAACTACAGTAAGCAAAGAGGAGGAGGATGAACAAGGATATAATAAAGACAGGTGCATATGCATAAGCTAGTCATAATGGTCAATGAAAGCCAAAACAATGTTGTATTTTGGAAGGGAAGTGTTGCTAAATAACCGTTATGTGTTCATGTCATCATATGGTCTCAAGGAACTATTAATTTGATGTAGGTTCCCCTGTAACACTGGCATAAGATTGTTTGTTAATACATTGCTTTCCCTCAGTTTGCAGCAAGATGTCCAAGGAGACACCCAAAGCATGGTAGGAGTCAAGATGAATAGAATTCAAGAGTACAGCAAAATGTCTTGAGGGGAAAACACCCATGTCTCTCAAGACAAAAACATCCCTCACAGATCTATCATCTGTAACCGGTTCCTTGGCAGCTGTGACATTGTTCAGGGCTTTAATGGGAAAAGGTGGTTCTGAAGCATGAAAGCTCCCTTGCCACACTGAGCATGCTAATTGTTTTGCTGTGGCCCTAGTGAAATCCTATGGCTTGAAGCTAGGTGGAAATGCTGTGATGGTTCCAGGCTTTTAGCACCATCTTGTGGTAGCCTGTTTAGTTGAAATCTCCATGAAGATTATTTTTCTGCAAAGCTAGTGCTCCATTGTGAGTTTTCTGTCACCTTTTCTCACCTCAACTCTGCTTCAACTAATTTGCTGTTCTGGATGAAGAAATGGTGTCTCTGATCAAACACCTATTTATAAACAATATTCCAGGAAAACCTTCTTGTGGTGTGCAAGCTTCCCCTAGGCCTAGAGGGTCACATGCAAAAGGTGTTCATGGTCCTTGTGTAACCAACACACCTTCTGTGTGTGGTGTTTTGTCCCATCTAGTGGCACAGAGACCACTTAGAGAGCAATTAATGAGTGTGCTCTACAGCCTTAGCTAACAGCCAGTTGGCTTTTTAGCTCATGTGGTGGTAGAGGCTCATGCACTAAGCTCCAGAGGGCCCAAGTTTGATCCCGCCCGCTGATGAGTAGGGTCTGTCAGCGTTACAAGTGGGGGCTTGTCTGGGATTTCAACTGGGAAGAGACTGAAGCTCGGGACGTGCTTCCTCAGCTAGGGGAAGTATGTAACCCACACATCTCCTGGGTGTGGTGTTCTGTCCCATTTAGTGGCACCAAGACCACTTAGAGAGCAATTAATGAGTCTGCTCTATGCCTTACCTAATAGCCAGTTGGCTTTTAGCTCATGTGGTAGAGGCTCATGCACTAAGCTCCAGAGGTCCGTTCGATCCTGCCTGCCCACGACCAGGGTCTGTCAGTGTTTCAAGTGGGACAGAACACCACACCCAGGAGGTGTGTGGGTTACACTTGCATGTAGACTTTTGTCTATGCACCTTTTTACTCTTGTTCCAGAATTTCCTCTAAAACATCAATGTGGCATTAGTGGCTCCTCCATGCTTAAATTTTTTTTTTTAAGTGCCTTTGCATTCCCTTTACTGAAAGCCTGCCCTAGCTCTAATTTGGCATAAGACAATAACAAAATAAAGTAGACTTTTTTTAAAATAAAGATTTCACACATTTGAAACTCTTCTCTCCCTGATAGTTTCAGCAGCTCTGCCTACACAAGGGTAAAAGAAAGCTTACGTTTGTGGAAAGTTGACATAAATGTGCATAGCTGCAGATTACCATGAATCAGAGTATTTTTTTTTTCTAGCTTTCTGTGTTTCCAGGTGTGAAATGGGAGAGGATTGGGCTCTGCCATGTCCTCCTGGGGTAATCTCACTGTCTCATTCCCTCTGGGGCAGAAAGGCATCACACTGCTCTCTTTCCCTCTGAGCTTCCCATCTCTTTTCCCTCCCACTCTGTCCCTTCTATTTTTTCTGGTTTGTTGGGTGACCGGTGGGGAGGCAGGTCAGGGAGCTGGAGAAGCTGAAGGTTAGGGAGGCCTGGTGTTTGGATGGCTTGACCTTTGTGGGACATATCTGTAGGTATAATACACAAATTAGCATGTGGAAGATTGCATATTAAAAATTTTCCGGAGAGTATTTCTGTGTTTATGATGGCTATTTGCAAATACATTGAATTAATAAGCAAGTAATGAATGCAGGAGGAGACAGAAGTAGAACTTGGTGGGGGGGGGTGGAATAAAATACAACTCCTGATCATGAAAAACGTGCTCATTTTGTTTACCTATTTTCCCGTGTGATTATTCTCTTTAGGGTGTATTATCTGATCTCACGAAGGTAACCCGTCTCCATGGCTTTGACCCGGTGGTACTTGTCTTGGTGGTTGGTGGAGTGATGTTCGTTCTGGGATTTGCTGGTTGCGTAGGAGCATTGAGGGAAAACATCTGCCTTCTGAAGTTTGTAAGTAACTTGGTGGTGCTGTATGGTGGCTCAGGGAAAAGAGAAGATGGTGTCATAGTTAAAGGAGAACTGCTAAGTGAAACCAGACATTTGAATTAAGTGCAGATGTGTGTGGTCAATGTTCCTGCTGACGTGGCTGGGGCTGGTATCCAGAACAGCAGTACATTTAGACTTACCTCTTTCTTTCTCTTACATTCTGGAATGTGTTCCAATACCAGAAGTCTCACTGCAACCCATAGCACTTGTAATGTCATAAAATTAGGCATTCTAGGATACCTTCAATGAAACAGGAAATGTTGAAAGGATTTCGTGGAAAGTTTTTATAATTTTTATTTTCTTAAGTTAAAATGCATTTCTCTTCTGAATGGTTGGTAGGTGGAACTGTAGGACCCCAGCACAGAAATCAATGCTTAACTCAGTTTTAATTTTAATGTTACACTGGATCCAGAAGCTAACTGCTAAATTGAGAAAAGAGTTGAAATAAAAATCCAGCTAGCTACCTTTGTCAGGACCATTATTTTCGTGTGTTGCCATCTCTGACTGGCTTATTCCTTTTTCATTATCTCTGCGAAATGGGACTATGACAGTGTCTATGTTCCCTGCAGACTTTAAGACGACCAAATAAGAAGATAACTCCACCTATTGTATTTTTTTCCCCACTGTGTTTAATTTAATTGGCCTTGTGTCTTGATCAGATTTGTACTTTGTGAGCATTTTACTGAAGTCCTTGTATCTACTTTTAATTGAGTTGAGACGTGGTTATATTTGAAATAAGAGTTTTATAATCTATGTCCTGTGACTTTATTTTGCAGTTCTGTGGAGCAATCGTACTTATATTTACATTGGAGCTGGCTGCGGCCGTGCTGGCTTTCTTGTTCCAGGACTGGGTGAGGGACCGGTTCAAGGAATTCTTTGAGAATAACATTAAATCCTACCGAGATGACATCGACCTACAGAACCTCATTGACTCATTGCAGAAAATTGTAAGTCATCTTTTCACTTGTCACATTTTCTTCCTCTTTTTCACCCTAAGAACAATCTTAGTCTTTTGAGGTTTTCCAGTTGTTGGGATAGCATTTCCTCACAGGAGACTAAAAAAAAATAATTACTTACGTTCTGCCTTCTTTGGACTGCCTTGATTTTACTCAATGGTGTCAATAGCTGTGTCCCTCCAGCAAAATGAAGATAACTCTCAATTCCCTAAAATAATTCTGCAACCAAGCAAACTGCATAGTTGTTGACTTAATTGTCACATTGTGTTTACATGGACTTCACTGTCCATGTACACGGACACAGTGCAGGACCTTTCTGTTTCAGCAACCTAGACCTCTACCACTTGAGCCAAAGGAGAATATCTCAAGTATAGTGGTATTAGGTCTTATCCTCAATGGGCCAGTCTCAAAGGGTACTTCTTCCCTACAGTTAGCCTGGGTGATCAACGCCTGGGTGCCCAGGTTAGCCTAGCTCAGGGGTGAGCAGCCATACTGCAAAGCCCTACCCGAATTACTGTGCACTCACCTGCATGTATTACGAGGACTTCTGGGGGGCATGTCCCATGGGCTTTTGTGCTTCAGTAAGCTGAGCTGCTCTCTGGTTCTTTCAAAATGATTTGTTGGAGAACTTCTCTGCCCTTCTGGGTATGTGGGAAGGCATTGCAGGCCTATCAGCACTCAAGTGATTTAGCTTGTGTGCTGCAAAGTTGGCAAGTTACCAGTCTCACTGAAAGCAGAACCTGGGCTCTAACCCTGAGCCAGCTAGCCCAGATTGAAAGCACCACTATACTCAGATGAGAGGTCTGTGTGTATGGCAGGAGGGGAGTTAAGAGCAACACCTGAGCAAGAGCCCAGGTCACTCTGTGCAGTGAAGGCCTATCCTAAAGAGTAAGACAATTCTACTAATGGAGTGGTGCTAACATTCCATCCATTAGATGGCATGCATGCACACACCAGGATATTACAAGGCCTACAGTAATAATTGAGTGATGGTTTCTAGATCAGTTGGCCAACAGCTTCTTACCATAATGTAAGTATGCAAGGCAAAGAACACCTCTAATGCTACCCATGTGCTCAGTAAGCACTTCATCAGGGACAAACTTTCTAATAGAACTTCAAAGAATAACCATTGTGTATGTGATCTCACACAGGCTGTGGTGAAGGGGGTCAACTTCCTCTGTCCAGTGTTTTTCCCCCATGGCACAGAAGATTTTTACAGGCAATTTCTTTCCATCCTTTATGGGCTAAGAACCAGAAATCAGTCTCTTAGCATTGCTACCAGTTTCTGAATCCTTGGCAATCTTGCACTTGCCTTCCACTTGGATGGTTGATGCAAGTAGCGCCAGCAACAGCTTCCCCTGCCCCAATGCTCTTTTTGTCCATTCCTCCAGGTGTTAACCACTAGATGTAGAAGTGGTTAAAGACTAGCAGAAAGACTATCTTTCTGCTAGCTCAGATAGTCATGTAGACCCTTGGAGATGTTCTAATTCTCAGATTTCTACACTGGCAGATGCTATAGGCAATTTGTGCAATGTGGTGCTCTTTAGTAGACTCGATTAGGTCACACAGCTCATTCTTACCTGCTCGCAATGAGTTCTCAGCATCAGTAAATGTCTCAGCTCAGCATACTATTTTCATGTTTCCTGGTGTTGCTATTGATCCAGGTTTAATGCAATGAGACAGGCTAATGTGCTAAGCTGATTTACAGGTGAACCCTTATTAAATGCTCTTAATAAAAATAAAAGGCTAAATTTCCCCGAAAGAGAGTTCCACGGCTAGATTATCAGGCTAAGAAATGTGGAAATAACAAAGCCAGAAAATCTCTGAATAAGCCTCACTCACCCACAGTGGGTAACAGTTAGGCAACAGGGAAACAACTTGACATCCATCACTAAATGTAGCTCTGTAAGATTAAGGAAACTCTTCAAGAAGGTACTGCCGTATTCTTTCAGTGCCACGTTGAAATCTGTCTTCTAACTAGGCATGGGCCGACTTGCAGTGCCTTCAATATGTGACTCCGGGATAGTGAAAGAGCTTTTTGTATACAGCTCATTGCACTGACTAATGCAAAGTCATATTACCTTGTGGCTTACATTTGAGCAGGGCTTCTCCTTTATAGCCTTACCTTACTTGCACAGACTGATTGCACCTACTAAAACTGCCAAGGCTTCTAGCAGTGATTTTTTTTGAGGGGGGGGGGAGGGCAGGGGGAGAGTGGGAAGGGAGAAGTGGTGGATGAAAAGGCGGAAATCCACTTACTGTTGTCTCCAAGTTTTTATGTACAACCTCTGAACCATATTGATATAAGGAAGTAGAAGGAAGGTATTGACCCAGAATAATTTTTAGCAGTTCCCCCCCCCTCCTTCTAGCCACTATTGCAAACCTTTTTTCCTCCAAAGTTTAATGCATTTTTTCTGAATTGCCCAAATTATTGTGACACTATCCATTCTAAAACAAACTTATTTTCCAGTGTTGAGTGTTGGATGTTGTTTAGTTTTTTCTCTCTAATGGAACACAGTATATTTGGTCCACACTTCCCATAACATTTTAAAATTATAATGGAGACTTTTGAAAATGTCTTGTTTCATTAACCAGGCTATTTTCTCTGGATCAGTAAATTTGTTTGTTTGATTCTTTGTCTTGTTAGCTCAAATCATGTATATATCTTTTTGGTGAAAACATTTCAGGAATGTGTTTCTGATTAAGCTTTGTGAATTTTGTGAGTTTTGTATACAAATTTCACAGTAAAATGGGAATGGGAAAATCCTACTTTGTAGTGGAGATTTTAAGTGTTTAATTACAGTTTCATAAACACTGACATTTTGGGAAAGTTCAATCTCTGTAACATTTTTCTATATTTGCTTATGGCAAATGCTTGTGTAACTGGTCTGTAGAGGGTGGGACAAAGTTGTACCCCATAACTATTCAAAATTCGCCAGCTGTAGTTTTGCTTTGTTTAACAGTACCTCATCTAAAGTATATAAACACATAAATTGCTTGATTAATATGAGAATGAAGCCCTCTTTATATAAAATGAGTACAGCATAAGTGGACAGTGGAAGTGCATGGTTTCCATAATGTATCTACCTGAAACCGGTGGGATCAACTCATAGAAGTGAAGTGATATTTCATTTTCTGAGGCCAAGTCTGTCCATAGCCTTTCTTCTGATTCTACCATTTAGAGTGCCAGTTGTGATGACGTTGATGTCTGTCTCCAGGAACTGGATGGAAGTTACAATTTTAACAGATACCATGGTCTAGGGCAATGGTTTTCAAACTGCGGGTCACAACCCAGTACTGGGTTGCGGAATGTAAGGCACTGGGTCATGGCAGTTCCAGTCAGTACCGCCAACCGGGCCGTTAAAAGTTAAAAGTCCCATTAAAAGTTCTGTCAGTGCTGCCCGGCTAAGGCAGGCTAGTCTCTACCTGTTCTGACACCGCACTGCACCCCAGAAGCGGCCAGCAGGAGGTCCGGATCCTAGGCGGGGAGGCAATGGGGCTGCCCCCACTCCGAGCACTGGCTCCCAGCCAATGGGAGCTGAGGGGGGGAGGGGGGGGCAGTGATGCCTGCAGGCAAGAGCCACACAGAGCTGCTTGTGTGCCTCTGCCTAGGAGCTGGACGTGCAACTGGCCGCTTCCGGGGTGCAGCACGGTCTGCGGTGCCAGGACAGGCAGGAAGCCTGCATTAGCACTCCTGCTGCTCTGCTGACTGGGAGCTGCCCAAGATAAGACTGTGCCCCAACCCCTTGCCCCAGCTCTGAGCCCCTCCCAAACCCCTCATCCCCAGCTCCGTTGCGTCACAGGCATCAACAATTTTCTTCAACTGGATTGCCAGAAAAAAAGTTTGAAAACCACTTGTCTAGGGTAAGCAACATGGAGCTGGATATTAGGGACTTCAGAATTCTAATTCTTGCTTGGCCATTGATTTACTGTGTGGCCTTAGAAGAGTCACTTTACCTCTCTGCCTCAGTTTCTCTATCTGTTAAACTGAGCTGATAACACTTGTCTATCTCACAGGACTATTATGAAGATGATTTTCTTTATACAGCACTTCTAAGTTTTTCTTCTTCTGTTGCAGAACCATTGCTGTGGTGCTCAGGGGCCAGATGACTGGGATCTTAACATTTACTTCAACTGCAGTACTGAAAGCAAAAGTCGTGAGAAGTGTGGGGTCCCCTTTTCCTGCTGTGTACCTGATCCTGCTGTGAGTTGTTTCCTGGCTTTGTATTTCTATATTATTATTATTGGAGAATTTTGAAGGGATGTGCTTCCTGAATATGCTGTAATGTCTAGGGTTTTAAGAAGAAGGGAAATAAAGATTGGGAGGAAGAGAGAGTTTATTTTCCAGCATATTTTCTCCTTTTCTATGTGTTTGGGAGTGGGAAGAGTATGAAAAGACCTAAAGAAAAAGAACTGGAAGAGTAAATGAAGATGATGGAGGGGAGAGCCTCTGAGAATGTATGCTACATTTGCTCCTATCTTGCTGGAGAATCTGTCTCGCTGTACATTGCTATTCCAGATTCCGCAGAGATCCAAAGAAACCTTAGTCTATTGCTGAAACACATTGGTGTCAGAACTAGAGAAACTATTTTTGTACCACCGAAGCCCGTGGATGTTGGGTTTAAGTATTGTTTTGTTAGAAATCCATTGTTTCCTTGAGTTCCTGGTCTCTTGTTCCCAAAGCTGATGGGATCTGGGAGTTCTGTCTGAGCAGTGTGCTCAGCCCCTAGGGTGAAGGGTCTTAAAACTGTTCTATACCCACCCTTGTGTTAGATACAATAGCAAGGACTCACTGGCTGTATTGATAAAATGAGTAATCATATTGGCCTCAGTGGGATTTATGCGCTTTAGTGCTTTGCTGGATTCGGGCCCAAAAGCAGTTGGTCTGGCTTGCTTGCCTGGCAGTGACATGAACCTTGAGTTGGGCATGAGGACTGTAGGATCTCAGTGCTTCAGAAGAGATTTGAAGGACGCCCCTCTCTCAAGGTTTGTGTTTTTGTGTGTATGGGTTTTTTATTTTTTTTTAATAGCAGTCTGAGTTAGTACCACTCAGTTTGATTTCATCACAAACTGTTGTTTCTGGCATTCGCTACTCTGAAACACCTCTTTGCACAAGATGCTATTTTTGGCATTTAATTCCTATAACTGCAAATTATGGTAAATTGACAACTATAATTATGAAGCAAACAGGTTTTCATTTTTATTTTATTTTTCTTTGCTTTCCTCTTAACAAAACTGTGGTCTTGAAATGAATCTCAGAATTGCTCACACACACAAGTATCTCTTTATCTATTGAGGCCACAAGTAATTTCAGTAGTCTCTGTGCTCTGTAAGGCTTAGAGTTCAGTACGTTTCAATATCCAGTCCTATTTTTAGGGTTTGTTAGAATTTTAGAGTCTGGTTACTTGGTAGACTTTTGAACTAAATGCACTAAAAATAATCCAAGTCAAATAGCTTGTGATATGTAGGAGTCCAGCTATTAGCTGATCAAAATCATAAACATGCCACCAAAAGGGGGAAGAAAGGGAGCACGACTGGCTTACAAAAATCCCCTGCATTCTTGTGTAAATAAATAGGCTGGGTTTTTTTTTTTTTTTTTTAATCCCTTCTTCAAAATGTTCAACTGTCGTTGTGTGGGATTTCAGCCACACAACTCCATAAAGCTGGTTGAAGTCAGTTGGCTGAAGTGACACAAGTTTTTGAAGGTGTAGGTATTTGGTCGTTAGCCTTTCAAGAAGTAGGTGTTGGAGATGTCTGCAGAATAGTGATACAGCTAAGGGGGCTGTAATTTATTATGTTGGGTAGGCCTTGGTGATAAAAACTGAGAGGTGGAAGAAACAAGTTTGTAAGGATATGTGGGGCCTATAAAGTAATGGGATAACACATCACATGCTGAAGTACATGATCATGGTCTTATAAAAAGATAAGCATTAAAAAAAAATGAAATTGTGGAGCATGAACAGAAGACAGAAAAGTTCCCTCAGTTGGTGTTGGTTGTAGTTTGATCATGAGTCTTCTAACAGATAAACATCTTCCTGTCAACTCAAGCTGGTAGGATTATATTAATATTTCTAACTTTTTTCCCCCCCTCCCAGCAAAAGGTTGTGAATACGCAATGTGGATATGACATCAGAGCACAGGTGAGCATCTGCTACCCACAGTGTTGGTGTTTCTAGCTGATGGTTGTTCAGATGTGTGATCTAACATACTGATAAATTAGATTGGGTCACTCTTTTAAAAAAAACTTAAATATTTTGGCCTATCTTTTAAATTTGAGAAACTAAGAGTAATAGTCCAATGTTTATTCAGGACCTATAACATAGATCAGCAAGGCAAAACTATGAGAACAAATAACTGTATGCTGGTCTATACCATCACCTGCATGGAAGCTGCTCTGGTCGTCAGAGGGTCTGCCTGTACTAGGGACAGGGGGAGAGAGACCATGGATATGTTCAGGAGCGGCGCCAGGGTTTTTGGCGCCCTAGACAGGGGTCCTTCCGTGCTCCTGGTCGTCGTCGGCAATTCTGCGGCGGGGGGGTCCTTCCGCGCTCCCGGTCTTCGTGGCACTTCGGCGGCGGGTCCCGGAGCACGGAAGGACCCCCCGCCGCTGAATTGCCGCCCCCCCAAATCCTGGTGCCCTAGGCGACCGCCTAGGTCGCCTAAATGGAAGTGTCGGCCCTGGATGTGTTTCATCGGTGGGAGGTAGTGAGGTGGGGCTGTTATCACTGAAAGAAGAGACTCAAAGTTCAAGTGTATTCTAAATAAGTTTCTATGCTTCTGGTTATTTATCTGAACTTTTGAAGGGTGTTCCTAATTAATAGTCCATTTGCAGCAAGAAACATGTACTGATTCATGAAACTGAAGACGATCTGAGTTACAAGTCTCTAGTTCTTGTACTTCTGGATTCCTTTTAAAAATACTAGTTCTGTCAACTACAGACCCATACAAATAAATGTTGGCTGCATAGTTATAGTAAATATAAGTGGAAAAAGTAACATGCTTTTTCTTCCCCCTCTCTCTACACAGAAGAAAAACCAATGGGACAATTTAATTTTCACCAAGGGTTGTATCCCTGCTCTTGAAGCTTGGCTACCCCGAAACATCTACATTGTTGCAGGAGCCTTCATAGCTATCTCATTGCTGCAGGTCAGTGGTTTCATTCTTCTACTGCTACAGTAAAAGCTTCAGCCTCTCATCTGCCTAATATATGGTAGTTGGAGGAAAATAATATTTTAGAAAATTTGAAATCCTTGTGTTTTGTGAGAACAGTATGGGAAAAATTTAGCACTGTGTTTTGCAGGATGAAAGTGTATGTGGTTTTATTTTAATTTCTTAGCTTTGTGAAATGTTAACTCTCTTTAAGGGGAAAAAATGCATGGTTTTTAGGTTTTTTAGTCACTAGTAAGGACAAGGCTGCAAATTGGGGAGATGTTGTAACCTCTCATTTCCATAGACCTATGTTCAAGCTTGCCTTTGTCACAAGTTAAAGTGGGTTTGCTGGTCTCATTGCATTTTCATGCCCCTTTTCGTCAATATCCTAAAACCACCACATGATCTGGTACCAATGAACCTATTTGGTAATCTGTGCTCAGGAGAAGCCCAGGACTAGAACAGTAGCAATGTCTGATCTTTAACTGGCTCATCTTTGAGATCATAGAATAGGGTTACCATACGTCTGGATTTTCCCGGACATGTCCAGCTTTTTGGTCCTCAAGTCCCCGTCTGGGGGGAATTGCCAAAAAGCCGAACATGTCCGGGAAAATACTAGTCCCCTGCTTACCTTAGAGCGGCTCCGGCAGGCTGCGAGCTGCAGGCGGATTCCCCCAGACATCTCAGCTTTGTGTAGCTGAAGAGCCGAGCTGCCCGAGCGCTACCGGTTTCACTGTTTGCCGGGCAGCCCCCAGACCTCCAGACCCTGCGCCCCTGGCCGGGCGCTTCCCCAGCGCAGCCGGAGCCCAGGAGGGGAAGCGCCCGGCCGGGGGCGCAGGGTCTGGAGGTCTGGGGGCTGCCCAGCAAACAGTGAAGCCGGTAGTGCTCGGGCAGCTGTTTCGCGTGGCTGGGAGGGAGGAGGGGGAATGCGGGGCGCTCAGGGGAGGGGGGCGGAGTTGGGGTGGGGCCGGAGGGGCGGGGCCAGGTCCCCGTGGAGTGTCCTTTTTTTTTTTTTTTTTTAATTTTTAAATATGGTAACCCTATCATAGAAGTCTTCAGTGACTAGGTCTTCTCCTTAAATCAGTAAATTATTTTACACTGCATGATGTACCCACAATGAAATGTAATCGGAGAAAACTGAATTTTCAAAAATGGCCCAACTTTTTGTGAAAAACTTAAGTTTTACTGCTTTTGGGGGGGGGAGGGGGGAAACACATGCACACGCACAACCTTTTCCCAAAATTTTCAACCAAAACCAGTTTTCATTGAAACATTGCAAAAGTTTGAATGTTGGGGGTGGGTGGGTGTTTAATTTGAAAAAGGCCATTTCATGGCAATTTTTTTGAAATTCAGTTTTGGTGAAAGGCTCAAAATGATATGATATTTTTCACACTAAAGTTTGTGGTAAATGTTTCATCCCTTTGGCACAGTTAAATGTGAATTAAACCTACAAAAAGCTTTCAAAGTGGAATATTGACTGAAAGAGAGAGAGAGAGGGTCAGGCTATATGATGATCAAAGGGATGGAACGCAAGGCATATGAGCAAAGACTGAAGGAACTGAGTACGTTTAGTTTGGAAAAGAGGAAATTGAGGAGGGATGTGATAGTGGTTTTCAAATACTTGAAAGGCTGCCCTAAAAAAAGATGGAGAAGTTTTTTTTTTTTTTTTTCTTTCTTATCACAGAGGGCAGGACAAAGGACAGTGTGTTCAAACTACTGCATAGCAGTTTTAGATTAAATTCTCAGGAAAAACTTTCTAACTTTAAGAACAGTAGGACAATGGAACAGACTGCCTACGGAGGTTGTGGAAGCTCCTACACTGGAGGTTTTCAAAATGAGGTTGGACAGCCATCTGTCTTGGATGGATTAGACACAACAAATCCTGCATTTTGGCAGAGGGTTAGACTGAGTAGATGACCCTTGGGGTCCCTTCTAACACTCTGATTTTAAAAATCTTCAAGTTGAATCACTGAACTGGGCAGAAAAATGGAAATGCCTGAAATGTTTAAAAGTAACTGAAGTAATGGGAGAGTGTTAGACCTAAAGGAACCTAGCTGTGCCTGGCTCCCCACTCGGACACACAGAAGTCATGTGATTGTTCCCAGCCCTGTAGAAGTGTTGCATGAAAGCATCTATTTTTGTTTTATGGGCCAGATTATGTCACCCTTATTCCCCCCCCCCCCTTTCCCCCCGGTAGTGTGTAGGGTGAGAAGTCCCTGAGCCTGCAAATATCTTAAGCATAACTTCACTCACATGAGTAGTTTCATTAACTTTAATGGGAACACTCATTTGAGAAGAGTTATACATGTGCTTAAGTGTTTGCAGAATTGGAGCCTGACTAAGGGTAGCAGAATCTGGCCCTTTACTCAGAGCAGCCTCACAACTTGGTAATCTTCTGAATGTGTGTTTTCCCTCCCAGACTGCTTACAGGTTTGTGTCTTTTTGTGTTTGTCTTTAGATTTTTGGGATTTTCCTGGCCAGGTCACTGATTTCGGATATTGAAGTTGTAAAGGCAGGTCATCTTTTCTGAAGACTAAAGCAGACACCAGCTGTGAAGACAAATACATTTCACTGCTATTGATTTGACATCAAGGTGAAAAGAAATTGACAAACACACAGGCCTTGGAGTGCTCCAGGTTTTAAAAGCCTTATTTTTGTATCAGCCAGATGTTACTCTGCTTCTGCTTTTGCTGCAGGCTGGTGCAGAAAGAACACACTGCTTCCTCCCCCAGATCCCCTTCTCCCCAATGCAACATCTGTTTCTTTTTCCAAGGGGAAGACTAGATTTAAACCTCTTTTGATGTGGAAGAGATTCCCCTAAATCTATGAGGGATGGACTAAAAGACTCCAGTAAGCAGAAATGGAAACTGCTATAAACCAGTCGCTTACCTTGAAGAACTTGCTGCTGTAAGGGCTGTTTTGTCTTGGCTCCCAGCTACTATCACTGGAGGTTGCAAATGTTGCATTCATTATGTGGATCATAGCTGCATCTGTTATGGTGTTTGTCATGGTCTTAGAAGAGAGTGTCCTAAAGATCGACAATGATCACGTTGATGGAATAGGCAAAGGAGGTTACTTAATGTCTATTCTCAAAACATCGTAGTCTGTTCTCGAAACACCAAGCATTTCATTGTGTCCTATTTGAATGGAAGGCCCAGGTAGTTATGTCATTGGATTATTGGGAGTCATGATAGTCTTGGTATTAGAGACCGTAAAAAAATGCCATTAAGTCTCCAGTTGTCAGATGGAACCTCAGCTGTGCAGAAGTAGGGAATGTCCCTATATGACCTGAGCTAATGTAGATATTTCAGTAGGGACTCAAATGCTTGAGTAACAGAAGCCACTTATTTTGAAAGTTCTTGCCAACATAAGTTTCTCAAGAGGGAGTAATTTAATTATATATTGATAGCATATTTGGAAATCTTTTCATGAGGGTAGATGGATTCTCTGATGCTATTTCTCCTTTTTAGATGTTTGTAAATAGTTTTAATTTATAGAGGAGAAAATCTCACCGTTTGCTTACACTGTTTTGTAGAGCAATTACTTCAAAAAGAGTGATATCTGCTGGGCTGAAGGCATTTAAAAATGCTGCTTGGTACAAGAGATCACTGAATATGTGATTGTATCCGTCAAGAGCTCTCTAGTCTGCCATCTGTTCTCTTTCACACCTGTCCACTGCACTGTTGTTTATCATCTTCTTTGACTGTTGATTGCTATATTAGGACTAAAAAGAAATTAAAGGACAAGCTAAACTTTGTTAAGCCTTTGATTCAGGATTTTCCAGGCTAGTCAAAAGCAAATATAACGTACATAAGAGTCTAATGGAGCACTGGAGTTACTAGCATTAATTTATTTAAAAAAATCTTTTGAATGCATTGTTGTTTCCCATTCCATTTGTCCTTTGCTGCTCAGACTTTCCTGCAAAAATGCCAGATCCAGTCATGCTGAAGAAATGCTCAGAGCTGCGTCTCCAGAATAATGCTGTAGGCCCTGGCCCAAAGTGGGTGCAGCCCTCATTGAAATCAAATGGGTGTGGCTCCTGTTTACACCAGGGATGAAATTAAGGCCTTATGACGTTTCCTGCAAACTGGGGTGCTTAAGACCTGATCCAAAGTCCTCGGAGGCCAATGAAAAGACTCCCATTGACTTCAGTGTCCTTTGGATCAGGCCTGTAGTGCTAGTCCAAACCATTCTTCTGCTCTTCTGTGAAATCAAAAGTCAGAATAGAATTAACTGTAAAAGCTGAAAGGTGTGATACGTAATAAGAAACTCTTTTAAATAGTTGTTGCAGTGTCAATTTTACTATGGGTTATTTACTAACAAACTGTTCACTGCTTGTAATGGCACCCTATTTTTCAGGGATAGCAGTTACTTGCAGTGCCTAACGTAGTGTAAATTCTAGTAAAGTATATATTTTTGTAATTATATTTTACTACATTAATGCTTGTGTTTCCAAAGTGTTATGCTTTCTTAGAATGCCAAACTTCTGAATATATCTTTTTATATACATGTGTGTAACATTTTATGTGTTATCTAAGTATTAATGAGCAATTCACTGGAAGAAAGGTGATACCAATAGGGATCTGTACCAGCCTTTCTTCCATGAAAGCTAGAAGAAGGCTGCTTTGACATTCTGTGAAACATTTCATGGACAATGCTATATTTTGTATGTGGCTTTCAGCTGAGCTTTCATGTTTCTTTTTCTGGCCAATGACTGAGACAGAACGGGAAAAGGAAGCCTGTCTAAGAATGGCTGATTTCTTCAGAGACCGACAAAGAATACAGTGTCTATTGTATTCTTCTGCAAGACCTGAAGGTAAAATCTCCAGGCATAGCTGTGACTTTTTTTTTTTCTTTGATCTGCAACAAGAAGAAAAACAGTAAGTAGGAGAAGCTGGAAAGAGGGCAAAAGAAGCTTCTTCTACAGAGCCCTGAAACTGAAGTCTGTGCCACATGTTTGCTGTATCTATTGCAGCGGCAACAGGCTCAAACTCTCTGCTGATATTTGCATTTAGTAGGTAGCACAGCAATGTCTATCGTTATTGCTTAAAGTTCTTCCACTAAGAACGTTGGTTTGCAGTGCCAGACAACCCAAGGCGTAAAGCCACATCAACCAATTTATGCTTGTGACCTGTGACGATACAGTAATCCATTTAGTTTGAAAACACTACATTCTGTTTGTGAAATGCACCTGAATTGCATCTCGGGAATAGATTTCACTATTCTCTGAACTTGTGAAGAGGTAGCACTTTCCTGAAAGACCAGTAAAACCAGCAGGCCATTTCTTTAGCTGGGGAAAATCAACATAGCTCCACTAGCTTCACTGGAACTACCCCAACACCAGCGGAGGATCTGGGCTGGAGTAAGAAGACCTCTCTGTAGTTCTCTGTATCATCAGGTTTCTTCTGCTTGCTTGATGGCAAATTAGTGTCTAACTCCTCTTGTCTTATCAATCATGTCTTCTATGCAAAACAAAATTAATCTGAAGTGTAGCTTTTCACAATTAGATGCTTATTCCTGTTGCTTTTACTCCTGTTAACACTTAAAGTTAATAGCAGCTATTTACAACACTGCTTCAGTGCTCTTGTAAATAATGCTTAACGCCTCAAGAAAGCAGAGAATAGGGTTTATATCATTTTTCACTTCTTTCTGCTTTTGAATTTTCAAAAGTACCTAAATCCCACATATAAAAGCAACTTGGGGGACTTAGGAGCCTAAGTGTATTTAAAAGTGACTTTCAATATGGGAGTTTGGCTCCTAAGTCACTTAGGTACTTCTGGAAATTTTGTCCCCAGCCATTTTAAAGAGCAGTTCTGCTGGCAGTGGCAAATATAGTTAGCAAAAACTAGATCCCTGAATTGATGTGAAACATGAACATTTGCCCGTTGCTTATTAAACACATCTTTAAACAGAACATCCTTTATGAACCTGCAGTGCCTTAATTGCTAGAGATATGTAGGTTCTGATTGCCTGAGTCCTGCAAAGCTAACCAGCTAACTGCTTCTGCTGCCTCTAAGGCTCCTAATGAGGAGCAACTCAAATCATTCCACCACCAAACTTCATAACTGCTGAAGTTGAGATCTCAATGGTAGCATTCAGACCAAGTCCACCACACTACAATAGAAACAAGTTCTTTTTTTGTTTTTTGTTTTTTTAATGAAGATATCAGATGTAAACTCTAACTTATATGACCTGAGCTTGAGAGACAAAAGCAGAACTAATGGACTGGGCTATGAGAGGACATTTAATTTCTAGGAAGTGAGTGCTTTTATTTCTGGGATACTTTATCTTTATTTACTTTTTCACCATTGAGTGACAGTGATAATAGGCTTTGGTCTCCGCTTAATGCACCTGGATTCAGACACACAACTGCTTACGGATCAAGATGAGAATAGATGCTTTTGTGAGCCCCAGACTGAGCAAAGCACACAGAAGTGTATCCTCTTCCCAAGGGAGAACCCCTCTCCTGGGAATCTGAACAATCCCCACCCCATGTTGCAATGATCTTTTCTACAGCACAAGAAGGCTGAAGTGTGCTCCCACCAGAGTCTGTCAAGGCTGCTCCACAACTCAGCCTGAGCTGTATGTTAAGCGGCTCCCCTCTCTTCCAGAAGCTAGGCATGTAGCTTTAACAGTGTTTCTAATCCACAAAAGGATGGATCAAACTCTGCTCCCCAATTGTTTTCCTTGGAGTTTGGTTTCCTTTTCTTCCAATACCTTTGTCTTCTAAGCCTTAAAATAAATTGACTTAATATATCAAACCTCATGTCTCTCATCACTGGAGCCGTGTTTTCTTTTCAGCTCTGAGACTTGTTGGACCCAATCATTTTGTAAATTGAGTGTTTTTATTGCTGAGGTTTAAATTCTTTATTGTTGCTTTTGATGACCAGCACAAACAAATGAGATGGTGCCTTTAGCATAGGTGCTTTTGGTATGTTTTTATATCGAGACCTTTTTAATTCATTCTTATGTTGCACTCCTAGCTGCCAAATGTTGCTTATGATTTATTGCACAGATGCGTTCTGTATGGTCTGCTTCAAAGACTGTAATTGAGTGAGTGTTGAAAGCCAGTGTCAAAGTGTTTCAAGGAGAACTGTAAAATGCGTTGTAGAGAAACAGTGGCAGAGTCCCTAAAATTTGTATAAATAAAGTTAATTTTCATTACATGTATCACATTCTTTTTAATTTTATTTTTTTTAAGAAAGGACTTTAACGCCTCTCTGCCATGACACTTCTGGTCTGTTAATTTCAGCACTTGATGATATTGCACATTCCTAGGCTTCTGAGACCAGCTACATGGACAATTTAAAAAAATATATATACCTAATTTGAAAAATGTCTTCTATACACCTCTACCTCGATATAACACTGTCCTCGGGAGCCAAAAAAATCTTACGACATTATAGGTGAAACCGCGTTATATCGAACTTGCTTTGATCCACCGGAGTGTGCAGCCCCTCCCTCCCCCCCCACCCCCCCGGAGCACTGCTTTACCGTGTTATATCCGAATTCATGTTATATTGGGTCGCGTTATATAGGGGTAGCGGTGTACTTGGAATTTATTGAAAAATTTAAACCATGTTTAAACAATAAATCCTTCACCAGGAGGCGGAAGGGTCTAGGGATAAAAATGAAGATATCTGAAATTGAATTTGAAAGCATTAAATTGAGACAATATTTTGTATTTCAGCCCTTGCTGAAAGGTGAGTTGTACACGTGTGTGTTACAAATATGCACAAACCTCTATTAATTCCTTGTGTGTAATGAGTCTTCTATGCTGTTGCACCTTGGTTTCTATCAACATTCCATTCGATTTGAATTGTCTTCCTTTACTTAATGACTAGCTTTTCTGATGTCACATAGCTGACATTTAAATATTTTTTACAAGAATATTCATGCAGCCATGTAAGATTCCTATTATAGAAAACTGACTGAATATGCCCCTTGGTGTAGAGATTGAATATTTGAAATCATTCAGAACTAAACTTTTTTGGCCCTGATTCTCCTTTTAGAATACATCTAGACTGGAGTTTAGAGCCCTATTCTAATCTGAGTTGAGAGACTGCTAATTAGCTGGAGTTGACGAACACCTTTGTAAAGGTTTAATCTAAATATTCCACAAATGTTTGTTCTAGGGTACAAACGTTTGATTTACTCTGAGGGATGCGCCAATTTACAACAGTTTCTTGCAGGCTGTCCATGAACTGCTCCAGAATCTTCATAATGACCTGGACTATGGAGATTCCCTCTCTCACCCTGGATGTGTCCCCTGTGCCAGGGATTCAGAGAAGGCCAGGGTAGGTCTGTTCATGGCAGCCCTAGAGTGTGCAGGAGCTGAGTTCTTCCCCAGCCCCTTACAGCACAGTCCTGGCCCTTTATGCTTCTGATCTGGCAAGTGGGGGGCAGAATCTGTCCCATGTCACCTTATAAAGTCTGACATGTTGCAGTGTCTCTTGGAGCATCTAATGCAGCTGTAGATGCTAGGCCCCTCTCAGTTGGTGCAGTCAGTAATGTAGTGAAGCATACTGCAAGGAGTGTGGGGACGGTCCTTTCCTCAGGAACAATACACATAACCACGGAAGATTTAAAACAAAACACAACCTAGTATATACATGCAGTTGCTGAAATTTATTCCTTAAAAAGACATTTGGTCATGCATCATGATCAGGAAAGCCGCTGTAATTAGGGAGGAAAACAGAATCTGAGACCATCAGAGCTACTCTGGTGCTGTAACGGAGCCTTTAAAGGAATGTAAATACAGCTTACTTCCATTTAGGGCTACTTTACTCTGCCAGACCAGCATAAAGGGATCTTATTTTAAAATGAGAATAATTTTAATGAGTCACGTAATGAGTCAGCAGACATTCTGAAAGCCCAGAGAGTGGGAACTGCTCCATCCATCTCACACAATGTGCATGTCAAGACTCTCGGCTCCGAGGCCTCCTGCCAACACTGCCTCAGCAGAGGACTCTGTGCATGTTGGGAAGAAAAAATTGCAGTGGTCCTGGCCCACTTCCCAAACAGATTACCACAGCAGCCAGGGTGTAAGACTGGGGGGGGAGGAGGACCCCCTTGCTGCACCTGTCTCTCCAGAGGGCTGAAGGGCACATCTTGCCACTAGTGCTAGGCCTGAGGGGAATGACGGGGGAGGGGAAGAAGGATCTTTATTGCAGTTTCTATGGAGGGAGGAGGCAGCTCCTTGCCCCTGTCCCCGCCATAGGGGGTGTCCCTGCTGTAGTGTAGCTACGGTCCTGGATTGCCTGTGGGTACATGCAACTGCAGTAACACGGTGGGGGTGCAAACTAGATGTACAAATGGATATACAGTGTTGCATGTACAGTTTCGAAAATGAGGCCCTACATGTCAATGAGAGCTGTAGCCTGTGCTGTGTTTAATAGCATTTAGTGGACTTCAATGTGATAAATATGGTGGCTGTTGGCAAAAGATAACGTTTTCTTAAATACCCCAGCTGCCAGAGAAAGCAGCACCAACAGCTATGGAGAAACGAAGCTGGTGTTTTGACTCTCATCTCTCAGTATCTGGAGGGTCATTACAGCCTGCTTGACCACATTTGCATTGCTATGGCTACAAAGTTTTTCCAAGGTTTCTTTAAAGTTGTCCTCTTCTACTTCTTGTTTCAAATCACCTGAAGGGAGATCAAACACAAACTTTAATGGCATGCATTAGTCCATACTCTGAAGGAGTTACTGTACGTCCTTACGTTATAGTAACTCCTCACTTAGTCATCCCGCTTAACGTTGTTTCCTTGTTACGTTGCTGATCAGTTAAATTTAAAGTTGTGCAATGCTCCACTCTTAGGTTGTTTGGCTGCCTGCTTTCTCCACAGCTCACAGCCTCCCTACGGCCCCCTCCTCCCCAGCGCCTCCCACCCTCCTGCCTCCTGCCGGCAGCAATCAGCTGGCTTGTGGCGTTTGGGAGGCAGGGGAGGGAGGGGGGAGGTGCACCGAGTCCTCGCTCCTCCTCCCTCCCTCCTGTGTGGGCAATCAGCTGGCTTGCCGCGTTCTGGAGGGAGGGGGGGCCTGCGCGCCAAGTCCTCGCTCCTCCCCCCCTCCCCTTCTGCTCAGGGTAATCGGCTGGCTTGCCGTGTTTGGGAGGGAGAGGGAGCCTGCGCGCCAAGTCCTCCCCCCCCTTCTGCCCAGGGCAATCAGCTGGCTTGGGGCGTTTTGGAGGCAGGAGGAAGGGGGGAGGAGTGAGGACTCGGCGCACCTCCCCCCTCCCTCCTGCAGCAATCAGCTGGCTTCCAGCGTTTAGAAGGGAGGGGAGGGAGGAGGAGCCAGGACGCAGCGAGCGAAGTAAAGGGGGAGGAGGTGGGGGGGGGGGGGAGAAGAGGTGGGTCAAGGATGGGGGCTTGGGCGAAGGAGTGGAGTGGGCAGGCTGAAGGTTGAACCGCTCCCCGCCTCTGGTCCTTGCAGAGTAGGGGAAGCTGCCCTGGAACCTAACCCCCCCTATTTACATTAATTCTTATGGCGAAATTTGATTCGCTTAACATCGTTTCACTTAAAGTTGCATTTTTTCTGGAACATAACTATAGCATTAAGTGAGGAGTTACTGTATTGCAGTTGCAGGTTAACTCCGCTATGTTTTATTTAAATACAAATGTCTTACGAGTCTCACTTGGGATGATGATTTTTGTAAAGAAGTTAACCGTTGCAAATAAGTTAACTAATTGCTCTGTTTAAATATCTTTTCTTTTATTACTTCACCTTCCCAGAAGAACTAGATATAAAATAATTTTTCAGAATGTATTACAAAAAACATGCTCCTGCCTCCACCGAGTGCTTTATATTTTGCTTCAGTATTTCATACCAGGAAGATTTGACTCTCAGCATCAAAGTTAAAAGATGTCTGTAGCGTGCTAATGAAATAGACCACTGAAAAAAATCTTTATGGGTCAGATCCCCAGCTGCTGTAAACCAGCATAGCTCCACTGAAATCAATGGAGCTTTGTGGATTTATACCAGCTGAGGATCTGACCTACCTGGTTTATGGTTCAGCAGTCTGGGTCCATGGGGTGGTCTGAGGACTGGTGGGATATAATAAATGGAAAAGTCTGCCCAGGCAATAGATTTTTAAACTTAGAAATTCTTGGGTTTTCAAAAAGAAAAATATTTAAAAATCTGGAACCCACTTTCAGGTTTCCCCTGAACCGTTTTAGAAAAATGTGGAGAAAAAAATCAGAACTATTTGGACAGACTCTCCATTGGCACATAACAGACTTAGAGGCAGCTTAACCAGGCAGCTGGGGATTCCTCCCAGGAGAGGAATTTCTAGGCAGCCTGGTGCCAGCATGGCAGTTTTGTCCACACCCCTCCCTAGCCTCTGTGTAGGGAACAACATGGCTAGGAGGTGGGGGTGGGGTCAGCGAGCCAGTATATCTGGCTGCTGTAACAGCCCTTAAGCTAATTGGTTGCAAGGCTGTCGTACACATTTTGCTATGTGTATGGGAGCAGGTGCATGCTGGCCCCAAAACTGAGGAAGCGTGAAGGTGTCTCAGTGTTACTTTGCTCCCTCCTCTAGACTTTTGCCTTGACTCAATCACAGGTAGTCCCAATGACCTCAGTGGACTTCTCACACAGAAAGATATTATCCTACGAGAGGAAGAATGGCTGTCAGGTCCTTACCTGACAGAAAGAAATAAACCTCCGAGTCTTGCTGCTGCTACTTTGTTGTTTGGATGCAACCTCACAACTGGTTGAAAATACTTCAGTGACCACAGTTTTTGTGATTTCACAGTAACAGAAATGGATGGGCTCTTAGTGCCAAAGTGAAATTACCTGAATTAAGAAGGCTGCACAGGAGGCCCATTGAATTATATTTCACCTCGGGACCTGTGCACTCGTCTTGTAGAAGCTTATGTAAGCTTTGAACTAGCCTTGACTCCTTAAGTGAATCTTTGATGACTTCTGAAAATAAAATAAGATATCATGGAAATAATTCTAATGTTTTTAAATGAACACTTCTTAGGTAACTTGCATATGAAAAATGAAGGTCTGTCAAAGTAGATAGAAAATGGCTGACTTGCCTTAATGCAGATATAAGGTCTGATCCAGTGAAGTGCTGAGCACCCCCCAGTACCTCAGAGTATCAGGCCCATAAAACTGCTCAGCCTTAGGTAGTAAATTTTCTACATCATGGCTTAATTCATACTTATCAATCTTTACTAGCCGTCCCTCACATTCTCATAGTCATGGGTAACTGACTTAATCTTCTATATATAGATCTTTTTCTGACTTGACCAATGCTGGCAGCATGTCTAAGACTACATTCCTTTCTGGCTTTAGTCCGTGATGGAGCTTAGCATTAATATTGGCTTCTTGTAGTTGGGTCTTAAATGCAATTGTTGTTGTTCTTTAGATTAGACTGTGATCTTCAGGATAGTGTCTTTTATGTCCTATATATGCAGCACCAAGCTTAATAAATATCAAGCACCATTTTCAAAGGTGCTAAGAAACTGCAAATCCAGTTGAAGCTGACAGGAGCCAGGAGCGCTCAGCACTGCTAGGAATTCAACCTATTAATTGTAATGAGGATAGTATTTTCATTTCTTTCATTCAGAGCTTCTGCAGGATCCTTTAGCCTATTTTGTCATTTCTACTTTCTCAAGTCTATCCAAAATGCCTCTGCTACATTCCTCTTCCTATCTACCTTGACATTGGTTTCTCCTTGAATCATCTTGCCTGTTGTTTAAGAATGAAGACCCTATATACTTTTGACTCCACCAACATCTCTACACTCCTTTCCCCTGTTTAAAATTCTTGCTTCCTTTCTACTCTTCCTGATTCTCCCTTTGTCATGATCTTGGTTTCATGCCTTCTAACACACTGCCCCACAGGTATCAAATAACTTCTTGTCCTCATCTATCAAGCATCTTCTATTCTTCAAATCCCTTCCAAAACCAACCTCTTCACGAAATCCCTTGTTCCTGCTTCTCACTGGTAATCCCCAGTCCCTCTGTCTTCTGTACTTTTGACTGTAAAATAGATGGTAAGCTTTTCAAGGCTAGGAATATACCTTACATAAATTCTGTAAATCACTGTGCAAATTAGCAGGGCTATAAAACACTTGTATTAATAACAATAACAATATCCTAAATGGTACTCAGGCCAATGCTCTGGGGGAGGGAGGATACCTAAATTAATTGCAGATGCTATGGCCAGTGCAATCAGAGCTTCATTCTGCATGATAACATGTTCGCTTGTTGTCATGGAAACCAGGTGCTTCACTCCTTGTGCCTGCTGGATGGCTTTGACCACTTCCTGTTGTCAGTCAAACAAAAGAAATGGGTCAGGTGAAAGGATCACAAATCAAAAGCTGAGATACAAATAACACTGAGGTGACAAAAGGAAATCACGGTTCACCCCTGAAAGTCTCTGAATCGATTGGAAATGATTCCCCTGCCATCACTGAAGTGCTAATCCGGATACATTTGTTGTATTTTGCCTGCACTGCCAAAGAGAATTTTTTGTCTGCATTAGTCATTCACCTGAGCTTGAAAGCCACCTTGAATTTATTTAGCTGAAACATCAATGTTTAGAGGTACTTCCTTTTTCTTTTACTCTTGTGGTTCATCATGGTCAAACTTTTAATTATTAAAGCTTCTAAATTAGTAGTGACTCAATTTTGCTTTATCCAACTTTATGCAAATTATAACTCCATTTTACATCCTCTCAAAATAAAGCAGCAGTTGAGAGGCTTCTGTATAATCAATCAGAATAGCCTTAGCATAAGCAACAAAGCCTTTGCTAACATATCAACAGCATATTGTCATCAGAAAATCTACATTCATCCCTCCCTGAAGCAAGGGCTAGGCAGCCTAAGTGAACTCAGTAGTATTTCTGAAAGAGATTTTGGTATATGACACAGATGGGTTTTTTCAACTGTTTAACTGTTTTATTTTGTTTTTTAATATTGGTTTCATGTTTGAACATGGTAAAATCTTTCTGAAAAAGAAGATTGTACCTAGGATACTTGATGGAGGAGTTACCATAACTGAATACCAGTTCCTATTTTTCTCTTCGAGGTTGCTGATTCAAATCCAGCCCAGCTTGCTAAGTGATTGAACGTTATTACCAGCTGATGATGTCTGAAATTAATGGGGTGAATTAAGTCCATTCCAATTGACAGGTGTCCATATCACAAAACAGCCACCACAAATGCACTAGGTGACTCCCTTAGGGGTAGTGTCAGCAAAAAGGACTGTGGTTATGAAGGGCGATCTACTCTCCTACCCCAGAAAGGGGTCCATCCATCTGAGGCATGTTGGAGGGGTGGTATGGAAAAGCTTGCATTGCTGCTGTGTGTGCTATCAGCAAGCGCACAGCAACAAGGATGCCAGCCTGGCAGTAAGCACTCCTGACAATTAAAAAATATATATACCAGTAATTTCATACTTGGGATCTGCTGTGCCGCAAGAGCGATGCCAGCAATCGGTTTGCTTCTCCACGAACACCAGCGTGCTCCTGGGCATCGCACCATTGCACAAGTCTGTTGATCAGCAGGGGGTCCTGTCCCAGCATCTCTGCAGTGTCAGCTGAAAAGAGAAGAATGGCATGTCCAGGTTTTTACTCAGAGCCTGTAGTACAGAGGATGCAGTCTAAAAGAGAATCCTTGCAGATGTCTAGTTCTGCTGATGTCCTCACTTGCCCTACTGAAGGATACTGCTGGTTGGTTTGCATGGTACCACACTCTATAAACAAGCTGTTTGGGACTACAGTACACGTCAGTCAGACATAAGAAGTTCCAAGAAATGAAAAAGTTGTTGAGTGTTAGAACAGGGGAATGGGAGTTAGGATTCCTGGCACTTGGGCAAAATCCCAGTTACTATAAAACTGGGTTGCTTCATTGAAGTCAATGAGGCTACACTGATTTATGGCAGCTGGGCTTCTGGCCTAGCTACTGACTTACTGTGCAACCCTGGGCCAGTTACTTAAGATATCCATGCAGCAGTATAGAATGGGAGGGGCAGGGTGGTCATGGCTCCATCACTTTAAAAAGTGGGAGGCCCTCCCACTTCTTACTGGCTGTAAGGTTGAGTGACGGGAGGGAAAGGGTGGAAAGGAGCAAGCGAGGCACAAGGTCTTGGAAGCAGGACCAGCTCTCAGAGGCGTAGCGAGCGCCCTCCGTACCGTCCGACCGGAGGGGCCCCGGAAGGAAGGGGGCCCCTAAAAGTGGCAAAATAAATACCGCATTCCAGTTTCTGCATTGTAAGGGCCCCGCCCGGACATATGTTCGGAGGGGGCCACGTTCTTTGTTGCTACGGCCCTGCTGGCTCTAGCCACTAGCAAGGGGCGGCACTCTGACCTTTTTTTTTTTTTTTTTTGCTTGGGGCAGCAAAAAACCTGGAGCCGGCCCAGGAAGGAGGGGCACTGTGAGGGCGGGACCTCAGGGAAGGAGTGAGGCAGAGCCATGATTCAGGCATTTGTGGGCCTCCCACTTTTAGGGAGTTTCTGCTGCTCCTGTACCCATGTCTATCTACCTGTAAAACAGATCTAATCTGTATCTACTGCCTGAGCTGCAGCAATACTTAATTCACATCTCATGTTTTGTGATCCCTTGAAATGAAAATTACTATTATCATTGCCTTTTATAGAAGGCATAAGGTAGCTGCCCTTGTCTTCTCTTCCCCCATTCCCTCTGACTGTTTCTTGCACTCACTCCTTAAGTGTTGTCCTAACTTTGACTGTATGCTCTTCAGAGCAGGGACGGTCTCATACTATAGTCCAATGTCTCTAGCACAATGGTTACGTGTATTGTGGTAGTGCCTAGAAGTCCTAGTCATGGACTAGAACTACTCTGTGTTAGTCGCTGTACAAATGAAAAGATGGTCTGTGCCCTAAAGAGCTTAAAATATAACTAGGACCGTATCCAGAATATGACTTTTGGATGCTGTCATAATACACCCAAGAAGAAAGGAGGGCTGGCTGGAAAACAATTCTGTCTTATGCAAAATTTTGAAGTTTTGACATTTTGTTTTTGTTCAGCATTGGCACAAAATAGAGCCCCTTTAAATTTTTTGCAAAAAAAATCAGAGATACACACAGCCAGAACTAGGGTTGCCAATCCTCCAGGATTGTCTAGGACAGCATTTCTCAAACTGGGGTCTGTGGACCTCTGGGGGTCTGTGAGGGCACTCCAGGGGGTCTGTGGGCCCTGCTGATCAACTTCTCTCAGCTGTTCAGTGGTATGTAGGAGGTGCTGGGATAGGGCACACTGGAGGGAGGGGGCAGAAAGAGGTGGGTAAGAGGAGATGTGGGGTGGGGCCTTGGGGGAAGTGGGGGGGCTTGGAGGTTCACAAAAACATTTAAATCAAAATGGGGGTCCTCGGGTTGCTAAAGTTTGAGAACCACTGGTCTAGGAGACTCCAGGAATTAAAGATTGTCATGAATAAATCTCCAGGAATATGTCCAACCAAAATTGGCAACCCTGGGGTCTGTCCAGACCCCAGAATAACCAATAACTGGTAATTAGGGCACACCTATGGGATGTGGAAAACCCAATTCAAGACCCTGCTCCAAATCAGGCAAGAGTAGGAACCTGAACCTGGGTGACATCCCAGGTGAGAGTCTTAACCACTGGGCTATTGGCTTTTCTGTGAGTGGGTGGGATGTCATTTGTCTATAACCATCCATCCAGGACCTAAGAAAACTTCTGGACAAAATTTTCATCAAAACTTATGTTTTTGCAAAAAAAGTTTAGGTTTTGATAAATCAGCACTTTTGGGAGGAGGGGGGGAGAAAGTGTTCAAAGATTCCTCACCAGTTCTACCTAAAACTTCAGAAGCACCTGGAAATTCAAAGTTACTTACGAGAAAAATTAAATAAACTTTCTCAAACCTCAGAAGAACATTTTAATGTCAGACTTAATTCAAATTTTGAACAATGTTTGCAGGAGGTTCTTATTTTGTCTGAACCTATTCACCCATCCCTCATCAGACCGGAGTCTTCTCATGAGCTACCAAGATGTCAGGAATTCTAATCTTTGTGGGTGTCATATAGAATCAACTCACTTGATGATCCTCTTTATAACAAAATGAGCCTCTAATCATCTGCAGTAACTCATGAAGCCTAGTGCTTCTGAAGAAAATTGCTGCCACAACCCTTAAAAGTTCTGACAACAGCAAAAGAGAGGTTATGCATGATCCTGATGAACTCCTTTGACATCCATATAGTTGTAACACACATAGTTCCACAGGAACATTATTGCAATTTAACTTAATTAAAGCCACGTTGTTACAAAGTGCTACTGATTAAAAATAGTTAGAATCTGGAAAGTGCTACTCAAGAAAAAGTGCTGACAAAAGGGGGACTAAGGCATATAAAGTGTTTCGTTCTAACTAAATATGATGCTGTCTAGGGATACACTCCTGTGAAGGTCTGAGCGCCATCAGGCAGACGTTTAGTGCCTCAGTCCCCATTGCCTGCAATAGAAGTTGAGGGCATTCAGTACTTTTGTAGGATAAGGTTTTAGGACTCCACAAATAAATGCCAGAGTTAAACCTGGAGGTGTCCTTTCAATGTATATTTTTAGGAGATGAGGTAGGAGCAAGAGATGAGATGCAACTTGTGTCACCTCTCCTAAGCCTCACTGTAGGAGTAGAGTGCCCATCCACATGGCCACAGAAGCATTTAGTGCAGTAATTAATAGTTGGGGAGGGGTGCACAATCCCCTGTGCCCCATAGCCACAGGATATAGATACCCAACCTCCCCTCACACTCCCTCAACTCCTCTCTACGCACCAGCCAGAATGGTCATAGAACAGACCTGTCCTTTTCTATCGTGTTTAAGCTTTAGCTCTAGCTTGTAGTTTGTGATTCAGTTGACTTTAAAGACTGATTTATTTATTTTAGCTTTTCAGGAGTGAGGGTAATGTTGGTTGACTTTTTTGGTTGCCATGGGGCCATGATGTACACACCTAAGAAATCTGGGATTAAGAGATGTTCCTTCTTGCCCTGCAATGTTCCCTGCTTCATCTGGGCATGAAATATGCATTTTATGTCTTGAACAGAGTTCATTTGGTACAGGCTGTAGTGTTTGCCAGGCCTACTAAAAAGGGTCCAATAGGAGCATAAGATTACTTTAGCATCTACTCCAGATCCACACACTTAAAAACATGCTAGGGGTGTGGGGAGGGAGGGCATTTTATATTTTTCTTCCATTTTCTCTCAGCCCCAGAATACTGAGGAAGGGTGGACAGGACAAAGTCAGAGTGGAAGCATAAACACAGCAAAACTGGTTCTCAGAGCTTCTGGACCTGTCCAAAGATTCCCCCTTTCACTGTTTTTCTGAGTGAGGATCTCTTCACCCAGCAGAATGACAGACTTTCACTTACCACCGCAAGTCACCTCATGTGAGAGAATGGCAGTAGTTTCGAGGCCAAAACTGCTTGTGTTTGTCTCATGAGATCAGAGCAGTCCAGTTAGAGTCCAGACAGCTTTCCTCTAAGAGCTGCCATGTTGGCAAGTAAAACCAGTTTAAAAGCCTTGCTCGAGGCAGAGGGTCTGACCCAGTTTCTTATCCAGTTGGACTTTCTGTTGACTCTGCTGGCAATAAAGCACTCTAAGCCCAAGTTTAATTAGACACCATTTAGAAGGAGAGACATCTTTATATCTTCAATTTATGGAATGTGAGCCTTATGTGAATTGTGCCCACTTCCTAACATCCACCTATTGCTTAAAAAGCTACTGTGGCCATGTAGCTAGGTGCATAAATCCGTCAGTGTGGCTCCATCAGCAATACATTCAGGAAACGAGTCACTGTTGGGAAATACCTCTTTTTTGGTGGGGTGATGCTGACTGTGATAAGCACAAAGGCATCTAGATTGCTATAATTAGAGAAAAACATGCCTTTCTCAATTCTGCCAGCATCAGCATGCCCAGCAATTGTCAGAGTAATGAATTTACACTAGATAATGCAATTAACTAATTTAGTAGGAACTTGTTAGTAGACACATGTGCATGAGAGTGTTTCATGTGGTGTTAATTAAGGTCAATGTTGGCTCATGGGTAAATAGAACATAAGGCAATTAAAGACGAGCAGCTTCTGCACTTACTACCATGGAAGGATAAAACTTACGTAGCATTTTAGATTTTTCCTACTCTACACTAGAACATGCTACATTATTTCAAATTCAGAACAGGATTCTTGTTTTAGCTATTGCTGTCTCATTGGGGCCAATTTCTGATCTCACTTATACCAATGTAAATCTAAAATAATTGAACTGAAGTCACTGGAATCTTATTGGCGTACAACCAGTGTGAGCAAGAGCAGAAGCGGCCTCTTAGCTTTTTGTAATTCAGGATTTATCCTAATGTTTCTTAATTTCCAAAAAGTATCATCTGATGCCTGTCTTCTCAACTCTGAAGTTGTCACCTTTAACATTCTTCAAATAATCATGACAGACTGCATATTTTAGTAACTCTCTCCAAAGCATGAGAAGGAAACATAGTTTTATTATGCTAAGCTTCCTTGTAGTTTGTAATGTCATCCATCTACTGTGGTGAGATGTAAATGGAAACTTTCTATTGAATGAAAGATTTTTGTACTGATCACACAGATTCTAGGCCTGATTCTCCATTGCCTTGTACCTGGTGTATTCATTTCCAAAATGAATGCAAATTGCTGCCAAACCAACTGTGGTACTTTATGTGAGGCAGTAGCAAACCAGGTCTATGTTTTCCCCACCTAGCTGATGAATCTATATGAGTTAAGACCTTACTCCGCGTGTGCCAGCATTATGTGACAGTTCTGAAATGGGAACGCATCACTCAGTTTTCTGGATTTTTTTTCTTGTTCTGGTCCTTAAACCTGATGCACAAGTCTATGAGGAATATTGTTCTAGGTTAGCTGCTCATGTGCGCTGAAATAACTAAGATATTGCATCACAAAAGCACGGGATTTGCTTTCTCATGCCATGATATTGTCTGTTTTGTGTTAGGATGAATCACTGTATTATGGTAAATGGAGAGCACAATGTTCAAACTTGGATGCCTAAGCTGAGCACCCATTCCTGCATCTTGGTTCTCAAAATGGCAATTAGATGATTAAATGAGTGTTGTCATACTTCATGCCCATCTGTGTAGCCAACTGTAGGCTTTGGGCTTCCAAATATGGAATTTATGCACACGGTATCATCCTGTTACAATGCCCAAAAGAGATTCAGGGCTTTTTAAGATATGCAGCCAGGATGTAGGATAAATCTGTAAGAATCAGGACTGTACAGAAATGTTTTAGAGTGCTAGAAACCTTTGCCCCCACTCCACATCTTGATCCTTTATATTCCCCAATTCTACTGTTCGCTCACTTTAAACTGTCAGATTATGAATCTTTGGCCTGATTCTCCCTACCATTATACTAATTTTATGCTGGCGTAACTCCATTAAAAATCTCTTGTTCAGGCCGTAGTTATCTCTCACTTAGATTTTTGCAACTTCTTTGTTCAGGCCTCTCCATATCTCATCTATTGCTGTCAAGATGCTTGAGTGTTTTGCTCTAGTAGACTTGACACACTGGACAAAATTCTCTGCTGTTTTAACTCTGCTGGCTCAGTGGAGTTATCTGCCAAGCATTTGGCCCACTGTCTTTTCACATTTCCAAAGTGTATTTTCCCTTTCACTTGTAGCTTGCAAAACATTTCAAGGTGACATTAGTCTGTGCTCAGCAATTCTCTACCTTGACCATCTATTAACATTCGCAGTGTTCCAAGAAGTTTAAACTGCACAGGAGCCATCTCTGATCTCAAAAGCATCTGGATCCGCTCTGCTACGCCTTCCTCCAGCATCTGAACCTTGTTAGCAACTAGAAAATGGAACCAGAAAGAGAGAACTTGATCATTTTGGAGAACATGAACTTGTAGCTCAAATACTACAATGATGAAGACCATACAAGTATCTAGACAAGTTAGATATATTCAACTCACAGTGTAACAGTTGCTTTTTCTGTGGTTACTGAACACTGACAAGGGG
This sequence comes from Terrapene triunguis, assembly GCF_002925995.2. NCBI lineage: Eukaryota > Metazoa > Chordata > Testudines > Emydidae > Terrapene > Terrapene triunguis. Next base: position 3,877,941 of record NW_020664497.1, on the reverse strand, counting down.
TAAGCCTGTAATGATTCAATTTGGTTCAAATAAAGGTCAGAATTGTCCAAACCTTTTGGTTTTATACTGAACTACACATATCACTCACTCACTGTTCTTGTGAAAACACATTCACTCACTCACTGCTTTTTCAAACCTGTTGGAATGTGGGCCAGGGTTCAGAAGATGGTCCTCTTTGTTTATCCCTATCCAAAAGGAGATGCAGTAAAAATAATTGACCTCAGTTTTTGTTTGGAGGGTGAAGTGCCTTTGTATTTGAGACACCAGATACTTTTGTTGCTGATACCATTGCTTCTGTGCTCTCCTTCCCTTTCTAATCCTGTTTCTCTGCACCACTCTTTAGTGAAGTAATTCCCGGTAATGATCAGAAGCTTCTCTGGAAAAAGCCTGACTGCTGCTTAACTCAGCTACCAAAGACTTTCTCCAAAGTAATTTTATCCTCCACTTCTGCATGTTTTTGTCTTTCCTGGGGCAACTGCATCAAGCAAGAATCCTTCTGTCCTTTCCCTTACCGACCTTGCAGGCATGCTGAGAAACAGACACTAACGGTTAATTACCTTGTTCGTAATTTCCTTTGGTTCCAGTAGCACAAGCGCAAACCCCAGTCTCTTGATTGTAGTAGAATTTGCCAGGAAACCCCCCTGTACTACTCAGTTTGAATCAATTAACAACACCTCTTGTGCCTATCCGTAAGTTTTAGAACGTCTAATTGATTTCCATCTTATGTTCTGTTTGAATTCCCTGGCAGTTTTATCTTTTGCCCCTTTAAAGGTGTAGCCTGTGCAGTATTAATGCTGAAGGGGAGTATGTCATCAGTATGGGAGCTCTGCTGATAATTTCCATATTTTGAGGTTTGCTTTAGTGGCGATGGCTAGCAAAGACCTGGGATGAGAATAGGATTTCACAGAATTTATAAGTGCTGTGATCTGCACATTACTGTTCCTTTTAAGTAAATCACAGTGTGTGGATTTTCTTTCTTTTAAAATTCTCCAGTTGCTTTCATTAGTTCCTTTCATGCAGCCTCTGGTAACTGATAGATTTCTTTATATAGCCCTCATCTATGATTTTTTTTTCCTTTTCATGTTCTGATGCACAGCTTGTTAGTTTCCCAGAAGAAACTCACACTTCAAAAGATCATGATATGTTTGTAATAGATATTTGAACAACAAAGATTACCAAAATTAAATTAGACTCATGATCAATGCACAAATATCTGATAACACATAGTTCAACACATTAAAGTACAACCACACAAGCCATTAAGATTGGCTGGCATTTGGTCTATCTTAGCAAGGAAGGATACAGGAGGAATTAAACTACATGTTGATAGATCCTATATACTATGCAAGGTCTGGGTCATTCACTGCTTGGTTAAGACATCTCCAAGGAACGTTTAGGTACTATACTACAGAAAGTGGGATTGGGGATTCACTGGAGGGGGTTCTTCCTCTTGAGTTTGTATCATACCAATGTCACAGACTGCTGTTAAGGAGAACTGAGCACTGGAAGAGCTATCTTTCAGATGAGAGATTAATCAATATCCTCGCTCCTTGTGATCATTAAAGATCCCACAGCACATAGTACAAGAATAAAGTCAATTAGAGTTTTTGAAGTTTTGAAAATCTCACCCTACATTCTAATGTATGTAATTACATCCTGCTTACCTAAATTACCCTCACTGTTTCAGCTGGATAAGGTATTATTTCCCCCTTCCTGGCTTAAAGTGTTGTGTAGTATTGCTCTGCACTGTTAAACAGCTGTTAAATTTCCTCCCAGAGACTGTAGCAGCAGTGTTTGTATTCCAAGGTCAGACTGTTTGCTTGTGCTACCTTATGTAGTGCAGCAGTGAGGAAAGGTGCCACAAGATCCTGGGAAAGAGCTTTTTAAAAAGCAGATGCAGGATAAGTACTGTCATTGCCAAACCAGGGCCTGTGCACATGATCCTAAGGCTTAGCCACGGAAGGGAACAGGTTCCTGGTTAAAGTCAAGCAGAGAGACAGTGGAAGGTCAGCGCTAAGGAGCTCCAGGAATTGGAGAGCAGAAACTTTAGGTTAGTTCACGTGCAAAGGCACAGTCAGACCATCAGTAGAATGTGATGTCTGTAGAATAGCTTATTAATTTTTGCTGTATATAAGCATGGGTATTATCTCAGCATTTCTGTGCTAGAAGGCTTCCCTGAAATGGGAAGTAGTGCTCAACCATCTGTTACTTCCAGGTTATGACTAATAAAGCACCTTTCTTTGCTTTAAACATTCATCCTTCTCTGTGCTCCTGCACCCCAACATAAGAGCTTCCATGTAGGAGGGTAAGTATATGACTTGTTTGGGATTTATATGCCTGCATAGCATGGACATCTTGTGCACTTGACCCTGTTATGCACTTGTAACTAAAGCTACTTTGCAGTAATAGCTACATTTGTCATGCAATGCCAGATTGTTCTTAAATGAAGGAAATATGGTTTAAAATATATCTGGGTGGAACTGGATTTTCCATTTTATGGGAAATTCCATTATTTAAAAAAAAAAAATCTGTTCCAAAATTGATCAAAAGCAAATAATGAAATTTCCCAAAACAGAATTTTTATCAAAACATTTAATTTGGATTTTTGATCCTTTAAAACTTGTAAAAATTTGTTTTGGAAAGTTGTTTCAAAAACTGAAACAGTGAATTCCAAGAATGTCAAAATGGGATGTTTCAACATTATTGAAAAGCTTCATTTTATTTTTTTCTTAACAAAATTGTCAGAAACATTTTTAAACACTTTGATTTTGATTAAAAACAGCTCTAGTTAAATATGCCATAAAATTGTTGTACGCTTTTAGCACCAAGAAACACCTGTATGTTGGGCTGTATCCACACACACACACACACACACACATACATATATGCTGATTTATGCAAGATGTTGCATTAGAAAATTTTAGAAAATTTCTCCTCTTCACCTTTCAAATGAATATCACCAGTTTAGAACAATTGACAGGGACTGTGCTATGAAGTACATTGCAATTAAAAAAAAATACTCACGCACATCGCTCGCCCACGCCGCTTCTCGCCGCCCCCATTGGCCCAGGACGGCGAACCATGGCCAGTGGGGGCCGCGATCAGCAGAACCTGCCGCATCAGCAGGTAAATAAAACTGGCCCGGCCTGCCAGGGTGCTTACCCTGGTGAGCCGCGTGCCGAACGTTGCCGACCCCTGCTCTAGTTTAATCAACACACAGGCCCCACCCAGTTTGCCAGGGTACCCGACTTTAAACATGAGTATTGAGAGAAATGAATGAACTTCTGAAATTAAACATGTTTTCTTCAGAGAGAGACCATTTACCAAATATTAAAAGGAGGCAGTGAAGAAGAGGCACAAGATCTAGCTACTAGTCAATAGGAGAAGGATACAACTATATTCCATGGGACTAATTTTGCTTTATTTTGACAAACTCTTGGACATTTTTATCATAGAATGTCACAATTTTGTGCTCAGACAAGTTAAACAACCTGGTCAGTTTAGCATTGAGAGAGGGGACTTCCAAGAACACCCTGTTGCTGCAGATAGTAGTACAGTATTGGTGGCTCTGGAGTTGGCACTTTTTCCTCTGAGCCAGTGCTAAATCAATGCCCCAACATCATTTTGGGTGGCAGTGTACTGTTAGAAGTGTTCAGACAAATTAATTCCTGCTCTCAGTTGCACTCCCAGACAGCAGAGCTGCATTTGACATGAGATGACGCATAGAACCAATGTCCTGACGTATTTATTAATGATCTCAAGAGCAGAAACTCTACAGTGCAACATATAGGTCAAATTTTAACTCATTCTAAATTAGTATTGGTTTCAAAGAAGGAGAGGAGCAGTTTTTAAAATCCTTTGAAGATATAATGTGATATAATTCCTTTCTGCCTCCTACACTGCTTAAAGTGTATCTACTGTTCTTCATTTCCTGTCCTGTTATATAGTGTTTGTGTGCAATGTTAAGCCATTTCAGTAGTGATTAATAAGATCCCTGTGAATAATTTCAAGCTCCTTAACTTTCTGTACATGAGTAGTCCCAGTCAGTTATTCACATGCATGAATTATTTTGCAGGAAAAAAAGCTCAGACACCTGTCAGAATCTGAAAATGCACCAGAATCTGTGACTTCAGTGGATCTACACTAGGTATTGACCTGTCCCTCCATGGACACCAGTTGTTTATGGATAGGAGATTGTCTACCAGCTCTGTACCTGGGATAGCAAGGTTTCGAAGGGCACTCAGTGCAGCATGTTGAACAGAAACGTCCCCATTGTCCACGTGTTGCTCTAAAAGGTCCAAAAGCTGAAGTACCACTCCCAGCTGCACCATCCGTACGCAGTTGCCATCTTAAGAAAGAGGGGAAAACAAGCATTCAGGAGGAGAGATGAGCCACAGTGATAGTTGTTATGCCCAGCAGTGTTCCACTGGGGAACACCAGAAACTATTGGCCTGGATGTTTTGTGGTTCAACAGGGATCACCTTTTAGCAAGAGCAATAGCAATCCTCAGCTGCACAGAACTTGCCCTCATGCTCAGCAAAGGTGACCTTAAGTTACCTTTACACCTGCCCTGAGCTTGCTTCCAGTGCAAGTTAACTTATGCCAGCTAAAATGGTCTGCTAGGGCTTTGGACTCACTGCCTGTAGGCCCCAGTTTACCCTCCAACAAGCCCCAATTCCATGATGGTAGAATCATTTGCTGCCTCATTAGGGCAGCTTTAATGTCATTCAGTGCCACTTTAGAGGCATCAAGAGATCTTGGGGGACTGAGGATCTGGCCCATCAAGTGTGAATCTGATCTCACTTACACTGATTTTACACCGCTATAACTCCACCAACTTCAGTGGAATTACTGCTGATTAACAGGTGTGAGAGGCGAATTGGTTTTATAGTTACTTTAGCCTCTTCAGTGTAAGGGACCGAATTCTGATCTTGCATTTATTACACTAGTTACCTGTTTAACACTGGTGAGAGTTGGAGCAAAATAATCAGTCCCAAGAAATCCCTGCTTTGTATTGCACGTTCTCCAAAATACTCTCCTTAGTGATGTACCTATCATGAAACTCTTCTGTCTTTGTTTTCTGTGTATTACACTGCAACGGGGTGTACCAACTCTGCACTGGCCCAGCAAGGGTTAACCACACACGCTGGGCCTGGGAGGCCATGCCCTCTTGTCCTTGTTGGGAATGCTCCCGGTGGAGGGAGCATATAAAAGGAAGCAGCTTAGCTCACTCTGGGCTGACTGAGGAGAGCAGATGTGTGCTACAGGCTCCTGCCAGGAAGCCGCTAGAGCCCCTGCCTGAAGAGGCCAAACATGCTGAATCCACCGTGGCACTCTGGTTTACGACGTAGGATGAGGGAGACAGGAAGCCACTAGCCTTTGAGGGACTCCAGGATTCGGAACCAAGGATAGGTAGTGGCCCAGGGGGCTCTGCATGTTGCCCCTGCCCCAAGTGCTGCCCCAGTAGCTCCCATTGGCCTGGAACCATGGCCAATGGGAGCTGCAAGCGCTGTGCCTGTGTATGGGACGGCGCGCAGAGCTGCCTGGCTGCCCCTACATGTAGGAGCTGGAGGGAGGACATGCCTCTGCTTCTGGGAGCTGCTTAAGGTAAGCACTGCCTGGAGCCTGTACCCCTGACCCCCCCCCGCCCCCCCACCCCCCCCCCCCGTCCCCGACCCCCCCCCCCCCCCCCCACCCCCTCCCCGTACCCTAACCCCCTGCTCCAGCCCAGAGCCCTCTCCCGCACCCTGAACTCCTAATTTTTGGCCCTACCCCAGAGCCTGCACCCCCAGCCAGAGCCCTCACCCCCTCCCACACCCCAAACCCCAATTTCTTGAGCATTCATGGCCCACCATACAAGTTCCATACCCAGATGTGGCCCTCGGGCCAAAAAGTTTGCCCACCCCTGTTCTAAACCATAGAATTGTTCAATGCCTTTTCTGCTGCAATATCTATCTCTTCCTGATCTGTGCTGAGGGATGCCAGGTTCTTTTCATAGGTTCCTTTTTGATGTGTGTCTCTAGCATCATCATTACCATTGCATTTCAGCTAAACTATGCTTTTTCCTTTGTTACATATCTCAGTTGAAACTTGTCAAATACTTGTGACATTTAAACGTGTACTTGTGAAAACTGACATTCCTTCTGATTTTGCAAATTTTATTCAAGAAAAATCTTTCAATTTCCATTCATTAATGCAGCTTTTAATAGTGACATTTTGTCTGTGATTTCTCAGACATGCTCCCCTGCAAGATCCTGGGTATTTTGAGATCAGAGGCCTGAGAAAATTCACAAGTCTCTTTGGGTGGCCATGTATCCTTTCTGGAAATAAGTCAAGGGTTTTGTTTGACAGAATGTTACAGGTAAAATATGTAGTGTGAGGTTTTTTAATAGGCTCAAGTCTATACTGAAATAGTCTCACTTCCACTGAACTAGAGAGAGAGAGAATGACAATACCCTTCCTCCTCTAGTAATATGCAAAAAGCCACAATCCCTTTAGTGGCCAGCTTTCTTTGACTGTTGCAAAGCTCCCAAGTGGCTCTTTCTTTCTATGGATTTTTGCCTGTATGATGGCAGCCTTGCATGCACCTTCAATTTAATGGCTCACAGTTAAAACTGGCTAGGAACAGCTATTTTCTCAGCTGCAAAAGCTGTCATCTTTTTTCCCTGCCTCATCAGAGGTCCCTTAGCACTGCAATCAGATAGTCACAGGATTTCTTTACTTAGATTAAAGACTGTGCATACATCAGCAGCACAGACTGAGGCCAGACAGGGATTATTCACTTCTTCTACCCAGAATGTCTAATGTGGGGGGTCGAGGGGATGGCACCGGGGGAGAAGGAATTAAATAAAAAGTCATTCAGCCAAACATATTAAATCGATGTTAGCAAGTTTTTAAAGGCATAGAGGACATTTCCAATGAGCAATAATGTACAATATTCACTGCTAGGTAAAATGCAATCAAGAACTCAAGCCGGTGTGTGTGGGTGTGTGTGAGAACAGAAAAAGAGTTAAGGATGGGGCTGTGTCATTTGTTAAAATGACTGGGCAGCTCCATTAGCTCTTCCAGTAGAACTGATCAAATATTTTATTATGATGACCCACAAAATGTAGGAATTCATCTGGCTTTGAGTTGGGTTATAAAAGCCCCACTATGTTAACTGAGAGTTTTTCTATGGACGGCAGTGTCCAAGGCCTAGCTGTTAGACTCAAGGTGCCTCTAAACCATGTCCTTTTAACAGTGCTATCAATATAAGTGCAGTTCATTTCCTATCCTATAGGCAATGCCACTTTATGTTCCTCTGCTTATAGTCCTTAGCAATCACTGTTGCTTTCTTTACACTGAGGGTACATAGGGTGACAAAATGGTCTCCCTTGAAATTTCATCCCTAATTTCAAGCCACTCAATTTTTCTTCTGAAATGACTATGGGTAAAAGGTTCCAGAGCAAGTAAGTCTCTTTTGGAAATGGGCCTTACACACTTAGGAACCTGCATCACTTGGTGATTTTGAAAGTTTTATCCTACATCAGAATGAAGGGGAAGTGGGGTTCACACAGAGCCCCTGGCATCAGGGGAGGAGAGAGTGGGTGAGATGCATGGAGTCCCTAAAATAGGAGCAGGAGGGGAAGGTTGCATGAAGCCTCTAGTATGTGCAATGACCTTGACCAACAGAAGCAAAGCGTTCAACCCTCTAGTAATAGCAAGTGACTGAGTGAAATGAGGCCTAATGGTCCACACTCAATGGCATTTTGAGAACTTTTCAAGACTACTCCTGCTTAATTTCTAGTTTCAGGGAAAGTTCCAGGTATCAGTAGGAAGAAGTCTATCTGTTTTGGTGACAACTGGAAAAGTGGAACACCAGAAAAACCTGCTTTCCTCACAGGGTCCATTTGGTGCTGCAGGCTGAGGAGCATTATGACATCAGAGATAATTCAGCCAGTCAGCACTTCCTCCCTCCAATTCATTTGCATAGTTCATTTCCATTGATTGAAGTGAGTCAGCAAATGAAACTGCAGGTCAGGACTGAGGTGCTTTGACATTTGTGAGGGTGCTGGGGTTCAGGATTGGAATAGTGGAAGATGCTTTAGAACAGGAGCTATATTAACTGAGTAGGAGTGAGGCTGGAGACTTGCCCACACAATGACATTGAAATGATTAGCATCCATAATGTAAAGATACACACACACATTTTTGTTTTCCTATTCGATGGCGATGAGTGTGTGTGTGCGTGTGTGTTTGTGCCATGAAATCTAATAGTATTACACTCTCTAATAAGAAACAAACAATACCACCTATCTTGGTCACTTTGATGGGTAATGAATAAGCAATCTTACCATTCCTGGCAAAGTTAGCAACAGCCAGTGCTCCTGTCAGCTGCAGCTGGGGGTGATTGGATGCAAGCCAGGTACCAACCTTCTGGTAGATAATGCCACATCCATTAGCAAACATCTTCTGCATGGATTCATCTGTGACACAATAAATGAAGAGAAGCCTAAAAGTACATCTAAGTTCTACTTTGCATCTATTATAGAATAGTACTGCTCAAGGTTTCAGAAGTTTGTAGACGATTGTTTCCTCTAACAGAACACCAGAGTTGGCAGGAAGGTGAAGTGAAGGTTATAAAATTGATCGTTCTAGATGTCTTACACTAATCCACACACTCAATATATGGCTAGTAGCCTTATGCAAGATTCCCCACACTATTTTTAGCTATATGCTCCAGTCTTACATGAAAGGACCATCCTCTTCAGAAGGTGTGAAGTTATTCAGTCTTGTGGTAGTCCACTGGTGGGTTTCTCCCAAGCAGAGGCATAATACAATAGCAATTGTATATGAAGCTTTGGAGGAACAGAGCCGTTCCTCTGTGTTGAACTGATGCCTGTATAAATCTAAGTGCTAAGTGCCTTATCTTCTCATGAAATCAGTACCTTGCAGGATGGAATCTTAAGTGGCAATGTTATCACAGTTCAGATAAAGGCTAGATCATGTAAAGGGGTGTGTGTGTGTGTGTGTGTGTTGCCACTTAAGATTCCATCCTGCAAGGTACTGATTTCATGAGAAGATGAAGGCACTTAGCACTCTGCAGGATAGATTTATACAGGCATCAGTTCAACACAGAGTGAACGGCTCTATTCCTCCAAAGCTTCATATACAATTGCTATTGTATTATGCCTCTGCTTGGGAGAAACCCACTAGTGGACTACAACAAGACTGAATAACTTCATACCTTCTGAAGAGGATGGTCCTTTCATGCAAGACTGGACACACACGTGTAATCCATGCATGGAAATCTCATAGGATTTACAAGTGGGGATTGAGGGAATAGTATGTATCTACTGTGTTTCCAAGCTCGGTGTCACTATGTTACTTGTTGAGATCTGCATAGGCTAAATGCAATTTTAAGAATGAAAGCCATAGATCTGTGATTAGTAATCTGGAACTAGTTCTTTATACTGAGAAATTCAAATATACTGTAGTGTTTAACTCAGAGAAATGTTTGCCACAGCTTCATAACTTTTAAGAAAAGTTTAATTAAATTGTAAGTTACCTTGAGATTTTGGCAAAGGATGCAATGTAAATGCATGATTCTGTGCAGTTATTCTTTAATTCATGTAGCCCCAAATGCTGCAAAGCTGTCAACCATACAAGGCCATCTGAACCAAATTACAATTAGGATCAGCAGAGATAGCTGCTAACATTTTTCTGCTATACCTTATGGTTGAGAATGGATTCTATGTGTCTCACAGATCTAAAGCAGCATCTCAGATGTCTTCTATGACATTTTATGCTCTCTGTTTTCAAAAGTGGCTGCTGGACTCTGTCCCTTCTCATAGTGCAGCAGTGTGACCGAGGAAATGAGAGGTCTGGGGCAGCAAAATGTATATTCTAGAAGGTCAGTGTCCTCCATTTTCATTACATAGAAACATGTAATACAAAGCAATTTTAAATTCTTATGTTTCCTTCCTTCACTAATTCAGATGGCTGAAATACTTGCTCCATTTTTGAATAATAAATGAAGAATACATAATGGGTATTTAAATGTACTGAGTGAGTTAAGGTGTATTGAGGGGAAAATTGAGAACACCAGTCTATCAGATTGCCATGTCAGAAGCCAGTTTACTTGAAAGGACCCATCATACTGTGAAATGTCTCCATGAGAAAGGGGGCAGATACAGGGTCTTCATATAGACCTATGACTGAATTAGTCAGCAGCAGAGCTTAGTCTGTGGAGACTGATGTAGGCACTGTCTGTGCTATAACAGTAGTATTTTTAGTCCCTCACTTCACATTATTGGCCAGATTGTGGAACTACACTGGTTTACAGCAGCTAAGGATCTGGCCCTTTAAAATTGGAGGTTAATTCAAGAAATATAGTTTAGTCCTATATCTGACCTTTTCTTACTTTTGGGGAGGACTGTGTATTTCTGGCTACCCAGAGGAGCCAGGTTATCACAAAGTTGGAGAAACCCAGCTCTAGATGGACTGGACTGACACACAAAGCCACAATTAAGAAGGCAGTACCCTATTCTATTGCATTTCTAGCCTCCGCCTAGGAGCAGGCATAGTGGTATTAAATGCCTGAGGCAAAATGTGTATATGCTTGGAGGAAAATATGGCAACATGAGCATTACAATCATAGTGTAAGTGGGAAAAAAACAGAATGGCTGTTGAGAAGAATTCCCCCAAGGAAACTTGAAACAACAGGCTGCAGCTGTGCCTGCAGAAAGGAAATGAAAGCACAGGAGCAGATGGAAATCCCTGCTGCTAATGGGACTTTCTACTACTTCTCCATGCATCTTACCTCCAAGAAGCAGAGACACAATGAGATTTGATGCAGCCTTCACACTGCACAGATCTTCAGCCTGTGAACTGCCCTGGAGCCTCAGCAGGATCTCTGACAGTGCCTCATGCACACCCGCCTCTACCATTTGCACTTTCAAAGCATCTGCAGAGGTCAGGAGAACATGCATATTAATGGCTTCTCTTTGGGTCACTGCATAAAAAGTGAATGCAAGGAGGCTAAATCCCCAGTAAATTTAAGTCAGGATGTTTCTAGGTGCAGTAACTTGTGGGACTCTTGTTCATAAACAGGGATGTTGCCATTGGAAAACACCACACTCAGAATAAATACACCTTTTAGATAGATCATTGTAATTTTTTTGAGCAGGGGGAGGGGGAGAGGATGAGGCAACTGTGGAATTTCTATTGCAATTTACAACGTTTTGTGCTTTTAAAAATTACGTTTCAGATGTTCTTTGTCACATACTTTATAACTAGAGTGATATCTTTTAAGAATTGCAAAATACTAATGTAAAAGACAAAAGTATACTTTAATAGGTGTGTGTTGGTGTTGCCAGCTTGCAACTTGGCAGCACCATGGCCATATTTCTCAGAGTGGGGGATTTTTTCCCAGTGGTGTTAATATTGAGTTTGAACAAAACAAACAGCTTTGATAACATCTCTAGCTATTACTCTTTTCACTCCAGTGTGGGGAATGCTGTTTGGCCACTCATTCCACTAGACTTCCTGGTGCTGATAAACCCTGAACAAATTATGTCATATAGCAATGTCTTGAACAAACAAATAAAACCCCACAAATATTTTGATGGAGGAAATGAAAAACTGGGCCATTTCAGGCACCCCAAAGAAGTTCCTTGGACATCATATGAAGACAGGGGACCGTCCCTGTGAAACCCGGCTGTATATCTCTTTCATTATAAATAAATACACAAAGGTAAACATTTGGAGTTAGAAATATTCCTGGAAATACCATTTTCATGAAATTATTGATTTAGCATTAACTATCATTTGATTCACTGAAGTAGACTGGCCTCATTAGTCAACCACTGCAGATTATGATTGTTTTAATAAATGGGCTGCTTTTATCTCCATTTATACCCATTACAATTTTTAAAGTATCTTTAGAATCAGCTCCCAGTCATTGTTCTGAGGTCCCAGTAATCTTCTGCATTCCCATACAGTATGGAGGCTGTGTGTATTATACACAAAGTTATCAAATGGTTCATTTTACACCACTCCCTTACCATATATTTTATTCAGGCTCATTTCCTCCTCCACTGTCCCAAAGATCCACGTTTTAAAATGATGTGTGAAATCCTGGCCCCACTGAAGTCAATGGAATTTTTCCATTGACATCAATCTGGCCAGGATTTCACCCATCATTTCTGTGAGGAGGGGCTTATGTCCCTGCCTCCAGTAATGGAATGCCACTGAAAACCCCAGAGTGTTCATTGTAGCCACTATGCTAGTATCCTCCATACTAAGGAGCCTAGTCCACAAGATAAGAGAACCCTTACCATTCTCCGCTAGCATCTGTAGAACCTCAATGATGGTTTCTATCCTCTGATGGTTCTCTGCCCTTCTCAGCTGCTTCACTAGATGTTCAGCAACCTTTGTCTTGCTTAGAGCCTCCTTAGCTATCTCTGTGTGGATAATAATGGCATGATTTTGTATGTTTTCATACCTAAATGTAATACTGTTAAAAAAACTCTGTCCCTACAGAGATGAGTGGATGCTACTTTGAATCTAGTTGCCTTGCTAATTTGTTTTTTCCCCTTAAATCCCCTCAAATGATTAGATGTTACATGTATGAAACAATCTGCCTCATTTTTCTTCTGCTGTCTAATCCAGTGGTGTAATTCCTGTGGCTATGCCTTTTTAATAATGGTCAAGCAATTGCTATCCTAACTCCATTGAATTCAATGGCTTTATAAACAGTGATGAATTCATCTTGTGGTATGACAGCATGTACCACTTTACCAGAACATTTTCTATGCAAAAGAAAGTATCCCAGCAAGAATCTAATCAACCTGTTCAGGATGGGCACTTATAGAGCTTTTGTGGAAAGTTTTTCAAAAGCTTTTGACATATATATGTGCCATAATGCCATGAGATATAGAACGTTTAACAATTTCAGAAAATATGTATAAAGGACATGGCTGAAATAGAATATGTCCAGAATGCGGTATTGCCAACATTAAGAGTTCAGAAACAAAGAGTCAACCCTTCCCCAAAAATCATGAGATTTTTTAAAAAAACATGCTGAGGTTTTTTTTTTTTTTTTTTTTTTTAAATTGTCTTCTGTTTTGTGAGCCATTAGGGTTTTTGTTTTAAGATTTTTATCAGCAACCATGAGGGCTAGAGATTTTTTTTTTCCAAACCAAATTTGAGGTTCTCACCATCATCACAGGATTTCCATAGTAAGAAAAATGAAAGACTTCACACCTGATTCTTCTCTCACTAACCTTGTATAAATCAGGAGCAACTCTGTTTCAAGTTAATGGAGCTACACCATTTTTAAACCAGTGTAAGTGAGAAAAGAATCAAGCCATTTTATTAAGACCTATAAAATGATGAATGGTAGAGAGAGAAGATGCATCAAAAATTCCTAGTGTCCCTTGTCCTGTATGAGATACACGAACAAAGATACTTAATGAAATTAAATTGCAACACATTTTAAATAAAAAGGAAGTACTATCATATACACTGTGATTGAAGTCAGTAGAGCTACATCAGTTTACACCAGCTAAGGACATGACACATTAATTTTCTCTGGGAAGAGGCTAGGACATGTATTAATCTTAGTTATTTGTGTGTGGCTGGTCAGCAACTGCTACAGGTTCTGGTGTTTAGTTATGAACGGTTAGAGAGTCTATTTAGATTGGCCACAAGGGGGCACATAGCAAGGAGGTAAACCTCTGTGTAACAAGAAATAAAGACAGCCTTGCATTTATGCCAACCGCAGGTTTCTAATCTCTATGCAGGGAAGTGCAGTGACTTTGTCTGATACTAGGTCAAAACATTTGCCTACTATGGCCAACCCTACTTGTGGAAACACTGCCTAAGAACAAGCCAGTGGTAGCATGAGAAAGGAAACCAATACAGTTGCAAATTTGGGAGTGTTTTAATGCCCACCTAGGTTTGCAAGGTTGCATAAGGCCAACAGGTTGACATGGACAAGTCGCTCACTGTCTGGGTAATCAGTTAATATCCTGACCAGTGATGTGATCACTCCTGCCTTCACCAGCTGCTCCTGAAGGTCACCTGGAAATCAAAAGCATAGAAATGAAAGGCAACAGGAATTTCATCTTGGATTAATCCATCATTATATTAGCTAGGGCATGGAGGAGGTATCACTAAAGTAAGAATTAAAACAAAATGTTGCTACAAGATACAGACTAGAAATAAGGTGCAAATTTTAACCAAGGGTAATTAACCATAGGAACAATTTGGGTTGTGGTGGATAATCTATTACTGGAAATATTAAATTTAAGATTAGATTTTTTTTAAAAAAATGCTCTAGTTAAACAGGAATTAATTCAGGGAGATCAAACTTTGATCACACTAGTCCATCCATTCTGGCCTTATATCACATGATCTTGACTCCATTATCCTTCCAAACTAACAAGAGTTTTACCTTGCCAATTCAGGTTAATATATATGTCCACATGGATAATATATATCCATGTGGATGGAAAATGAAGAATTCTGCTGTGAAATTACAAGACCAGAACTGCATCCTTAAACTCTACCCTCGTGATAAAACTGTTTTTTGGGAGCTGAGCAGTTAGGCCATTATAAAAGAGGTGTTAGTGGGAGTGAACATGTCAATGAGAGATGATACAACAGCCTAACATAGGAGATGACTAAAATGAAGACTAAGAGAGATGAGGTTTTGCAGTGCTTTAAGGATGTCATCATTTAATTGACTGCTTACCTCATTGTGGATAGTGTCAATAGCCCTAAATTGTGGAGCAGGCGGGTAAAGCTGCAGCAACACAAGATTCAGAACAAACTTCTCAGGACCATTATAGATTCATAGATTTCAAGGCCAGAAGGCATTGTGATCATCTTGTCTGAACTTCAGTATAACACAGGCTGTAGAAATTCCTCAAAATAATTCCTAGAGCATATCTTGTAGGAAAACATCCAGTCTTCAATTTAAAATAGTCAGTGCTGTAGAATCCACTACAACCCTTGTGTGATGGGGTATCTGCCCCACATGGGCATGTAGGGGGTTAATAGAGGCCTTGGAGGCTGCACAGGGAAGCAGCCAATAGGAGAGAGGCTGTGAGGAGTAGCCAATATAAGAAGAGCTGCAGGGTTGTGCAGGGTCAGTAGCTGCATAGAGCTCAAGGAGGGAAGTTTGTGTTCCTAGCAAGAGGAAGGCATGTCAGTACTTTGGATAGAGAGCAGTGTCTGAAGACCCTAAGAGGAGGTGCTGGGACACCAAGTGAAGAGGCTGAGGGAAGCATAGCAGTCATAGGGGAGTTAAGGAGACACACAACATGGCTATCATCGACAGGGTCCTTGGGCTGGGACCAGGAGTAGTTGGCGGGCCTGGGTCCTCGCCACTGGAATTGGCTGGACAGTTGGACTGCAGTACTAACCTGCAGAAGGGGAGAGCACAGATGGTGACATAGCCAGAGGGCTGTGTCATTGAAGAGGATGCCACAGTCCCTGGAGTGACATGGGTCAGAGAGCAGAAGTGACAGCGGGCAAGGCACCATCGGGAGAGAGTGTACCGACCTAAAGAGCTAATCTCCAAAATGGCAAGGAGGGGTATGGTGAGTCACATCCCGTCATACCTTGGTAAATTGTTCCAATGGTTAACTACCTGCACTGTTAAAAATGTATGCCTGGCCCTCATGCAGGTGTATGGGAGGGGGAACAGGCAGAATCTTAGGTAGGTCCCTCAGTGTATCAGTCAGTACAAATGAACTGGAGTGTCAGGCTTAGAGGTGGTTCAGGTTACTTTACCCACTGGAGCAGGATGAGAGCTAGCAACCAGATTGTGACTCTGGTTCACAGTCTAGTTCCAGGTGTGCTCCTGGGGCAGTGCAAACCTGTATCTTACATGAAGTTTGTGACACTGCCAAAACTTAGCTCTTTGCATTCTAGAATAATTGTGGTTGTTTCTGAGAAGATGCCTTTATGAAAGATAAAGGTTCTAAACATGTACCATTACAGTATGTTCTCTAGAAGGAAGACAGCATTATGCTTTCATATTGTTTAAACGGCTGTTCTCTTTCAGATGGAGAGGTAATCTGTGCTGTTCCAGTGCCAAAGAGTCTTAGGACATATAACAGCACTTCAGCTTAGCACCTCTCTGTATGGTGTTTTTATGTCTGAGAAGCCAGATCCTCAGCTAGTGTATGTCAGCATAGCTCCACTGAAGTCAATGGAGCTGCATCAGTTTACAAGAGGTGAGTATCTGGCTCTAAATATACACGGTTATTTTCCCACTTATTTATGAGATTTCTGACAGACTCAGATAATTGTAGCTATTCCAGTTCTGAAGCATCCAACCTGCCTTATCATCTACAATATTTTAATTCCCAACATGTTGCATTCTGTTTTGGGTTTCATCAAAATAAATCAAAGATGCCACAATATATGCCCAGATTGTTCCCTATGGCAAATTTTCCTAACAGTGAAACAGCATTGTTTTTATAAACACGTTTTACCATGAGAGGCAGTGCAGTTCAGAAGGTAAAGCAATGGATGTGGAATCAGAAGACCCGAGTTCTCTGCTACTGACTTCCTGTGTGATCTTGATCAAGGCAGTTCATCTTTGTTTCCCTTCCTCCCTTTGTCTTGTCTATTTAGACTAACCTCTTTGGGACAGGAAGTGTCTCTTATTGTATGCATGTACAATGCTTAGCACAATGGGGCCCTGATCTCAGTTGGGGTCTCTAGGCACTATTGTAATACAAATAATAATTGCAACTTAGTAAGAGGCAGTTTAATAAAACATGCTGTTCCTAAGTGAAAGCTACTTAAATGATTTGGCTGGGGGGTTGGTATTAACTTACTGTAATTACAATGAGTAAAAAAAAGTTATTCAAAAGTGAATCTAACCCCTTAATTATAGTCCCCTTGTTGTCAAAACCATGCTGTGTTTGCTAGTATGTGTCTATTGTAGAAGCAACTGGAAACTGAACTAGCACCACTGGCGCATAGCACTACATATAAAGCATGTTAGCCTCAGTCTAAGTAAAAAGCCCATATTAAAAAAAACAAAAACAACCCCCCCCCCCACAACTTTGCTACTGTAGCCAGAATGTACAGCACTCCTTCAGCAAATTGAGTACTTACTGTTTTCATAGCAGATGTGGCCAATGGCCCTCCCAGCATGAAGCAACATCTCTTGGTCCGTGCTTTCCAGCAGAGGTACCAAAGCTAGAACCAAACCTGCATCGATACATGGCTTCTTCATTTCCTCTGCACAGACAGAGGAGAGAAGCTGCTAGGAACTTGCCTTGTTGAAATAAAACCAATACATCAACTGCAAGGCCAATAATTAGCATCCATAAAACAGATAAGTAGATTGAAAGTATACAGGAATAATGGGTTTAACATTATTTATAGGAACACTTTACGTACCATTCTTTGCTATCTCTGCAATCACCTGGGCTGCCTTTACTGCACAGCTTGGATTGCCTTTGAGAATTTGAGCTAAAGTTGGGAAAATCCCAGTGTCTGTGAGTAGGCCGGAGGATCTTTGCTCTGCAATGATAAAGAAAGTTAACAGTAGCAGCAATGAATTTGATTTATTTACTGTATTTGCCTTCATGGTTTCTGTAGAGGTCTAGGCAGTGTTGGAATCAAGGTCCTGATTCAGCAAGGTACTTAAGTGCCTGCCTAACTTTAAGCATATGCTGTCACTGGGACTACTCATTTGTTCAAAGTCAGGTAAGTGCTTAAGAACCTTGCTGAATGGGACCCTATGTGTCAGACCTAAGAGGGAAACATTTCCATCTTCTCTGACTGTGAGAAATGAATGGTGGATGGTGTCTGGCCTGTCATCCAGCAGCTGTACAGCTAGCTGCTCCTAGCAATTAGGACTGACATTATACACCTATAGGAACTCCTGCTGACTCATGTCTAATTGTCATCAGGACACGGAGTCTTCTGGAGGATGGATATATAAACAAACACAGGCTCGTGTCAGCTGGGGAGAGTGGTGGGAGAGGGAAGGCTGGTCTTTTGACAAAGGGCTGTAAGAAATGCTACTCTTTCCTGCTTGAGCACTGGCTGTTATAAGTCTTTTTATGCTTTGACACTGGCTGAAGGAGGCTAAAACTTCAATAGAAAAAGTGGGACTCAGCCTGGTCATAAAAATATTTTTCCTAGCGTAATGGATTGCCTTATGCTATAGTCAGTAACGCATACCTTCCATCATGAAAAGACAACTTCCTTCGTACGCTATCCTGGAATAATTCCATGTTGTATGTAGATAGTAATAAAGAAACTTTAAAAAACAAAAGATTTTTATCTGCTAAGATGGATTGACCACCAAACTGCTTTTATTTATTTTTAAATAAACAAACAAACATGCCCCAACCCTGGCAAATAGGCCATTATCATACACAAGTGACATTTAAAGACTGAAATCATGCTAGGCATTTCTAAACATTTTATTACTTTGCTTGAACTACAACAATGTAACACAGCTGTTATTAGCTCTGTGATGATAGGCATCTCACTATCATGGTCTAGCATGGTGTTTGTGATTCACCTCTTACTTTCAAAAGACTTTCTATTGTTGCTCTAAAAATCTAAAATGATCTACATGTTTCTGGATACTGAGGAAAGGGAACATGTAATCTGAGATTTTTTTGGACACGTTTTCTAAAAGCACAATTTCTTCTAATGAAACTCAGTAAGTAACAGCATACACTATAATAAGTAAAACTTTGTAAAAAGTTGCAAATAACATAAGCTAAATATTGCCGCAAACAGCGAACACGATTTCCTTCTTAGATTAAGAATAAGATTACAAGAGGCTTGTGTACAAAACTCAGCACAACTTTAAATATTGAGCTCCAATCAGCATTTGCATAATAGTATTTTTGATTGAGGAATTTGGTGCCAAAGCAAATGCCTGTGCCGACAGGTGCAAGCTTCCCCAGTGCTACTGTTCTAATATACCTGAATCCTTAAGTACAACATCTTCTGTTTTTCCAGGCCTGTGCCCCAGTGTGCAGAAAATACCATCTGTGCCAAATTATGCAAGTCTTTGTTATGCAGGAAAATGACCTAGAGAATCTCTTGTGCATTTCTAACAGTGATGAGCCCAGTCCTGCAACCTTTTACTTGTGGACAAGTAATGAAGACGGCTGGCAGTACTGGGCAAGATCCACTCCAGAACAGAGGGATCCTTGCATGCCATTGAGTAGGCATAAGAGCTCTTATGACATCCTCTCTGCCGGTGGGGGAGGGGGAGAGAGCACAAGAATAGTTGAAATTCACTTGAACATTTATTCTTGAGGTTCCTCAAGGGTCGATGTCTGAAATAAATTAAATGAGGAGGTAGAATAAAGTTCTGAAAATATGATTAGTGGGTTTCTTTCAAGAGCTGTCAAATGCACGTGTGTTGTACAAAGCTAACCTTCAAATGCAGGCCACGTTGCCATGGCAACTGAATAAATCCCCAAGCTCTGAAGGAGAAGCAACTAGTGCCAAGCGAATGCTGACAGGTAAAACCAACCCACCACCACCTCAGCAAAACATAAGTGAAGCAGCAAATAATAAGAAATTAGCCCTTAGACAGGCCTATTTACTGAATCTTCAAAGGTGCTTGGTTTTATTTTATTTTTGCAAGCAACATACTTGGGAGAAGCAAAGGGCTCTGGGGATAGGTTGGGGCTGCCAGACCTTTCTACACAGCAGCCTCTGGAATTAACACTAATAGGTTGACAATGCTTCAGAGAATGGAAAGTGAGATCTAGCCTGTATAGTACAGATGACTGTCACTGTCTGCAGCTTTAATATTTAAACCCAGGGTGAACGAGTGTGAGCCGACCCCTTGATGATAAAGAAAGAACAGTGTTTCCCAGATGTCCAGTAGAAAGGTGGCTTCAAATTAGGTTGGCTTTTGTAACATTCCTCTTCTAATCTGCAACAGCCTACTGTTTTCATCTTTTCGGTGTCCTCATCTTTTCTTTGGAAGTCTGAAAAGTGGGGGTGAGCAGATGGTGAGATGAAAGGATGTGTGGTTTTTAATAAAGTACCTGGGGAATGGTGATTGTTCATAACCCTGAAATGTTCATAACTCTGAACAAAACATTATGGTTCTTTACAACTGAACATTGACTTAATACAGCTTTGAAACTTTGCTATGCAGAAAAGAAAAAAACCCGCTTTCCCTTTTTTTTTTTAGTAATTTACATTTAATACAGTCCTGTATTTTTGGTTTTTTTTTGGGGGGGGGGGGAGGTCTGCTGCTGCCTGATTGTGTTCTTCCAGTTCCAAATGAGGTTTGTGGTTGACCAGTCCATTTGTAACTCTGGTGTATATAACGCTGAAGTTCTACTGTAATATTCATCATGTGATTATTTGGATAAACATGGTTTATTCCTGAAGATGGTCACAAATCCAAACTATTTCAGGAATTTTAGCACAGATGTTTATTCATATGCAAATTCCTAGCAGAAGTTTCAGAGGGGTAGCCGTGTTAGTCTGGATCTGTAAAAAGCAACAAAGAGTCCTGTGACACCTTATAGACTAACAGATGTATTGAAGCATAAGCTTTCATGGGTGAATACCCACTTCGTCAGACGCATGTAATAGAAATTTCCAGAGGCAAGTATAAATGTGCAGGCAAGAATCAGTCTAGAGATAATGAGGGCCTCATCCTCCCTGATTGAACTAACCTCTTCTAGCAGTTGAGGTGCGAACACCAAGGGAGGAGAAACTGCTTTTGTAGTTGGCTAGCCATTCACAGTCTTAGTTTAATCCTGAGCTGATGGTGTCAAATTTGCAAATGAACTGAAGCTCAGCGGTTTCTCTTTGAAGTCTGGTCCTGAAGTTTTTTTGCTGTAGGATGGCTACCTTTAAATCTGATATTGTGTGTGTCCAGGGAGGTTGAAGTGTTCTCCTACAGGTTTTTGTATATTGCCATTCTGAATATCTGACCTGTGTCTATTTATCCTTTTATGTAGGGACTGTCCAGTTTGGCCGATGTACATAGCAGCGGGGCATTGCTGGCACATGATGGCGTATATAACATTGGTGGACATGCAGGTGAATGAACCAGTGATGTTGTAGCTGATCTGGTTAGGTCCTGTAATGGTGTCGCTGGTGTAGATATGTGGGCAGAGTTGGCATTGAGGTTTGTTGCATGGATTGGTTTCCGAGTTAGAGTTACTATGGTGTGGTTGCTGGTGAGAATATGCTTAAGGTTGGCGGGTTGTCTGTGGGCGAGGACTGGCCTGCCTCCCAAGGTCTGTGAAAGTGAGGGATCATTGTCCAGGATGGGTTGTAGATCACTGATGATGCGTTGGAGAGGTTTAAGCTGAGGACTGTAGGTGATGGTCAGTGGAGTTCTGTTGGTTTCTTTCTTGGGCTTGTCTTGCAGCAGGAGGCTTCTGGGTACACGTCTGGCTCTGTTGATTTGTTTCCTTATTTCCTCATGTGGGTATCGTAGTTTTGAGAATGCTTGGTGAAGATCTTGTAGGTGTTGGTCTCCGTCTGAGGGGTTGGAGCAAATGCAGTTGTACGTCAGCGCTTGGCTGTAGACGATGGATTATGTGGTGTGTCCGGGATGGAAGCTGGATGCATGAAGGTAGGCATAGCAGTCGGTGGGTTTTCAGTATTGGGTGGTGTTAACGTGACCGTCACTTATTTGTATCGTGGTGTCTAGGAAGTGGACCTCCCGTGTAGATTGGTCCGGGCTGACATTGATGGTGGGGTGGAAGCTGTTGAAATCGTGGTGGAATTCTTCCAGAGTCTCCTTTCCATGGGTCCAGACGATGAAGATGTCATCAATGTAGCGTAGGTAGAGAAGGGGTGTGAGTGGACGAGAGCTGAGGAAGAGTTGTTCCAGGTCAGCCATAAAAATGTTGGCATATTGTGGGGCCATGCGGGTGCCCATAGCGGTGCCACTGAAGTTTGTTCATTATTTTCCTGTTTAAAATGATTCACTAATCCAATCAGGGAGCAAAAATAATAACTTGTGACCGAAATGACCAACCACACACCATGAACAATGAGGAACAGAGTGGAAGTGTACAATGTGATCAAACTGTAGACTGAAATTTGTTACAGTAGTAACAGAACTTCCAACTTTGTAAAGTTGAATGCAGTTGAATTGCTGCTGTATTTCTGGATCATAGCTAGCTAAAATCAGACATTGCTTAAATGATTTATTTAAATGGAATAGGGAACAGGCCAGCAACTTCAATAAGTCTTTTCATATCATCTTAACTACACTGTAGCTAATGGCTATAGTTCTGAATCAGCAGATATAACTCCCTTTTGTAAATCTCTGCTTAGAAGGGAATGTAGTTGTTTGTTTTAAGGCTAACCCAATTATTTCTCCTCTGCTTAACCCCCCCCCCCCAGCTCTCATTTACTCTTAAGGTTCTATAGTTGTCCATCTTCCAATAAAGAACCTCAGTTCAAGCAGCTGGCTTGCAATTCATTAGTTTCAAGTACCCTTTGAGGACTAATAGGACATTTCCACTGAGAAGCTAAATACTCAAGGCTGGATCGTCCCCGCCATTGACAGATCTCAGCAGCAACCCTCAAATATCTCCCCATACAACTCCCTGGGAACCCCCTAGAAACCCATCTGCTGGGGCTCTACTGGGTTATGCTGGTGTGGGAACATCTGTCCTATGCAGACTCTTGAATTTCTGTGTGACAATCAGGGAGGAGGAAATTAAGTACTCATAGCATGAGAAACAGCTAGATAGAGCTCAGAAATGTTTTAATTCTCTCTGGGTCCCATCCATGGCTACTTCTGAGGGAACCCAGCCAACTTCTGCCATCAGCATGCTGACAGGGTAAGGGAGGATAGATCAGTGCCAAAATACACGCACTTGCAGAGCACTTCTGAAGATCTGGAAGTCTTGTACACCTCACCTCTCCCTGCTCTGCTGCCTCTCCAATCTGTCTTCCTTGAGAAAACAATTTAAATATTTCAAAGTTCAAAGTTCAATGTTAAAGTGAAAATGAACCAATGTTGCCAAAAACTAGATTTTTCAATATCCCCAAAATTTAAATGTTCAGAATTTAATTAATTTCAAAGTTTTGGTTCTTTCCAATTTGGAGTTATTTTTTTCCTCAAAATGTCAGAATTTCCCATGGAACGGAAGTTCAAGTTTCTGACCAGCTCTAGATTTTATTTCCTAACCCAGCAAAACTGAATTTATGGGTCCATTAGCTAGGAGCCTGATATTGTTTTTTATATTGCTGCCTTAAAGCACTCTCCTGGTAGAGTAGGACAAATTAATTTATCCATTAGCCTGTTTGCAGCAGAGACTTCACTCCTAAAATGCCCTGTTTTCTGTTGTTTTGGGTGGTGGGATCTCCTTATCTAATAGATATAGTCATGATATGTGAAAAGTCCACAGGAAGTCTGCTGGTGTGGCTAGGCAATCAAAAATGGTTCGGAGGCATACTTAACTGTTTTCGGCAAGAGCCAGAAGAATCCCATTTAGATTTTCAAGGATCTGACCTTCAGTTTCATCTCCAAAGAGTTTGAGACATTCCAGGTGTTGATTTAGGGACTCTGTTTAAAGAGGAAACAAAGATATTACCAGATCTCCATGATTCCATTTCATGAAGGGTATAGGCACTCTTTTTTTTGTGTGTGAATATGTTTTATTAAACACCCACATATTGCATCGAAAAGAGTGGCCCAAATCTTTGTTTGCACCAGATCTCAGATAACAGAATTGCTATGAAATGTCTGAGGTGGAAAGGCACTCTGGGTAGTGTAGGCATAGATCTTGCTGGGCATTAGTAAGCTTGCCTATAGCTTGATTTGAAGATAGTATTTTTGGGCTTGCCAAGATAAGCCGGAACACACTGAACTGATAAGCTTGAAGTGTCGCTAAGGTGAGAACGTATATGATGGATCATGTAAGGACCAATACAGTGTCCAAACCAATTAGATTCAAGAAGTATAGATGTTAGTAGCTAGGAAAAAAGTGTACATAAACTGTGTAGTGTGTGATATGATTTGGAATTCTGGTATCAACTATACCTAAATCCCCAGTGTCTGGGCCTGCCAAGTGTGGGCATAGAGCTGTTACTTGGCTAATGAAGTAACCTGAGTAACTAGCTGGAGCTGAACTGAATTGTTGGATCCCAGAGAGCTGGCAACATGTTCTGGATCAGTTGAGTGGAAAAGGTCTCTGAGGGAATCCCAACTGGTATTACGGACATACAAAATGAGCCCACTAGTTAATCTTACTTGAGTTCAGAATTCTCATGCCAACTAGGGCCACAACTTGCAGTTGCACAGGAATACAGTTTACCAAGGTCCAGTATACAAGAAAATACTGCCTTGCATAGATATGCAACATAGCACATGCATATATATATATATATATATATATATATATACACACACACACACACACACACAAATTTGCCCCTCTGTACTAATTTTTTTTTTAAAATAAAGGATATTTTGAAAAGTGTTCAGAAAGAGAAATGACTAGACAGAGGGGCAAAAAAATCAGAACCATCCCCCCCCCCCAGCACCTCTTCCTCCTCCTCAAACATGACCTATTTGTACTAGAATAAAATTAGACCCTGACCAATTCACTCATGGTTTCAGTTTAATAAAATGTTCATGCATCTGAGGAAAGTTGGCAGAGTCAGTAACAAAAGTATCTCAGGTGTTGCCCATTCCTAGGAGAGATTAAAAAGGATGCACACATTTTCAGACTTTTTTTGAGGGAGGGGGTTATTTTTGGTTTTGGATGAACAGTGAAGGGGAGGTGAAGATTTTGAAACAAGGATCTGTGCTTTTAAGAAAATCATTCAAGCTTCTTTAAGTGAGAGTGGTGACACTGATATATTTCCACTAACCCATAAAGAATGTATGCCACTCCCAGTGATGTTGGTGAGGTGCTAGACTAAGCATAAAATGTACTTGCTTGATGATTTATGGCCCGGGTTCATGGGATACAGACTACAGAAATTACACTGAAGTGTGCAGAGCCTTTGTTAGCAGAGCTGCAATAAAATAATTTTTACTTCACAAACTAGTCATTAAGAAGTTTGTTTTTCCACAAAAACACTTGCAAATATTCAGCCCAGACATTTTTCTGCATTTTCCTAGTAGTGATAATTCATCATTCCCATTTTTGTTATTGTAGTGACGCTCATGACATTTTTGCTATTTTCTCTCTCTCCCTGGGTCTGTCTATTAAGTGAGGTGAGTTTTTCTAAATGATGGTGTGCATGCAGTGTAGGAGCTGTTTTTCTCCAGCAAAATAACAGGTGTCTTGTGCGGTTTGTTGTTTTTAAAGGGAGTGGAGCAATATTGAAGGTTATTATTGCCTATGGGGCAAAAGTTGTTTTTGGTTGAAATGGAAAAAAAGCAATTAGACTTTAAGGCCAGAAGGAACCATTGTGATCATCTAGTGTGACTTCCTGCACTTTGCAGGCCACAGAACCTCACCCACTCCTGAAATAGACCCCTAACCTCTGGCTGAGTTACTGAAGTCCTCAAATAATGGTTTAAAGACTTCAAGTTACAGAGAATCCGTGACTTGCTCTAGTTTAAACCAGCAAGTGGCCAGGCACCATATTGTAGAGGAAGGCAAAAAAACCCAGGGCCTCTGCAAATCTGACCTGGGGGAAAATTCCTTCCTAACCCTAACTATGGTGATCAGTTGAACCCAGAACATGTCGGCAGGACCCATCAGCCACATACCTGGGAAAGAATTCTCTGTAGTAACTCGGAGACCTCCCTATCTAGTGTCCCATTTCTGGCCACTGGAGATTTTTGCAGATGGACCACATGCCATTGTAAGCAATCATACCATCCTTGCCATAAATTTATCAAATTCAGTCTTGAAACCAGTAAGGTTTTTTGCCCTCACTGCTTCCCTTGGAAGGCTGTTCCAGAACACCTGGCTAGAAACCTTCATCTAATTTCAAGCCTCGGACCTGTTGATGGTAGTTTATAGCCATTTGTTCTTGTGTCAACATTGGCATTTAACTTAAATATCCCCTCTCCCGCTGATTTATCCCGCTGATGTATTTATAAAGAGCAATCATCTCCCCTCAACCTTCATTTTGTTAGGCTAACACGCCAAGCTCCTTGAGTCTCTTCTCATAAGGCAGGTTTTCCATTCCTCTGATCATCCAAGTAACCCTTTTCTGCACCTGTTCCAGTTTGAATTTATGTTTCTTAACATGGGGGTTCAGAATAGCACACAGTATGCCAGATAAACACTCACCAGTGCCTTGTGTAATGTCAATAACATTTCCCTATTTCTACTGGAAATCTCACCTGATGCATTTTAGGATTTAATTAACCTTTTTCACAGCTGCATCACAGTGGCAGCTCATAGTCATCCTGTGATCAACCAATACACTCAGGTCTTTCTCCACCTCTGTCACTTCCAGTTGATATGTCTCCAGCATATAGCAAAAATTCTTATGCACTTAGGGACTAACACCACTTTGCACTATTAAATTTCATCCCATTTTTAATTACTCCAGTTTTCTAGGTCCTCCAGATCTTTCTGTATGATATTCCTGTCCTGTATTGGCAATACTCCCAACTTTGTGTCATCCACATATTTTATTAGCACACTGACTTTTTGTGCTAAGGTCATTAATAAAAATGTTAAATAAGATAGAGATTGGTCCCAAGACCAAAGGAACTCCACTCCCTCCAGCCTGAAAATTCACCTTTGTACAAAATGGGAAAATGGGGAATGACTGCCTAGGAAGGAGTACTGTGGAAAGGGATCAGGATTATAGTGGATCACAAGCTAAATACAAGTCAACAGTGTAACACTGTTGCAAAAAACAAAACAAAAAAACACATCATTCTGGGATGTTGTGACAGGGTTGGGACTCACCACTGCAGCACCTCCTGCTGGTTGTCTCTGGGAATTAGCTCAGTCCAGTGGAGCGCCCTCTGCGGGCCAGTGTCCTGCTTTGCCACTGACCCCGTGTCCCTCCCAGGACCCCGGTGCCCCTTTCTCTGAGTGCTGCCCCCTGGTAGTACCCCCACAGTTCTGGGTCTCCCCCTCCCAGGGGAACCCCCAACCCTCTATCCCCACCTTGCCTCAGTATAAGGCTACTGCCAGTCATCATCTAGCCCCACTCCCTGGGGCAGACTGCAGTATATGCCACTCATCACAGGCAAGGTTGGGCTGGACCTGCTGCCTCTCTCGATAGCTGGGCTGCCCCTCTGCAGCCCTGGTACTGGTCTTAGGCCCTCAGCTAGGCCCGCAACCTGGGGGTTTTCCAGGCTGGAGCTCCCCAGCTCCTCTAGCCTTCCCCCAGCCCTGCTCCACTCCCAGTACCCTACTCAGCTCCCTTGCAGCCAGGCCCTTCTCTCTCTACACAAAGAGAGCTGTGTGTCTACCCCTGGCTTCCCTGCCTTTATAGGGCCAGCTGAGTCTGTTTGGGGCGTGGCCCTAGCTGCAGCCACTTCCCCCAATCAGCTCAGTCTAAGGCTCCCAGCCCTAGCCCTCTCCAAGGGCTAGCTTTTAAGATCTTCCAGGCAGGAGCGGGTGACCACCCCACTACAGATGTGTTAGCAGGAGTGTTGTAAGCAAGACACGAGAAGTAATTCTTCCACTCTACTCCAGGCTAATAAGGCCTAAGCTGGAGAATTGTGTCCAGTTCAGGATGCCACATTTCAGGAAAGATGTGTGCAAATTGGAAAAAGTCCAGAGGAGAGCAATAAAAATTATTAAAGGTCTAGAGCTATGAGGAAAGATTGAAAAAATTGGGTTTGTTTAGTTTGGAGAACACTGAAGGGGGACATAAGTCTTCAAGTACATAAAAGGTTGTTTCAAGGAAGAGGGTGAAAAATTCTCATTAACTTCTGAGATAGGACAAGAAGCACTGGACTTAAATTGCAGCAAGGGAGGTTTAGGTTGGACATTAGGAAAAACTTCCTAACTGTCAGGGTGGTTTAGCATTGAAACAAATGGCTATGGATGTCCCTTCCAGTCCTACGCTTCTATGAATTAGTTTCCCTTTTAACCAGTTTCTTATCTGCACTTTTAATTCTCGTATTATTCCCCATCTTCTCCAATTTAACTAATAAATTCCCATGTGGAAATGTATCAAATGCCTTACTGAAATCCAGGTAGATAGGAAATGCAGTAGCGCCAATCTAAAAAAACCCAGTTATCTTATTAACGAAAGTGATCATGTTGGTCTGGCACCTTTTGTACAATGTTGTATTTTATCTCAGTTACCATTTGCCTCTATGTCCTTAACTACTTTCTCTTTCAACATTTCTTCCAAAACCTTGAATACAACTGAGGTCAAACTAACGGGCCTGTAGTTTTCTGGATCACTTTTTTCCTTTCTTAAAAATAGGTACTATATTAGAAATTCTTCCATTTAGGGTATGACCTATAACTTTACAGATTAATTAAAAATCCTTGCTATTGGGCTTGCAATTTCGTGTGCCAGTTCATTTAATATTCTTGGATGGAGATTATCCAGGCCCCCTGATTTGGACCCATTAAGCTGTTTGAGTTTGACTTCCACCTCAGATGTGGTAATTTGTACTTCCATATCCTCATTTCCATTGGCCACTCTGCCACTAGCCCTAAGCTCCTCATTACCCTTATTAAAAACTAAGGCAAAGCATTCATTTAGGTGTTGGGCCATGCCTAGATTATCTTTAGTCTCCACCCTATCATCAGTGCTTAGGGTCCCACTCCTTCTTTCCTTGTATCTATAGGACTATAGAATCAGTTTTTAATTTCCTTTGCAAGGTCCAACTCTGGCTTTTGGCAGATCTCACTTTACCCCTACACTTTCTGACCTCCAAGAGGTGGCTTTCCTGCTGATCCTTCCTAGCTTACAAGGAATGGAAGATTTCTGCTTTCTCTTAAGAGCCTATTTGAGATGCTTGCTCATCCAGTTTGGTCTGAAACCCTTCCCTGTGATTCTCCCCCCCACACCCTCCCACCCCTGCTTGGGATGCAGGCTTCAGATAGTTTCTGCAACTTTGAATTAAAGGAATTCCAAGCTTTCTGCACATTCATATCCTTGAGTTCTTCAGTCCAGTCCACTTCCCTAACTAATTCCCTCAATTTTTTTTAACGTTTGCTTTAAAAAAAAAAAATCAAGGACCTTCATTGCAGATCTATTTTTTGTTTATCCTTTCATTTAGTTTAAACTGAATTAGCTCATGATCACCCTAATCAAGGCTGTTCTCTGCAGTCAGTTTGTCTGAGGTCCTTTTACTTATCAATACTAAATCTAAAATGGCGTCATGGCTTGGTGGATATTTGTTGAAGAAATCTTTCATCTATCACATCCAAGAATATCTGGACTCTACCATTATTAGTAGCACTTGTCTTCCAATTTATAGCTGGGACATTAATCTCCCACAATCCCCAATATTATTCATTCAATAAAATATTAAAGAGATCTCTATCCATACCCAAATTGGATCTTGGGGGATCGGTAGCCGACCCCAAGCACAACCCAAGTAGAACTTCTGTAACCTTTCTTCCCCCAAATGATTGGCAAACAGATTCCATTTTATCCAGTCCATCACTTCTAATTTATTTAGTCTTCCTCATCATTAATATACAATGCTACTCCACCACCTTTACCTTTATTTCTGTCTTTCCTGAACAATACATTCCCTTCAATACCTGTGCTCCAGTAATAACTACTGTTCCACCATGTTTGCTATCCCTATAGTAGTATCTGGTTTCACTTTCTGCATCAGTAACTCTAGTTCCTCCATTTTGTTACTCGAGTCTCCTTGCATTGGTGTACAGACATCTAAGTTGTTTGTGCTTGGCTTCACCCGGATTCCTTGCCCGATTTGGTACAGTCATTCCACTGCCAGTGTTGCTTGCCTGATTGTTAGTATCTTTCCTCTTGACATCAATTCTCCTACCTTCTGTTCCTCTCTCCATTGCTGTATCATCTCTTATTTGACTTTCCTTCCCCTAAACATGAGACTCAGGCATGGAGATTGGTGGAGATGGTTGCAAGAAACGTGTGCAAATTCCTAGTTTAAAGCTCTTTTAATCAGTTGTGCAACCTCCATCCCAAAAGTCTATTTCCCTCTGTATTCAAGTGGAGTCCATCCCATGAGAACAGACCTCTGCTGTGAATGCTTTCTAGTAGTCTAACATCACAAAGCCCTCCTTATAGCACCATTGCCTGAGCCGTCTGTTGATCATCATCATCTTGTCTAACCTTCATTCTCCTCCTCTAGGGACAGGTAGATTCCCACTGAAGATCACCTCAGCCTCTATTTCTTTAAGTGTCTTCCCCAGCTTCGCATAGTTTCCCTTGATGTAATACAGGAGAATGTAGCAGTATCATTTGTTCCCACATGAAGGAACATCAGTGGACTCTTTCCAACTTCCATTAGGGTCCTCTTCAGCCTCAGGTCCACATTCTGTATCTTAGCTCCTGGCAAACAGCACTCCCTTCTGTTCTCTGGATCTGCTCTGATGACAGGCCTTAGTAGGGAGTCCCCAGTCATTTAAACCTGCCTCTTCCTGGTGTTGGTGTGATTCTCAGCCTTCCCCAGTCTGTTCTTTTTGGCTGCAAGCCATCCTGTCTTTTGTTCTCATTTGCAATCTTCTGTGAGTCATCCTCTATCTCCATTGATTTCCTCCTCTTCTTGTAGGACTAGCTGCTCTTCTCTTCTTCCTTGCCCTCCCACCTTCTGTTACTGCCTGCTGTGCCCCTTGTTCATTTTCCAGCTCAGCAAACCTGTTCCTGAGCTCTCTCCTTCACTAGCCAGTCCTTTCCTCTGGCTAGTTCTCATGGTCAGATGCTTCCATTGGCCACTTTCCTTATCCAGTAGTCTCCCTTCACAGTTCTCCAGTCCAGCTTGCATCTGCACATTTTGAGTTTTCCATTCAACCACTTCTTGCCATGCCTCCATCATCTGCTCAAATCCCTTCAAAACTCAACTATAGTTTCTACCTACATCTCCAAACCTCAGATCTTCTCTTCCATCAGATCTATCAGGCATTTCATACAAATGAAGCACTTTTCAGGTACCTGTTCCAAGATAATGTACATGCCACAGCTTCCACATCTGATAATCTTCATTGTCTCTTCCATTCCTTGGGTCACTACTGTGACATTGCACTCTATGATTTTATGAAAATATGCTAATATTGAGATATACCTATCTCATAGAACTGGAAGGGACCTTGAAAGGTCATTGAGTCCAGCCCCCTGCCTTCACTAGCAGGACCAAGTACTGATTTTTGCCCCAGATCCCTAAGTGGCCCCCTGAAGGATTGAACTCACAACCCTGGGTTTAGTAGGCCAATGCTCAAACCACTGAGCTATCCCTCCCCCCACTAATAAGTGTGAATATAATGTAACTGGAATATGCTTCATGCAAAAGGTCTCTTGTAAGGTATCATTACAAAGCTTATAATCTACTGAGTGTGTTCATCCTATTTGTATGAATGTATCATTCTTCAGGGGGTAGCCGTGTTAGTCTGTATCTACAAAAACAACAAGGAGTCTGGTGGCACCTTAAAGACTAACAGATTTATTTGGGCATAAGCTTTCGTGAGTAAAAACCTCACTTCTTCGGATGCATAGAGTGTAACTTTCACTCTATGCATCCGAAGAAGTGAGGTTTTTACTCACGAAAGCTTATGCCCAAATAAATCTGTTAGTCTTTAAGGTGCCACCAGACTCCTTGTTGTTTTTGTATCATTCTTGTATCTGAAACTAGAAGTATAAAATATAACGTCCTATTGTAATTATGCAAAGTGTGGGCCATTAATGATGGCTTAGAATCTTGATGGCTCCCATCAACTAGGACAATTGACTGTAGATGGCTATGTTTACTTGCAAGCCTTGCTGTGAGTCAGGCTGGGAAGAATGAAGGCTTGGGGTCTCACAGGACATGTGACCATGTCACCTGGTACTGGAATCCATCTTTAACCTGGTGCTTTTCCATTTAGAAGGAGGGGTGGGGACCCAGAGAGAGAAAAGTTTCCCACCTTGTGCCAAAGCCATATAAGGGGGTGGAACAGAACAAAGGAGGCTGCAGTCATGAGAAATCCCCTAGCTACCACCTGAGCTGGAACAAGGATTGTACCAGGGGAAAAGATTGGGCCCAGACTAGGAAGGAGTCTAGTCTGTGAAAGAAGCTTATTGGAACATCTCTGAGGGTGAGATTTACCTGTATTTAGTTTCCTACTGTATTAGGCTTAGACTTGCATGTTTTTGTTTTATTTTGCTTGGTAATTTACTTTGTTCTGTCTGTTATTATTTGGAACCACTTAAATCCTATGTGTTATACTTAATAAAATCATTTTTTGCTTATTAACCCATAGCAAGTAATTAATACCTGGGGTAGCAAACAGCTGTGCATATCTCTCTATCAGTGTTATAGAGGACAAACAATTTAGAGTTTACCCTGTATAAGCTTTTTACAGAGTAAAATGGATTTATTTGGGGTTTGGACCCCACTGGGAATTGGGTATCTGAGTGCTGGAGACAGGAGAACTTCTTAAGCTGTTTTCAGTTAAGTCTTCAGCTTTTTGGGGCCATGGTTCAGACCTGGGTCTGTGTTTGCAGCAGGCTAGTGTGTCTGGCTCAACAAGATAGGGTACTGAAGTCCCAAGCTGCCAGGGAAAATGGGCTCAGAGGTAGTCTCAACACATCAGGTGGCAGTCCCCAGGGACTTTCTGTGACCCAACCCATCACAACTACCACTGCTGTCTATGTAGCAGACATAGCCTTCCTTCCTAAACGCCTGTCAAAGAGAAAAAGAAGACACACACAAAACACCACACACTCCCTCCTGCAAACTCCCCTTAGAAACTCCCACTAAAACTCCCCTGCTTCCAGCTCTGTTTGCTAGCTCCTATGCCATTGGCTGGCTGCTTGGCTGCCTTTATAGGCTCCCTAATCAGGGCTCTACTGTGACCAAATGCTCTGCTTCTCTGTCAGCATGCTGCCCTCTACCAGCGGGCCCCCCCCCCACACACACACACTCAAGAGCTCTCACTGGCCGTTTGGGCTATGAGAATTTTATGCTTTGGTATTTTATAGTAATTGTGCTATTAAAAAGGGACGGATTCCCAAAAGGATTTCTTTGATCAATCTCTCTTTCTGTTCAATGTTCCTTATTTATCCTGAGTAACACACTGTAGGCATTGATCTGTATTGGAGAGGTTTTATAGTTAAAAGACCTATTGTGCTTTTGTCTGAGCACTTAGCCTTCCCAGAAACCACATGCGAAGGGCAACATAGACATAACCAACAGGGGAAGTGTCAAAGCAAAGCAACTTGTGAATGTATAGCATTGCTTAGTGGTGCAAACACAGCAAGAACTGCTGGAATAGGGAAGTCGATAAGAAGAACCATTTCTTCTGACTTGCTGTAAGAACTTAGTGAAGCGGTCTCCCTTTCTTTAGGGCTATGCACATGAAAGTAACAGGAATAATTTTTTTTTTTTTAAAAGGGGATTTCATTTGAGTTAAGTGATTCCAGAATGCAGCTTTAAGAAATGTCACATGAGCAACCCTGACTGTTGTGCAGTCTTTAGGTTAGGTTTCTTAAAATATAGCTAACAGGCAGGGTTATAAATGCTGATAAAAATATTGAGGCAGATTGGGGTCAGAGTGAGTGATCTGGTACCTCCTATGATTTTCCCTTTTAAAGATTCACAACCCCATAAGACAATCTGTTTCATCTCTAATCATGGCAATGATATCTTAGCTGTACTAAGAAATTCCAAACTAAATCTCTAATATTTGAAAGTGAAAAGGCAGAAAACCATATCAATGCAAAGGAGGTGATTTTAAAAATAGCATGCAATAGAATCAACATTATCCTGGGCTATTCATGTAGACTGGTAGAGTGGTAATTAAAAATCCAGGTGCTTTGTTATTCCTCTAGGGACTAGATCAGTCAAATAACACCGTATGCACAGTGACACTCGTAGTCCTTGAAAATATTCCATCTGGTTAAAATCCATTGTGTTATGGAATTAAAATAACCACTATAAGGAAGAGAATAAAATGTGGTATATTAAAAGCTACATTCAAGAAAGATTGACTCGCAGAAGAAAACTTTTAAAACAGATATTTGAAAAACCAAATGCTCCTTTTTAGATGCTGCTATCCATCTCCCCCACCCCCACCCAATTGTTTACTACTTACTAGAGCTTTATTTGAGTGTAATCAGTGTAGGACTGATCAGACTCATCTTCCTTTGTTTGATCCTGAAGGGGAGTCATGTGGCAGAAACCCCCTCTTCCCCCCCCCCCCCCACAGCCCTTTCATTGAGAGCAGATCACAATGGCACAAATACAGGTTATGACTTATGCTGTCTGGTAAAAGGAAGTTCCACATCAAAGGTCGACATTGCAGAAATTCTGGCAAAACAGGGCAATCTGTTTCGGTGCCTAGGCTACTAGGGAGCTGGCAGGAAAGCAGGCTGGTTAGGCAGCCCACCTGGCTTCTGTCAAAGGTTTGATGGAATCAGCACATTCCTACAGAATGTTTCAGTCCAAACAACATTTATCAACAGAAATCTGTTCCTTCAGTTCTAGCTGTGACTGAGCTGGGGGCAGGGTGTGTGAAATGGGCTATGAGGGAGAAAGCTGATTAACCATGCCCCTTGGTGGGTCATTTGCAGGGACTGGACCTCGGATGTCTGGGCGTGAAAGCATGAGCCTGTGACTAAGCCAAAGGGTCACAGCTATCAGCTCAGGTGCAGTAGCAGGCTCACACCTCTGTGTGGTATAACCAGTAGCACAGGTACAAGGAGCTACACGGTGTTAGTGTGTGTTATGTGGTGTTTTGCGATCATCTGAGTGGCAGCGGCAGCAGCTGCACTGCAAGGAACACAGGAAAAATAATGATGGCTGGTAGATTAATAAATTTGAATGTCAAACATGACCATTATGATCACAGAATCTAGCATCCTGCATAACATAGAGCCATAGAGTTAAACCAAGTGGTTCCTGCATCAAGCCCATAGGTTCAGTCTTAGCTGTAATGTTTCTTTTAGAAAGGCATCCAAAACTTGCTTTAAAGACTTCAGTTGAGAGAGAATCTACCACATCACTAAGTAACTTGTTCCAGTGGTTATTACCCTCATCAAAATATGTGCCTAATTTCTAGTCTGAATTAGTCTAGCTTTAGCTTCCATCCAATGATCTCTCAAGTTCTAGCAGGAGAAACACAGAACCTAGTTCTTAAATGTTGGGAGATAGAGAAGGAAATGGTTTCACGAATCCTTTATTTGCCTTTTTAAATGTGGCAGATCTTCAGCTGATGTAAATCAGTATAGCCCCATTCATTTCAATGGACTACCCCAATTTATGTCAGCCAAGGATCCACTCTATCTGTCTAGTTTTTTTTTTTAAACTGGTTTTTTCCCCCCCCCCCCCCCCCAGCAATTTTATACACTAAACTAAACACTTCATCTGCTAATCTTTAATTTTTGAGAAGAGTTTTCTAAAACTGGGAATATAAATGCTCTCTAGTTAATCTAAAGAGCATACTGTATAGCAGATGGGAGCCTATGCTCATGCTATGCTAGGAGTTCTGCTTCAGGTTAAGAAAGCACATGGTAAGTTCATAATGCTGGAAAAATAGCTGTAGGGTCTTACTATGGGCACAGTCAAAAACAATTTGACAAGTCTTGTTTTAGTCTCCTATATATCTTCAAAAGCCATGCAGCTCATTATAAGCTTTTGATTTCTCATAGCACTTTTCCTCTTCAACTCTCATGAGTTACTCTACAATAACAAACCTGCCTGCATACTCAGTGGAAGAAATGCAAGGCTCCAGTCCTCCTTCCCTAGGAGAAAGATCAGGTATTTATTTGGTAATGAAACAGAGGGATTAAAAATCAGATATGAACAAATATTGGTGATTGGCATGTGTGCATGTGGAAGTAACTAACTAAAACATGAGGCCAAATAGTCCAACCTTGCACATGAGAAATAATGTATTACCCTGTGAACAGTCTAATTGAAATAAAGGGAGGCAGAATTTGCTCCATTGACTTCAGTGAGACTCTACTTGTGGCCTAAGGTGCTACAAAACATGCATAAAGGTATTAGGAGCTAGCCTTTAGTAAATGATTGATTATATTCCATCTTTGCAAAGGCATGACAATGTCTCAGGATTGGCTGATTTATGTTGTTTCCACTATAAGTATCTTATCTTGGAGCATAAAATACAGTAAAGAAGGAACAGATTTGCCATCTCTTCAGACTTTTAAACCCGTAACTGGAAAATTGTCTCAAGTCAGATAAACCATTATCTCTGTCTCTGTGAAAAGCCACTTACATCCATGTTAGACTATATGTCTTGTGCCGTCGTTGCACTCAAGGGTGACTAGAATTCTAAACCAGTATCAGCAGATTAAAAAGCACTTTGGAAGGGATTTAAAGCTAGTATCCAAAATTCTACAGGGACATAACTGTTAATTTCTCACCAGACCTTCCTTTTTTGTAGTTTCTCTGGACAGTGTTGTAAGTTACTCATACCTTGTCTGTAGCCATAAAGAATTTGCAAATAGAAGTACATTTTCAGGATTATACCAAGCAAGCAAATTCTTGCTACTCCCTGCATTACCCATATTAAGAAATAGATGTGGGAGAGGGTTATTTGTTTTTTCTGAAGAGTGACTATTGTTTTTCAGTGTGGAAGGCATTTAAAAGAATGACTGTGCTCTCCCTTTCACTCCTATAAACATGGAGGCTAGTAAACTTTTAAAAAATGCTTTGAAAAAAAAGTACAATAAATTGTGCTATCTTGGAGAGAGGGATCCCTAATTTGCAGCCTTGTGGCCAAATGAGCCCTGCAAGGTTTGGGGTATGACTGCATGACCTGTGTATATGTGCATGGGATGAAAGATGAATCTAGGATACTTTTCCACTCACCAGATCCTCCGCCTGACTGGGGCTGCTCTAAATTACTCCAGCTAGAGCAGTCCCCTACAGACCAATTTGTTCACTGGGAATCACTAGGACACACTGAGTTCTGTGAATCCTCCCACCTTTGGCTCACCCAGGATCACTCCCCCAACCCCCCAAGGCAGCAGGTGATTACAGAGGACTTAGCTAAGGAATTGGAGCCAGGATGCCAGCCCTAAAATGTTGCATCTCTTGCTGTCTGCCTGTAATTGTATGGGGAGGTCCAAGCAGACTAACTGCAGTTTTGTTTTTATTTGCTGGTGAATTCAAACAACAAGCAACTTCTGACAATCTGTCAAGCACTTAACTTCTGATATTTAAATGAGGTTTGGCCATTGGGTGTTTGGAGAGTTGCGAAGATGACTGGTAGGGTCACAAAATTTAACCCCTCCATACCGAATAGTTAAAAAAAAGCCACTGAACATTTTTTCCCCTCAAACCTGAGCTATTTAGAAATGCTTAAAGTCTAATGGCCCAAAGGTCTGCAGAGTCTAAGGCCTGGTCTACACTAACACCCCAATTCGATCTAAGGTACGCAACTTCAGCTACGTGAATAACGTAGCTGAAGTCGACATACCTTAGTTCGAATTTACCGCGGTTCAGACGCGGTCCACACACGGCAGGCAGGCTCCCCCGTCGACTCCGCGGTACTCCTCTCGCTGACGTGGAGTACCGCAGTCGACGGCGAGCACTTCCTGGTTCGAATTATCGCGTCCACACCAGACGCGATAAATCGAACCCGGAAGTTCGATTGCCAGCCGTCGAACTACCGCGGTAGTGTAGACAAGCCCTAAATGTTCTTTTAAACATCTCTCACTTGTTGAGAACTAAAATATAGGAACCCCCCTATTTCTTTAGGGTCCACAAAAATAGTTCTGCATTCTGCATCCGTCCTGGACAGCTGTGAGCCACCCAATCTTCTCCCTAAAGAAACTCCTCTGACTACAGTACAGTACAAAACTGAACTTTCCTGTAGTTTTTAACTCAGATTCCGATCCAAATCCAGATCTAAACTTTGTGACCCAGACCTCCCTGTTCAGTGTATTTATCTGAACATTTATTGTCAGTGCCCAAAACTCTGAGGGAGTTAATTTTGAGACTCTGGCCCCCCTCTGTACTTGAGATAATCTGTGATGGATGATGGTACTGTCCTTCTCAGAGTGTCTTTTGACTCAATAATGCACTGTATTGGCATTGCACATCAACTCAACTTCCTGCCCTGCTGACTGATACATGTTAGAGAGAAGAAACAAGAAAGGACTAACAATTAAAATGACTGAAAATGCTTTTGCCTGCTGGGACAGGTTTTTGGGTTTCTCTTACAAAATTAAAAGGCCTCTAAATAGGGAGAAAACTACATTCCTTACACTTTCCTCAGGTCAAGGTGGTTTCCCTTTTTATGTGAACAAAGCAGATCAGATAATTGGGGGTTGGAGGATGGAGTGGCAAAGGCTCTGCTTTGACACATACCCTTCCTCAATGCTCTGATATGGCATCATTCACCTTTCCTTTTGTTCGAGTGTTTGGACACGGTCCATTTCTGTATGTCTTACTGACGGTGCCTCCAAAAACTGACTGTAAACAAGTTGTCTATTGGTAAACTGATGATAGGACAGGATAAACTACTAGCCTTTCTTCATCTGATTTCTCTAGCTATTAGAGCTTGGAGACAGAATAATATGAATCTCTACAAAAGGGCTGTCTTGGAGCTCATACAATACTGTGAGAAATGCAACTGTCTGGCCTTTTTTGTTTCTACAGGATATTGGGTATTTTCTGTCTACATTTTTTTTTCTTTTTTTTTAAAAATCATAAACACACAGGCATTTTTTTTTTAAATTGTAGTGACTCAAGAATGATAAAATAGTTTAGGTAGAATATGATACTTCAGGTATGCAAAATATTTTTTATTTCAGTTAACTGGTCAAACAAGGAGAATCTCTCCAATACTCCTAACATTGCCAGAAATACAGCTCTTACAGTGAAATACCCTCCCTTCTCAGACGTGGGCTACCTCTTCTGACAGTAGTGGATATTTACTCATAGTACTGTGTTACATTTTAAATTACTTGTGTGGGTCCCTGTGACACTCTCCTCAGGGAGCCCAGAACCATAAGCCACTGTGTTACCTGTCTGCCTCCGCTAGAAAGCTTTGCTGGAGCTTAAGCTGTGTGACAGCTCCCTGCCACACCAGTCCGTCTGTCTCACCAGCAAACTCCTTAAGATTCTGCCAGTCTAAACCTTGCCTTGTAGCTAACATTCAGTGAATCCCAAGTTCCCCAGAGGCATCTATCTCTCTGCAGTGTCCAGTCCCTCTCACTGTGACACTCACAGAAAATTAACCAAGTCTGCTGCCTCTAAAGAGACAATGCACACACCAGCTTGTGGGCCCTCACCTAAACGTTTTACTTTAATACTCAGCACAGAGATAGTTTATCGTAAAACTAAGCACAAGTTTATTTTAAAAGGACAGATTTAAGTAATACTAAGTGATACTTAGCAAGAGAAAGAGACAGGTATGGTTACAAACAAACCAAAAATAACATGCTTTCTAGAGTCTAAAACTTAACTTCAGCAAGCCACAATCTTTGCCTAAGCACCTTTCTCACTTACATCAAGTCATCAGCATCTCCAGCCCCTCAGCTAGGAGGATCCACTTCTCCCAGACTCAAAGAGAGCTGTCCCCTGTGTCCCCCAAGAGACAGATAGAGTCCCTTTTCTTCCTTTTTCATAGCTCTTCATCCTCAGCTCAATTTGTTTTCTCAATTTGGCTTGATCACTTTATCTACCTTAGGTACAAATGTACTATTTTCCTTTGCTTGTAATGAAGCCATGCTGTTTTTCTTAGCCACCCGTTAGCTTGATCCATGCAGACAGGTAAAGCTACATTCCTTTGTCTGGGGCAGCCTTGTTTATCAATTGCCTCCATAACCTATTTTCCAGCATAACTCTTTATACATAACCTGTATATATAATCACACAATGATACTCATGACCAGCGTGTCACCAGTTTGCATATGATATCTTACAAAGCACTGTTTGGCTAAATATTCTGACAAGAGAGTGCAGGGTGTTCCCTTTGCCAGTTGGCATAAAGGGACACTTAGGGACACAGTCCCTTTCCTGTATTATACTATTATAATCAGACACCTTTCTGAAACAGTTGTGTTTCTGATTGCTGTAAAAGAGTTGTCATATAATCACACCCATTTCCATGGTGGACAAAGGGATTCTGGTCTGTATGTGGTTTGTAAAGTATTTTGAGATCCATCTATGAGAGAACGATGCTGCTAAATTCTGCTCTTATTTACACCAATGTAAAGTCGGAGTAACTATGAATAAGCATCCACTATAGACAGAATTGACAGTCCACTTTTTGACACGTGAGGATATTTTATTGTAATAGCTGCATTTCTGGGTAGGTCCGGGGTACCAGGAAGATGCTGTCTTTGTTCAAATGACTGGAGTTTCTTCAGGTTTACTTCAGTAATAACCAGGAGAAGGATTTGACCCAACATATTTTCAATAATAGTGATTGGGGCTATTCTGCCTTTGCTCTTCTAGCAAAGCACTGAAATCAATGGGACTGCCCACATGGTTAAAGTTAGGCACATGCTTATGATTTTGCTGGACTGAGTCCTGGATGAATGGATTATTATGTATTATTAAATGGTCTAGATAAATATAGAACACGTATTTTGGATATTAGGGTATCTAAGCAGAAGAGTGTTAATGCAACATAAAAGAGTCGTAAAAACAGTGTTTCTACCATACCCATTCCCTATTGAGTAAACCACAGGAACTATATTTAAAGAAGATGAAGACAACTTTGATCAGCACAGAAAAAAAAAAGAGTCTGTCAATGAAAGTCTTTCAAGTTCTATCAGTGAATGTTATGAAAGAAAGATAACCCAGTTTAAAAAATAAATCACATGATGACCAGCAGATTGAGGGGCTGCTGGGCCTGGGACCTTGACAAGTTTTAGTTACACAAGACTTAGGGCTTGTCTACATGGGGACATTTAGGACAACTAAGATGAATCGACTAAAAGGTGTTAAGTCAATGAGAACAATTTAAAGCACATTAACCCCCCTATATGTGGATGCTGTCACTCAGGAGTAAAGGGGCCTAAATTTGTTAGTCTCTACGGTGCCACAAGTACTCATTCTTTTTGCTGATACAGACTAACATGGCTACCACTCTGAAACCTAAATTCCCTGTAACTTAAT
Source organism: Terrapene triunguis (assembly GCF_002925995.2). Taxonomy (NCBI): domain Eukaryota; kingdom Metazoa; phylum Chordata; order Testudines; family Emydidae; genus Terrapene; species Terrapene triunguis. The sequence continues at coordinate 3,836,798 of NW_020664497.1, read as the reverse complement.
CTGGCCCTGGGTCCTGCAAAGTGCTGAGCATCCTCATTAAATAGGAATTGAGGATGCTCAGGGTCACTCAAAACCATTCAGGTTCGAATCCAACTGGCCAGATTCTCAGCTGCCTTAAATCAGTATAACTTTATTGACTTCAGGGGAGCTGACATTCCCTCAGGCACAGGCAACAACAAGCTTTGTTGACTCCAATCTATTAAGCACATCTGACACCCTCCCCCCAATCTCTGAAAAAACCTTGACCCAAAGGCAGCAGCTATGGGATTGCTGTTGAAGAAGTAAATAGTATATGGTCAGATACTGTGGAATCTGAGAGCCACACATGTAAAGAATTGCCAGCATCATCTAGATTAGATTGCAATAGTGCTGAAAAAAATGAATATTAAACTGTTTCAAAAGAATGAATGTTTCTTTCAAAAAATGAAAGGTTCACAAATCCATACCAGAAGTGGGGTGTTATTTTCTATTTGCTATTCTGCTGTTCAAAGTTTCGTTAATCTAACAAGGGACCAGAAACAATGTCATGTGACCTATTGCACACTGTGATTAGCAATTACAAAAGAGGAGAAGTGAACAATTTGCAAGCAACACATAATATGCAGTTTATTCTTTTGAAATATTCACTGAATACAGAAAATGGGACTAATTGATGAAGAATGCATAAATAAAAAAAAGCTCTAATTCAACAATCTCTAGCATTTACCCTTTAGGCTAGAACCAAGTGCAAAGAAGCTTGTATTATACTGGTTTACCCTATATAGGATATTTATTATTAGTTATTATTATTATTATATCTGGCTCTTATCCTGTTTAATTGTATTTTAATGTGTGTGTGCAATGCTTTGAATGCTACAGGGGAAGAGCTTATAGTTTATTTTTAAATTACTTTGTTCTATTATTTATATTTATTAAGGTAATTGTTCTCAACAGCAGCTCAGTTGTCATAATCCATTTAGGGACAGCTTCTTTCACATTTACTCATGGTGACTCTGAGATTAGTCCCAGTGATGTCATTAGGTCTAATTGAAAAGTAAGTTACTATAATGTGATTTAGGGTGACAGAAGCTGGCCCTTAATATTTGATTAGCGCTTGCTGGTATTTTTTAGTGATCATTAGAAGAGCAGAATTTAAATCTTAAATATATTTTAACTCTACTATAAATGTGACCCCTTTCACAAAGCTGGACAATTCAAAGTTAGGCTTTACCCTCCTCCTTTACCTAGCCAGTTGCTGAGACCTGTTGACCCACACTTAAGACCAGACTATTTAAATTCAGCACTTCCCCCTCGTGGCACTTGACAACACGTATCTAGATCCATTAATATACAAGCTACTTTGCTTGATGTATCTTGTTCTGTGCATCCAATGAAGCAGTTAACCTCCCTCCTCAAACTGCTATGCTGTATTTTATTTTGTTCTTACAAATTGGTGTGACTTGGTGAGTCCGTATGAAATTTATGCCTTCTTGCAGCTTGTTAATATTCAAATACACCTTATTGTTTGCATTCTTTTGGGACTGGTTTTATTCCAAGAATGTTTGATATGCGACACAAAAGATTTCAGGTCACTTTAGTAATGCATGTACTGGAATATCAACCTTCCATAATTAAATAATCCCAAGGCAATCTTACATATATATATATATATATAAAATCCCAAACATTTTTGCAATTCCTGTGTGAAGAAGAAAATTAAACATCATGTATTAAATATCATTTCTATCTATATTTAGCATAAGCTTCACTCACCCATAAAAAACACAGATCTCCAAACTGGGAACAATAAAGAATAGCCAATCTGTAGCATGAAGCTCTGTCCTTTACAGCTTTCAAGCTGTGGATAAGAAGAATATTTTATAGCTGTCAGGCAGACAAGCAGCCCACAGCTCTTTCTCTCTCTCTCCTCTTTTTCTATGACCCTGATCTTCAAATGCATCTAATACTCCCTAATTACTTAATCCCCCACCACTGCTTGTGTTTCCAGTTCTTAGATGTCATTAACAGAAATGGAAACACAGTAATTACTATGCCAGCAGAGAACCTTTAGGAACTTAAAATAATTTCTGTTGAATCTGCCTCTGCTCTCATTTAGGGGCATGACAGTTGAGCTAAATAAGGGCCAAGTTTTCAAAAAAGCCCAGATCCCATTTGGCACCTTAGCACTCTGGCAGTTTTAAAAAGTGCTCAGCACCCAGAAGTTACTCAGTGTTGAGCATTCTTGAAAATCTGGTCTGTGTACAGGGGCGGCTCTATGTATTTTGCCGCCCCAAGCACGGCAGTCAGGCGGCTTTCGGCGGCATGCCTGCGGGACGTCCGCTGGTAACGCGGATTCAGCGGCATGCCTGTGGGAGGTCCGCCGGTCATGCGCCTTCGGAGTACCCGCCGCCGAATTTCTGCCGAAACCGTGGGACCGGCGGACCTCCCGCAGGCATGCCGCCGAAGGCAGCCTGACTGCCGTCCTCACGGCGACTGGCAGGCGGCCCCCTGCGGCTTGCCGCCCCAGGCACGCGGTTGGAGCCCTGATGCCTGGAGTCGTCCCTGTCTGTGTATTTAGAGCCATTGTGTGCTGTGTTCTTTCAAAAGCCTGGTCCTAAGCATTTGAACTCAGTTGATCATAGTTTACCCTTCATATACATTCTACAAAAAGTTGTATATTTTTTCATAAACATCTTGTCAAAACATGAAACTGCCCTGTCCAAACTGTATTTTTTTGCTAGAATATTTTCTGAAATGTTTTGCAATTAAAAGAAAAAATGTTGCTATTTTTCAATGAATAGTTTCAAAAATTCACTTTTTTCCCTGCATTTTTCAACCAGCCCTACTTTATTTTGCGAGGCAAGAATCTAACAGCTGAACAAATGAAGTATAATTTGGCTCACTGGGGACAGTTGTAACCAGTTACAAACCCTGAGCTGTGGCTTAGTATGCGTTTAAGGGAAAAACTGTATGTTAACACTCTAAAGATTATACCAGAAAGCAGATTGACCTGCCATGTATGGTACCACCCGGCAGGCATTAAATGTTAGTGTTGGTTATAGTAGCACAATGCTCAATTACGTTTGTTACCGATACTTAAAGCTGCAAGTCTGTCACAGAGGTCACAGAAGTCATGGATTCTGTGACTTTCCAGGTCCTCTGTGACTTCTGCAGCTGACCCCAGTGCTGCCCGAGCAGCTGGGGCGGGCCTGGAGCCAGCTGCACAGGCCAGCTGCTTGGGTGCCCCTGAGCAGTAGCAGCACCCAGGCCCCCCAGAGGAGCAGCAGAGGCACCCAGGGCCCCCCCAGAGTACCTAAGATTTAGTCATGGGTATTTATAGTACAAGTCATGGACAGGTCACGGCTGTGAATTTTAGTTTATTGCCTGTGACCTGTCCATGACTGACTAAATCTTAGCCTTACTGATCCTTTATGTTGAATCATGGTGCTAGGACCACTGAGTTGTTTGTTGTATTTAAATCACTCAATCCTACAGACAATGGGTATTATTTTAACCAGCTTCAAGCTTGGAAATCCAGTAAAGGAACGGGAAGTCTGGACTTGTTAAAGAGTGTCTATTGATAAGTTTAAAAAAAAGGTTCTCCACTCCACATGGGCCAGGAGGGCAAGCTGACTGGTAAATGGATATTTTTTCAGTCACAATGGGATCTTTATGAAGTTGTAAGTGTACTGGAAAATAAAGGTCCTAAGCTCCATTACATCCAATAATGGGGAAAGCTGCTTACATATTTATCAGCATGTCATGCTGGCAGACGCGGAAAAAACAGCATGTTCCATAGGCATCAGTGTACTGGAGAAATGTTTCCAAGCACTCAGAATATTATAGATACGCATGACGTATTAAAAGAGACTGAGAACAGTCAGTGCTGTAGATGAGTATGTCACAAAATGCAGAGAGCCTGCTGCCGTGTGCAAATGTGGAAGTGTGCATAATGAATTGATACATAACTGCATGGTGCTGGGCATCAAAGATCTGGATATTGGGTCTAGGATGTTGACAAAATCCAAACTAGAATTGCCACATGCTGCAAACATGTGCAGAGGTAGTAGAATTTCAGAATAAATGCAAGTGAGAGGGATAAATACTGGCATTTCACAGACAGACACAATAAACTACATAGGCCAAACAGTGACAAAATTCAAGTGCAAAACCAGCACAGAGGCACAGTCCAATACAGAGAGTCACAATACAGGTGGTGGTTTTATAGCATTGAGCATGCCAGTAGTATCCAGCCTACATAGGGGCCTCATCCAACATCCAGTGGAAATCTTGCCATGGATTTCAATGAGCATTGGGTCAGGCCCAGAGATATCTTTAGAAAGTAAGAATAGTTTTCCTTTGCAAAAGGCTGTACACAACAAGAACAGCAAAATAAAGTATATGGTTATATGGCTGTAGCAAAGGGGAAAGTACATCTGATGATCTCATCTTCAGTATCACACCAAGATGCAGTGAATATCAATGGGACAAAGAGGTTCATAGAACTGCACAAAGCACTCAAGCAGCCAGGTCTGGAAATCCTGTGCCAAATTAACTGTGGTTCTATGTGCAAACAAATCAGCTACAAAGATTACTGCAAAATAAGACAGGATGGGAATCCAGATTGGCAGAACAGAGCCAATCTAAAATTATATTACAACTCTAATATTGCTCTCTATAGCCACACACTGAATTGGACATACTGCATAATAACTATATGATAGTAGCACCTAACTCCCCCAAAGGAGATTGGGGCCCCATTGTGCTAGGGGCTGAACAAACACATAGTGAGAAACAGTCCCTGCTCTTGAAAAGCTTACAACCTAAATTGCCAAGACAGACAAAGGATGGGAGAGGAAACAGAAGCACAGAGGTGAAGTGAATTGGACATGTAACTGCTAGAAATATCTATACAATATAATATTGTGTGCTCAATGCGTATTAATATGTGGGGTGACTAACACATTGATAATGTGATTGATGTATATCACCCCTGCATAAATTGGTCAACAAATGTATTTGGAACTTTCTAAAGGGAGAAAAAAGTGATGCATTCTATTATGATTGTAAGTAAAACAGCCTCATTTCAGACAAAATTGGACACCTGTTTTGATATGAAAAGGGAAAACTAGGAAACAAAAAGAATGTTACCAAAGGCCTCCTCTACACTGGGTAGCATACAGTACCTCCTTTGAATGATATCAGATTTCTTCTTCTCCTTTGAATACCTTTGAAAAGGACACTCTAATTTGTTCATCTCTCCAATAGATGCAATTATTTGGGGGGCAATTGAATATTTTAAGACTAGAAACCATCACTTGCAAAGCAAACTTCATAACTGAGTTTAAAATAAATCTAAGTAAAACAGAAGGGAAAGCGGAGGTGTTAGAACAGAGGGTGAGAATGGTAGAGGCTAGAAGCAGGGTTTAGGATCATGCTTTAACACACTTACTTACAAGGGAATTTGAGTTAAGATGTGATGCTCTAGAAAACTAGAGGTGAAGTCCTGGCCCCACTGAAGTCAATGGTAAAATTCCCATTGACTTCAGTCAGGGTTAGAATTTCACCCTGAAGGATTTTATAGGACCCAGTTGTGTCTGAAAAGCACAGCAGTGTGCTGGAGGTGGTGCAGAGATGTACTACCCCATGTGGAGCTCTGGGAGAGATTGTGCGTCTGATATGCACAATCCTCCCACACCTCCACAGGACACAGGAAAGCAAGCCTACTACATTAGCCCTTAGAACATTCTCTAAGGAAATTACTTATTAATAAATGACCTTCTGCCTGCAACTGGCAATCAGTTTATCTCCTGAAGCATGAAAATGAAGAGTCTAGATTAATGCTCATAATGTGCTTAGAGATCCTTTTCAGAAACAGGCTGTATAAATGAAATTATCACTATTACTTAAAACTATCTATAACTAGGGATGCTATTCATTTGTGTAAATAACTCACAAAAGCACATACAGTAATATAAGGAGCCCACCATGGGCTTGTCTACATGAGACTCTTACACTGGTTGAACTAAAGCTGTTATTCTAAACTGATCTGGTGCAAAAGGCTGTACAAACACTCTTATTTCAGTTTAAGAGGGGCTTCTTTTGGTTTAACTAAAGTCAATTAGTCATGAATGCTAAATCAAAATAAGCCATCTTAAACTGAAATAAGAGGGTACAAAGGTGTTTGCTTTGGTTTAAATAAATCTCTTTACAAAATGATTTATGGCAAACAGTTATGATTTTCTAGTGTAAATAACAAGGCTATTCATCTACTGAAGGTGATGTCCTAAACGACAAGTCTTATCTACAGTTTAGAAGTACATAATTATATTTTTTTAAACCATGCACTATAGTAAACAATCTTCTGGGCCAAATCCAGGAATTTTTACTCTGGCAAATCTCCTATTTGTAAGTGTATAGTACTTATCTTTCTCTGGAACAATGTTTTCCTGTAGTGTGCAGTAGATCATTTTGAGCAATATGGTTCTCGTATATTCCATTTTTTTTTCTTTGTAAACGGCAGGCTTTCTGCACAAAGCACCACACTGGATTTGGTTTATGGTTTTCTTTTGTACCTGTTTATGTCCTGATCCAGCATAGCACTTTAACCCATGTGTAACTTTAAGCAAGTGAGTAATCCCATTGACTTTAATATGTCAGGAATCAGGGCATGCAGCACAGCCAGTCTGGAAGCAGGGCATTTTACAGAGCGAGTCAGTCTCCAGGCCACCTTACAAGCAAATCTGGCCTGTAATAGGCTGCCTGATTGACTCTTCTAATCAGGGGCTGTAGCCAATAGAGAGAATCTTAAGCCCAACAATAGCAGCAGTGCAGCAGCTACTCAAAGCATTTGCCCATGGCTGTAATGGTGCATGTGCCTGCTTGCTCCCAGCCCTGCTCCAGCCTTGTTCAAGTCCTCTAGAGCCCTGCCCCCACCTTGCCTCATTCCAGGTAACCTGGTCCTAAGCTTGAGCTCCGATTCCTGATTTCTGCTCTAACCACTGGGCATGACTGCCCCAGTCCCAGTCACTGACACAATGAGACCAGGCATGTACTTCGTATAAACTGGATTAGAACCTTAGAGAACATCTGTAAGCAAAATGTCCCTTGTGGGAATCAAATTGCTCAAATAATAAGTTAATGGATATCCCATGAGAAAAGTAAGGGCTGACTTCTTATTCTTTTTAACCTTTTGTTAGTCTGATGGAGAGGAAATTCATTAATCAAGGAAGTGTTGAGAATGTACTGCAAATAAAAACATGCCAACTAGAGACATGGGGGAAAAAATTCTTTCTGCTGGCTGATTTCTCTCCCCCTTCTAATCCTCCCTTCCACCCCCTCCCCCGCCAAAGATCCATTTTCTGTGGGTCTGAGCCATGTGGAAACTTCTACTTACATTAAAAAAAGAAAAAAAAATACAGATTGGCAGGGCTCATAGTTTGGCATTCCAAACCCTTGAAGCTATGCGGCTGTGTGGCACTGGATTGGCACTGGATTCTATTCCTGCCTCTGCCACTCACCTGCTGTGTGACCTCCAGCAAGTTACTTCACCTCTTTTGTTTCTATGTTCCTCTACTTTATCTTGCCTATTTAGAATTTAAGATGTTAGCAGCAAGGTCTGTCTCTTGCTAAGTATTTCTACAGTGCCTAGCACATTTGGGTCTTGATCTCAACTGTATTACTACTACTACTGGATAATGATTGTCAAGTGCCCTTGTTTTCTGACAGTTTGTCTTTCCTCAGTTTCCCTTACTGCAACGCTTTAACTAGCACATTTTATGTCCTGTTTAGTTTTTGTGTGAATTTAGTGTGCTGCTGCTATAATAAAAATATATATACACTGATTTTTATGCTCTTTAGTACAGAATAAAAGTGCCTGGCTACAATGGAAAAGCACCACATACCCCTTTCCAGTCAGCCTGCTATCTTACTTCCACAACTTAAAAAAGAACTATTATCCTCTCTTTTCCTCCCCTCATGCTTTTTATGAGCTGACGGAGAAATTTATAAGGTGCTTATCTGCAGTTCTAAGATGACAAGCAAAGGCCTGGAGGAGTTGAAGTTATGCTTTTTGGGGCCAATAAGAAACTCCCTTTCTGAGAAGATGCAGATGAAGAAGACTCACCATGCTGCTAAGAAAGAGAGTACACCTGGAGGGCGAACAAGTGACTAACAGAAATATGCATAATAGCGTGTGATCCGGGTTGAATTTAGCTCTAGTTAGGAAGTTTGTACATAAGGATTCAAGCCAGTGGTATCTGTGTTATGCTACCGTTTTTCTTTTCCTGCATGAATCATTTTCACAAGGCCCACATGCTAACATTTCTCAGACTTGTCAAAACATTATTCTTAGCCTCCTTTGATTGGGGCTGCGGAAGTGTCACTGGAGGAGCTCAGTGCAGCTTTCTCAAAGCCATAAGCATCATTAGTCTCAGCAGGCTGGCCAAATTCCTGTGCAATACAGGGACTACATTGCTCTTGCTATGGATTTGGACAATTATTCTTCCCTTCCCTAAAACCTTGTTGAGTAGTGCTGTCAAGGCTGTATCCCCACTTTGAACTTTAGGGTACAAATGTAGGAGCCTGCATGAAAACTTCTAAGCTTAACTACCAGCTTAGCTCTGGTCCCGCTGCCACCATTCCCAATGGATTCCCTCCCTGGGAAGCCTTGAGAAACCTTTCACCAATTCCCTGGTGAATACAGATCCAAACTCCTTGGATCTTAAAACAAGGAGAAATTGACCCTTCCCCCCTCCTTCCTTTCACCAACTCCTGGTGAATACAGATCCAAACCCCCTTGGATCTTAAAACAAGGAGAAATTGACCCTTCCCCCCTCCTTCCTTTCACCAACTCCTGGTGAATACAGATCCAAACCCTCTTGGATCTTAAAGCAAGGAGAAATCAATCAGGTTCTTAAAAAGAAGGCTTTTAATTAAAGAAAAAGGTAAAAATCATCTCTGTAAAATCAGTATGGAAAATAGCTTTACAGGGTAATCAAACTTAAAGAGCTCAGAGGACCCCCCCACTGTCTTAGGTTCAAAGTACAGCAAACAAAGATAAACACTCTGGTAAAAGGTACATTTACAAGTTGAGAAAACAAAGTAAAACTAAGACGCCTTGCCTGGCTTTTTTACTTACAAGTTTGAAATATGAGAGACTTGTTTAGAAAGATGGGGAGAACCTGGATTGATGTCTGGTCCCTCTCAGTCCCAAGAGCGAACAACCCCTTAAAACAAAGAGCACACACAAAAGCCTTTCCCCCCCCCCAAGATTTGAAAGTATCTTGTCCCCTTATTGGTCCTTTGGGTCAGGTGTCAGCCAGGTTACCCGAGCTTCTTAACCCTTTACAGGTAAAAGGATTTTGGAGTCTCTGGCCAGGAGGGATTTTAGTACTGTACACAGGAGAGCTGTTACCCTTCCCTTTATAGTTATGACAAGTGCTGCTGGGGCAGAATGGCTGCTCTGATTCTAGCCCTCATGAGGCTGCATTCCAGCACTAGGGAAAGGGATCATTAAAGTAGAGACACAAGATCACTCACGCACTATTAATCCCAGGTGAAATTCCCATTGACTTCAATAGGGTTTTTGTTTTTCGTTCAAAGGCCATACATATATGGACCTCAAGCTGTAAAGTATTTTGTGGCAATGAAAGAGACTATATAATTCTAAGGTGATGTGAGCCTGTACTGTGTTTTATCATAAATTCTCTGGCGGTTTCTTAAAGTAGCCGAGAATATATGCCTTCAAGCTTATTCTAAGAATATTCACTACATGGATTCTATTCGCAGCTGTGCTTCTGACTTGCTGTGTGGCTTTGGAAAACCTTGGGAGCCTCTCTGTATTTCAGTTTATCCAACTTTAAAATTGGGACACTACTTGCCTACCTCAGTGGAGCATTGTGAGGCCTAACTGATTAGTATCTGTTGAGCAGTTTGAAGCCCTCAGATGCTATAGAAGTGCAAAGTACAGAATTGTGATGAACTGGGAAAATGAGTATATTCTGCACACCCCTGCTATGTACTGAACGGAATAAGAGCTGCTCATCTATATGTCATATGCCTTGTATTGCTAACAGCTAATGGAGATTCTCCTTTACTTGAAGTAGTAGAGCACTTTGTTATGGAGCAGAAAGATCAGATTTTTCTTCCCTACTGCCACTGTAAAATTTTGAATGTCATAATGTGCAGCACACAGACAGCTGTGAAGTGCTAGATTACCATGGATCTGTTACAGTATTTTATTTATTACTCAAAGCAAGAGGGAGGCTCCTTTCCACCATTGGTCCCGAGCTTTGTGGAGTCGGGAGACAACACCTCCTGACAAATCTATGGTCTCCAAACCTTTTTTACATAAGTGGATGCTTCCCAGAAAACTCCCCAAGAGAAACTTCCTGAAGTTTTCTACCTTCCTTCCACTGAGTTTTCTGTGGAAGAAATATTTGGTAACTGCAATTAGTGACAATCCTGAAGGATATTGACCAGTCCCTTAAGCAAAAGAAGTATTACTCTATGGTGAGTACTGTAAAGACCGTGGTATGGATGTAAAATTCCCAGGACAGATTTTACTATATATATTGTTTTGATATTTACTTGGTTCAGTAAAAGGACAATGTAACAGGGTGGTTTGCCCCTTTAAGTGCTTTTGGGGGGGGGTAAAGGGGGAGACGGGGCCATCTGGCCACTGCACCTGGATTGGATGTTGGTCTTATGAGGAAGGAAACCCAGCAACAGAGAGTTGGCTAGAGGGAGAACCACTGGCTTCCCCAGGAATTGAAATGGGGGGGGGGGCGTTCGAATTTACAGGGTGTGTGTGTCAGGGCCGATGAGGGGTGAGACTGTGAGGGTGAAGGGGGGGCTGTATGGCACCATAGTAAAAACTGAAAAATGTTTCATGACCATTTTATTAGATTTAATTCATGTTTTAAAATCATCACACAAATTAAAGTTGGCTACTCAAGCCTTCTATGAAGCACTACGTCTACATCCTTCTTGGTTTCTGGTTATAATTTTGCACAACTCTGTTAATGAACTTCTTGAATGCAATGCGTTCATCTTTGGTGGCTTCTCGTGTGTCCGGTACTTCCATTCTTTCAGTTGATATGCTCATTAGTTCATTCACATGATCAGGCAGAAGGCGACTTCTTTCAGAACACAAAATTCTATTCAATGATGAAAAAGAATGCTCAACTGTAGCTGTTGTGACTGGGAGTAGCAAGAGATGAATTCCTACTTCTTTCATCCCAGGAAACAGAACACAAAGATTGGGTCGAGCCACTAGTGATGATAAAAAAGAAGCTGAAGTCAAATCTTCATTCATTCATCGTATGATATTCCACTCTGTGTTCAAATTCTCTATTCTGTCCTAATCACATGGCAGCCCCATTGCTGGTAGTGCCTCACTTCACTCAGCTGTTGGTTTTTTATGGGACAAGCATCTGTAAAATCTATGTAGAGGTTGAGTAGAATCTAGAAGTCGCTGTTGTAGATTTTAAAGAATCAAGTCTGTGTACTTTTTCAGTTGTCTTAACAAACACTTCTTGTCTTCTTCACTTAAGGATTCATTTATATGCCTTCATTAGTCAACTTCTGGACTGAAGTCTTTGCTTCTTCCAGTACTTTTTCAATGTATAGATCTCTGATCCAAATGTAGCTTCTATTGCTGGACAAAGATCTACTACTGTTGTAGCAGATGCCTGAGTGGCATTGTTTAATGACCCAAGTGGTTTCAACAGTAGACTTACGAAAGAGAGAATGGCAATAGTCTTCTCTGAACGTAGTAGCAAAAGTAATCCACCAGCCTCACTACTTAGATCCATCCCATCTTGGTAGATACTTTCCAAAGCCAGTAATAAAGGCTGGAGTAATTTTAAGACAACAGCCAAGGATCGCTCATGAGAAAGCCAGTGGGTTTTCCCAGGTTGGACTAATTTGAACTTCAGTCCCAGTGTATCTTCTACATTTTCCAAGATATTCAGTCTTTTTGGACTCTTGCTGAAAAAAGAATATAATGAAGACATTAAATGTATAGCTTTTTTAATGTCTTTTTGAAGATTCTTCAGCTCGTACTAGTGCTAGTTGGAGTAGATGGCCTCTGCAGTGTGTATAGGAGAGAGATTAGGGTTACACTTTTCTCTGAGCAAAGCTTGTACTCCACCATGTCTTCCAGAAAAGTTTGCAGCTCCATCAAATGCACAAGCAGCCATCTGTTTGGGGGTCTAATTGACAAGCATTTAACTCTTCTAAGATGTGGATTGTCACAGATGCAGCCGATGTGTCTTCTATAACTTGAACATCTAGAAATGCACGTACTGGCCTACCCCTGACATCAAGATAACGTACACAATGACTTAATACTTGATGCCCATTTGCATCGGTGCATTCATCAGCCATGTATGCAAATTTTTTGAATGTGGTGAGAGAGTTCTTCACTTTTTCAACTGTTGAGTCTTTCACTGTTGCACCGCATGCTTCTAGCCAGTCAGTTGAGTTTCTTGCAGAAAGATGGTGAGCATTTGCTGGTCTTGTTCGGAACCAGTGTTCAACTTCAGGATGAACAAGTGACAATGCACTTAACATTGGCCTCCAGTGTGTGGTATCTCTTGCTTAAATAGAAAGTAGGATGTCACAGCCTGTTTGTTCGCATGAACTGTATTGTGTCTCCAGCATTCTTAACAGCCTCATTAAGTACTTCTAAAATTGGCTTTGAAAGTGGGCTTATAAGGCTTTCTGCATGTTGATACACTCCAGAGGCCTGGTGTTTTGCAGCCTTTTCATGTAGTTTGTCAGCATTGGCTTTGCTGATCGGTTTGACAAACCAAGCTCCTCCACTTTTACCAATTATAGCATTGGGAAGCTTTCCTTCTTCGTAAGCTTTTTTGCAAGAGGTGCACAAGTAGCCATCTTTTGTAACTTCAGTAAATGGGAACACTTTGACCGACAAACATCGGGAACTGCCTTTAGGTTTTGGAGACGCTGTTTCTTCAGTAGGTAACTGTATTTGTGCTTCGGGCTGGTCGGATGTAGATATACCACTTGAACCTTCAGATGACGCGTTGATATATTCTTGGTTCTTGATGTGTTCTTCACCTTGGTTAGTTTCTGAGGCCTTTGAGTGGAAAAATTATTGTATTGTTTTTTGTCTTTTCATTTTCACTTTGACCTGCAACATATAAAAGAGATATGAGTAAAGTAAATCTTTTGTTAGGATAATGCAAATTTAAGATAAGGATAATGCAAGTTACACCAAAACACATAACAAGTCTAGATTTCTAAAAAAATACAAATTTTTTAAAAAAATGTATTTAATTTAAATTGACTTTTGAAAAGTAAGCCCTCATGGGATAAGAGGGAAGTCCTCTCCTGGATCAGTAACTGGTTAAAAGATGGGAAACAAAGGGTAGGAATAAATTATCAGTTTTCAGAATGGAGAGAGATAAATAGTGGTATCTCTGAGGGGTCAGTACTGGGACCATTACTGTTCAACATATTCATAAATGATCTGGAAAAATGGGTAAACAGTGAGGTGGCAACATTTGCAGATGATACAAAACTATTCAAGATAGTTAAGTCCCAGGCAGACTGCGAAGAGTTACAAAGGGATCTCACAAAACTGGGTGACAGGGCAACAAAATGGCAGATGAAATTCAATGTTGATAAATGCAAAGTAATGCACATTGGAAAACAATCTCAACTATGTATACAAAATGATGGAGTCTGAATTAACTGTTAACACTCAAGAAAGACATCGTGGAGTCACTGTGGATAGTTCTCTGAAAACATCCACTCAATGTGCAGCGGCAGTCAAAAAAGCAAACAGAATGTTGGGTATCATTAAGAAAGGGATAGATAATAAGACAGAAAATATCATATTGCCTCTATGTAAATCCATGGTATGTGCACACCTTGAATACTGCGTGCAGATCTGGTCACCCCATCCCAAAAAAGATATATTGGAATTGGAAAAGGTACAGAGATGGGCAACTAAAATGATTAGGGGTATGAAACAGGAGGAGAGATTAAAATGACTGGGAATTTTCAGCTTAGAAAAGAGACGACTAAGGGGGAATATGAGATAGAGGTCTATAAAATCTTGACTGGTGTGAAGAAAGTGAATAAGGAAATGTTATTTAATCCTTCACATAAGACAAGAAGTAGCAGTCACCCAATGAAATTAATAGGCAGCAGGTTTTAAAAAAACAAAAGGAAGTACTTCTTCACACAACATAAGTCAACCCATTGAACTCTTTGCCAGGGGATGCTGTGAAGACCAAAACTATAACAGGATTAAAAAAAGAACTAGATAAATTCCTGGAGAATAGGTCCATCAGTGACTATTAGCCAGGATGGGGAGGGATGCAACACCAGTGTCCCTAGCCTGTTTGCCAGAAGCTGGGAATGGGCAACAGGGGATGGATCACTTGATGATTCCCTGTTCTGTTCATTCCCTCTGAAGCACCTGGCCTTGACCACTGCCGGAAGACAGGATACTGGGCTATATGGACCAGTATGGTCTGACCCAGTATGACCATTCTTATGTAAAAATTAATTATAATAATAAAAATGTTTAGTACAGAAACTCCCCAACATAATGACCTCTCAAAATAGCAACAATGTGAGATAACAACCTTGGCAAATAATGCATTTTAAAAATCTTGGCCTATTAGGAAACATATTTATATAAGTTTCCATTCCCAGTCACAAATCTAGCATTCTGGAGCAAAGTCACTAAAATATAGTCCAACAAACAAATGTTTATTTAACGTACCCCCACACTTTTCCCTCCGGTGTTGTCCTTGGTCAGTGGAGACTCAGAGTTCAGAGGTGCTTTCACGTGAGTACACCTCCCAGGTGGGGGGGCAAGAAGGCACCTTGCTCATTCCTCCAGCTGCTCACTGTTCGCTCTGACCACTGCTGTTTGTTGTGCCACCGTTCACTCCACCACTCTGTTGCCAATGGCCCTGCGCAGTCACCTTCTGCTGCCACCTGCCACTGTGACCTCTGCGAGTTGGTCTCTTGAGGTTCCACCCAGCTCTTAGTGATTTTCGCTGAGCTCTCAGGGGGGGAATCTCGCTGTTAGTGCAGTCTAGGCTGTCTCTTCCACAGAAACACTGACCCCACAGCACGACTAAGCACTAAGACCTGATTATCAGTGATTTCAGCTGCAGTGGTCACTTAACAGAACAAAAGACTATCTATGGAGCCTGATCAGCTCTGTCTTTAAACAGTGCAGAGGGACAGGTCCCCACCCTCTCTCTTGATACCCTCAATCAGCACAGACTAAGTACAGTTCTACTGCCCTGTACTCATACAATAAGAACAACAACATTTCATCCCCCACCCCCACCCCAACCAAAATCTATCACTTGGGCAACACAGCTCTGTTTGCTGGAAACCTAGGTAGATTAGGTGTGAATGTAAATACAATCTGGTCCTGAAGCCTTTCCCTCCAGCCCCAGCTCATCACTAGCTGCCAGGAAGAGCTCATTTAGACTTCGCTTACAAATCATCGATCGCCAACATCACCGAAATGAATGCACTGACATTGTCATAAAAAACAACAGCTGTATAAGGAAGCTAGTCTATGTTCATACTTTTCAAATATATTATACTTTTTCAGATACATGTATTTTATCATACACTGTATATTCTTTTAAAGTGTGTATTAATGTTTCAATTTCAATTCAAATTTCCAAACAGTCACTAAATTGGCATATAACTAGTTCACAAAACTGGGGGAGGTGTTGGGAAAATTCTAGGGGGGGGTGTAGGGAAATCACTGGGTAGAACACAAGGTAATGAGTAGTCAGAGGTCGGGGCGTTCGGGGGGGGGGAAACAGGGGGTTGAATGGGGACAGGGGTCCCGGGGGAGCAGTCAGGAAGGAGGGGGGTTGGATGGGGTGGCAGGGGGTGGTCAGGGGACAGGGAGCGGGAGTGTGTGGATGGGGCAGGGGTCCCAGAGGGGCCGTCAGGGAACAGCGGGGGTTGGATGGGGCAGGAGTCCTGGGGTGGGGCAGATAGGAAGTGGGGGTTGGACCACGGCCCCCTCTCCTAACCGTCCCTCCATACAATTTACTAAACCTGATGTGGCCCTCAGGCCAAAAAGTTTGCCCGCCCCAGGTATATTGTATTATCTAATGGTTTCAATTACAATCTTCCCTGATGAGTAAAGCTCTGAGACTCCTGAGCCTGCGATGGAGCTCCATCGAAATCACCAGGGCCTATTTTGGCTTCTGTTAACAGTATTTAAAATGTGACAGGGTTTCCTATATCGCCCAGCTAACCAAGATCTGATATTGGTAACCAGGATCCAACTGAGCCAGTACTTGAATGAGGAAGATAAGATGCTGCAGGAAGTGGTGGCATCAATACACAGGTGGCATTCTTCCCTCTGGTTCAATTACAAAATACCGCCAAGATGGGTTTGGATGGGCTATCTTCCAGATGAATCAGAAAGTGGAGGTCCTGTCCACTTGAGGCCATTAAAAGGGCATCTTGCAGTAGTAGAATTAACATGTGCAGGTCCGATTGCAGTTTAATCAATTACATTCTAACTAGCCCCTCCACCTGCAGTTTCAGCTGAATATGCTATTACAGAGCACTGTTTAATAGTTGCTTTGTTCCACCCGGAGAGGTGGGTTGAGTAATACTCCTTCTTTAGGCCTTGTTTACATGGGAAAGGTTCTTTTGGTATAACCAAAGGGTGTAAATGTAAACCTCTGTAGTTATGTTGGTATAACCTCTCTCCCCCATTATAGTATGAGTGTCCCCACCTTTTTTTTTTTTTAAGGCCTGGTCTACACTACGCGTTTAGGTCGACTTTAGCCGCGTTAAATCGAATTTAGCCTGGACACGTTCACACGACGAAGCCCTTTCTTTCGACTTAAAGGGACCTTTAAACCGGTTTCTTTACTCCACCTCCGACGAGGGGATTAGCGATAAAATCGGCCTTAGGGGGTCGGATTTGGGTTAGTGTGGACGGAATTCGACGTTATTGGCCTCCGGGAGCTATCCCACAGTGCTTCATTGTGACCGCTCTGGACAGCACTCTCAACTCTGATGCACTGGCCAGGTAGACAGGAAAAGCCCCGCGAACGTTTGAATTTCATTTCCTGTTTGCTGAGCGTGGAGAGCACAGGTGACCACGCAGAGCTCATCAGCACAGGTAACCGTGATGGAGTCCCAGGATCGCAAAAGAGCTCCAGCATGGACAGAACGGGAGGTACGGGATCTGCTTGCCATATGGGGAGATGAATCAGTGCTGTCTGAACTCCGAAGCAGTAAACGAAATGGCAAAATATTAGAAAAGGTCTCCAAGGCCATGAAGGACAGAGGCCATAACAGGGACGCACAGCAGTACCGCGTGAAAATTAAGGAGCTAAGGCAAGCCTACCACAAAGCCAGAGAAGCAAACGGAAGGTCCGGGGCTGAGCCGTAAACATGCCGCTTCTACGCGGAGCTGCATGCCATTCTAGGGGGTGCAGCCACCACTACCCCAACCGTGTGCTATGAGTCCCTCACTGGAGAAACACACAGGGAAGAGGGTTCGGTGTACGAGGAAGATGAGGATGAAGATAATGTAAATAGCTCACAGCAGCAAGGAAGCGGAGAAACCGGTTTCCCCAACAGCCAGGATATGTTTATCACTCTGGACCTGGAACCAGTAACCCCCGAACTCACCCAAGACCCTGTGGGCACACAGGGTACCTCTGGTGAGTGTACCTTTGTAAATATTACACATGGTTCAAAAGCAAGTGTGTTTAATGATTAATGATTAATTTGCCCTGGCAATCGCGGCCAGTACAGCTACTGGAAAAGTCTGTTAACGTGTATGGGGATGGATCGGAAATCCTCCAGGGACATCTCCAGAAAGCTCTCCTTCATGTACTCCCAAAGCCTTTGCAAAAGGTTTCTGGGGAGGTCTGCCTTATCCCGTCCGCCATGGTAGGACACTTTACCACGCCAGGCCAGTAGCACGTAGTCTGGAATCATTGCATAACAAAGCATGGCAGCGTATGGTCCCGGTGTTTGCTGGCATGCAGACAACATCCATTCCTTATCGCTCTTTGTTATCCTCAGGAGAGTGATATCATTCACGGTCACCTTGTTGAAATGGGGCAATTTTATTAAGGGGACATTCAGAGGTGCCCCTTCCTGCTCTGCTGAACAGAAATATTCCCCGCTGTTAGCCACGCGGTGGGGGGGAGGGGTGAAGTGATCATCCCAGATAATTGGGTGTGTGGGGGAGGGGAATTTGTTGGGTTTGTCCTGCACGTTAACCCTGAAACCGCAGCCCCTCCTTTTACATTGCAAACCCATTTTAAATGGCCAACCCAATGGGTGCTTGGTATGGTTAATGAGAGCAGTACTGTTTGAAACCATCCCCACATGTTAAGAAGGTTAAAAAAGCCAAAAGACTGTGTGTCTTACCATGGCTGTCTGCAAGCTGAAATCTGTGGCCTGGCACTGCGTGAGTGATCTCTCACACCAAACCGGGAGGCCCTCAATATAAGAGGAAAAATGCGACCTTGTAACGAAAGCACATGTGCTGTGTGATGTGAACAGCAAAATGTAATGTGAAACAGTGTACCCATTGTTCTCTAAAATGTATCTTTTTTAACCACCTCTCCCTTCTCCACCAGCTGCAAATCTTACTCCTTCACAGAGGCTAGTGAAGATTCGAAACCGGAAGCGAAGGACGCATGATGAAATGTTTACAGAACTACAGACTGCCTCCCACGCTGACAGAGCACAGCAGAATGCGTGTAGGCAGTCAATTACTGATTATAGAAAAGCCCAATATGAGCGAGAGGAGAGGTGGCGTGCAGAATCGCGGGCTGAAGAGCAGAGGTGGCGTGCTGAATCGCGGGCTGAAGATGAGAGGTGGCGTCAGCTTGCACACAGAAAGCAAGAGTCGATGCTCCGGCTGCTGGAGCATCAAACTGATATGCTACAGCGTATGGTTGAGCTGCAGGAAAGGCAGCAGGAGCAGAGACCGCCGCTACAGCCCCTGTGTAACAAACAGCCCTCCTCCCCAAGTCCCATTGCCTCCTCACCCAGACGCCCAAGAACACGGTGGGGGGGCCTCCGGGCACCCAGTCACTCCACCCTAGATGATTTCCCGAGCAATAAGTGTTAAAGTTTTAAAATTTTAAACTGCAGTGTGTCCTTTTCCTTCCCTCCTCCCCCACCCATCCCGGGCTACCTTTGCAATTATCCCCCTAGTTGTGTTATGAATTAATAAAGAATGCATGACTGTGAAGTAACAATGACTTTATTGCCTCTGCAAGTGGAGCTTGAAGGGGGGAGGGTAGGGGAGGGTGGGGTGGCTGGTTTACAGGGAAGTACAGTTAACCGGGTGGGTGGGGGGGCAGAGATTTCATCAAGGAGAAACAAACAGAAGTTTTACACCGTAGCCTGGCCAGTCACAAAACTAGTTTTCAAAGCTTCTCTGATGCGCGCCGCGCCATGCTGTGCTCCTCTAACCGCCCTGGTGTCTGGCTGCGCGTAATCAGCGGCCAGGCGATTTGCCTCTACCTCCCACCCCGCCATAAATGTCTCCCCCTTACTCTCACAGATATTGTGGAGCGCACAGCAATCAGCAATAACAATGGGGATATTCTTTTCGCTAAGGTCTGAGCGAGTCAGTAAGCTGCGCCAGCGCGCTTTTAAACGCCCAAATGCACATTCCACCACCATTCGGCACTTGCTCAGCCTGTAGTTGAACAGGTCCTGACTCCTGTCCAGGCTGCCTGTGTACGGCTTCATGAGCCATGGCATTAAGGGGTAGGCTGGGTCCCCAAGGATCACGATAGGCATTTCAACATCCCCAACGGTTATTTTCTGGTCTGGGAAGAAAGTCCCTTCCTCCAGCTTTCGAAACAGAACAGAGTGCCTGAAGACGCGAGCATCATGTACCCTTCCCGGCCAGCCCACATTGATGTCGGTGAAATGTCCCTTGTGATCCACCAGGGCTTGCAGCAGCATTGAAAAGTACCCCTTGCGGTTTATGTACTCGGTGGCTTGGTGCTCCGGTGCGAAGATAGGGATATGGGTTCCGTCTATCGCCCCACCACAGTTTGGGAATCCCATTGCAGCAAAGCCATCCACTATGGCCTGCACGTTTCCCAGAGTCACTACCCTTGATATCACCAGGTCTCTCATTGCCCTGGCAACTTGGATCACAGCAGCCCCCACAGTAGATTTGCCCACTCCAAATTGATTCCCCACTGACCGGTAGCTGTCTGGCGTTGCAAGCTTCCACAGGGCTATCGCCACTCGCTTCTCAACTGTGAGGGCTGCTCTCATCCTGGTATTCTGGCGCTTCAGGGCAGGGGAAAGCAAGTCACAAAGTTCCATGAAAGTGCCCTTACGCATGCGAAAGTTTCGCAGCCCCTGGGAATCGTCCCACACCTGCAGCATGATGCGGTCCCACCAGTCTGTGCTTGTTTCCTGGGCCCAGAATCGGCGTTCCACGGCATCAACCTGCCCCAGGAACACCATGATTTCCACATTGCTGGGGCCTGTGCCTTGTGAGAGGTCTAGGTCCATGTCCATTTCCTCATCACTCTCGTCGCCGCGCTGCAATCGCCTCCTCCTCGGCTGGTCCTGGTTTTGCTTTGGCATGTCCTGGCTCTGCATATACTCCAGGACAATGCGCGTGGTGTTCATAGTGCTCATAATTGCCACGGTGATCTGAGCGGGCTCCATGATCCCAGTGCTAGCTATGGCGTCTGGTCTGAAAAAAGGCACGAAACTAGTATCTGACGGACCAGGGGAAGGAGGGAGGGAGGGGAGGAAGGGGCGACTGACGACACGGCGTACAGGTACAGGGAATTAAAATCAAGAAAGGTGGCTGTGCATCAGGGAGAAACACAAACAACTGTCACACAGAATGGCCCCCCCCCCCGAGATTGAACTCCAAAGCCTGGGTTTAGCAGGCCGTTGATTTGACGGAGGGAGGGGGAAAGGAAATGAATACAGAACAAATCTATTTTTTACATCTTAAGACGACGGTGCAGCATGACTGATAGCCCTCGGCATTTTCTGGGTGCTTGGCAGCAAATACTGGGCGCTTGGCAGTTAGCCTTCAGGCCTATTGCACCATCTGATACCCACTGCAGTATGACAACGATGGATACCAGTCATAATATACTATCTACTGCCAAAAGGCAAGGGGTTGCTGCTGTGTAGCAATTTAGCCCCACGTCTGCCAGCTCCATGTCTGCCAGCACCCAGATCGCCCTCGGCCTCTTCTGGGTGCTTAGCAGAAATTACTGGGCGCTTGGCAGAAAATAGCCTACTATGACTCAGCTAACGTGCAATGAGCCAACAGGGCACGTGGCAGAAAATGGCATACTACGACTGATAACCATCATCATCAAGACAGTTCCATAGGACTGAGCACGTCTGCCCAGGTGCCCATGATCAACAGCCACTGCAGTATGATGATGACGCATACCAATCGTAATATACCATCTTCTACCAAAAGGCAAGGGGCTGGTGCAATGCAGCCCTACGGCTGCCAGCACCCAGATCGCCGATGAAGGCTACCAGTCATGCTGCACCGTCTACTGCCAAAAGGCAGTTAGCTGCTGCTGCTGTGTAGCAATGCAGTCCCACGTCTGCTGGCACCCAGATGACTTATGGTGACGGTGAGCTGAGCTGAGCGGGCTCCATGCTTGCCGTGGTATGTTGTCTGCACAGGTAACCCAGGTAAAAAGGCGCGAATCTATTGTCTGCCGTTGCTGTGACGGAGGGGGAGGGGCCTGACGACATGTACCCAGAACCCCCCGCGGCACTGTTTTGCATCATCCGGGCATTGGGATCTCAACCCAGAATTCCAATGGCCGGCGGAGACTGCGGGAACTGTGGGATAGCTACCCATAGTGCAATGCGCCGGAAGTCGACGCTAGCCTCGGTACTGTGGACGCAGTCCGCTGACGTTATGCACTTAGAGCATTTTATGTGGGGACACACACAATCGGCTGTATACAACCGATTTCTATAAAACCGGCTTCTATTAATTCGATCTAATGTCGTAGTGTAGACATACCCTAAGTGTTCATTAAGGAAGGGGTTTAAGCTAAGCTCAGTAAAGTAACTCATACCACAAGTGCCCACACGGGAGCTATTCTAGTGTAACTGCAGAATTGGTGTAACTGGTAAAACTTTCCTATGTAGACAAGGTACTAGAACTTTATTATCTTCAAAGTGCTGTGTGAACATTAAGGCCTCAATTCAACACATGCCTAACCTAAGATTAAAGTTAGGCACATATTTAAGCACCTTGTTGATTAAATTGATTCCATTTGGAATCCTTCATGATGCTTATTTATTATTTGTATTACTATAGCACAGGGGTAGGCAAACTACGGCCCGGGGGCCGTATCCGGCTCTTCAGACATTTTAATCTGGCTCTCGAGATCCTGCCAAGGAGTGGAGTCCGGGGCTTGGCCTGCTCCAGTGCTCCAGCCGGGGAGCAGGGTTGGGGGCTTGCCCCGCTCCACATGTGCCGTGGCTCCGTGTGGCTCCTGGAAGCAGCGGCATGTCCCCACTCCGGCTCCTAAGTGTAGGGGCAGCCGGGGGGGCTCTGCATGCTGCCCTTGCCCTAAGCGCTGCTCCCACTGCTCCCGTTGACCGGGAACCATGGCCAATGGGAGCTGCAGGGGTGGCTCCTGTGGACAGGGTAGTGCGCAGAGCCACCTGGCCACACCTCCACGTAGGTGACGGGCACATGCCACTGCTTCTGGGAGCTTCTTGAAGTAAGCGCCACCCCCAGATGGTGACCTCCTCCTCTCCCACACCCCAAACCCATTTTGTGAGCATTCATGGCCCCCCATACAATTTCCATACCCAGATGTGGCCCTCGGGCTAAAAAGTTTGCCCACCCCTGTCAAAAGCAATACATCTCCATGTACTGTGTTGGCTTTGACAACATTTAATTTAATCAAATGTTCGAACTAGCTCTAATATCATTCCTGTATGGAGCAGCACGTAATACACAGAAAATAAGATCATTCTGCTTCTTACAATTAGTGCTCTTATCACTCAGGGGAAAGGTTTAGAAAAGAGAGTCAGATTCAATTGTTTGCAATTAATCTCATTCACGTTCTAACATTCCAAACTCTTGAACATTAGATGCAATTTATTAGTGTTACTTGAAAAGTACTAGTGAGAGATTGTCTTATATGTAATTTATTATGTACATTTAAAAAATCTCTTGTCTCTGTTTCCCCCCCCACTTCTTTTGTGTGCACCATTCGTGTTCTTTAATGGAGATCAACAGGGTTTTTTCACTACCAAGGTTACATTTTGGTGACATCTCCTGTTCTTCAGCCCCCTATCAATTCGGTGGCTTTCTGTCTTTGCTTTTATTGCATATTGTATCATTCACCTTTGATTGTTAATATCGAGGGCCCAAGGGACTAATGCAATGCCCATTTGAAATAAATGGAGAATCCCATTGACTTCAATGGCCTTTGGATTAGGACCCAATTGCTGGTTGGCTGCCCCTCATAGGGGGAAAACAGGTGGAGTTTGCAGCTGAGCCAGGTTCAAAGTGGCTAAGGTAGGGCTGCAGTCCCTGGTATAAGAAGTGCCATAGATGGTGGGTGAGGATCCAAACTGACACATAAAGGAGTTCCTTAAGTGTAGATGCCCCATGGTTCAGTACTCCTTGTTAGATGAAATAGTATTCCGACTTGGTTAAGAAAAAAGAAATATATATATATATAGCGTAGGTGATGCTGTTCTGTACTACAAAAGAATCAAATTACTACTTTTTAGTGGAAAATTTTAGTTGCATTCTGACTGCAATATCCTAAACCTGTGTGAGGATTAAAAATTCACATGACTACCCCATTTGCTCTTTCTTGGAAAGAACACCCGTGAAAAGGTAGGTGATACCTGAACCTCAGATTTCTAAAGGGTCGTGCAATGTGTTTCACAGTCAGAAGAAAGATTTATTATTCCTGCCACATTTGACACACCTTGATCTCAATTTGCAAAGCCATAATACTGTAGGAACTTTACCTGCCCTTCGTCTCTCCCTCTCCCCCCCCTGAAAAAAATATGCAGTGCAGATGCAGGTAACTGTCAATGCTCAATAGAATGGAGCTTTTTTCTAAGCTCTCTTATGGGCCTTATTAATTAATCATGATCCATCCTTAGATTTCTGTAGAAATATTTGACTTAATGAGGACTGATATCTTTGCACCTTATTCCTGGACAAACACATCTTGTCTATCAGTGTGCAGCCTGCAACTGCAAGTAGAGATTAGCTTTCTAGTAAAACATGTCTTAACACAGTCTGTTCAAGAGCCCCCTTCTCCTCATCTGTTTTTGTGCCAGAGGATGACGCGAAGTTCGTTCTGAGTTTTATGTGCTGTTTCAATGCCAAGCAGACTGAGCTAATGGCAGAAGATCACATAAATACCAAGCGCCTTAATGAATTTCAACTCAAAAAGTAACTGTACACTTCCATTGCATTAAAGAGAGTTATGGGCATGCATTGACAGATGAAAATACCAGTGTGCATTAGGCAAGACTAAGCACAAGATACAAAAACCTCAAAGACTGAGGCCCTGATCACCAAAGGTATTTAGGTGCTTAACTCCCACTGACTTCTGTGGGAGTTAGGGGCCTAAATACCTTTAAGCATCTAAGCATACTAGAGTATGTCTAGTAGAGGTAAACATTGATAATCCTCTGAAGTTGAAGTGGAGCATTAAGAACCATTGGTCCCCCTTTCACTGTAAATGTTTCCAGTCTCATTCACATACTGGTAGCGTGCCAAAATGTTTGATGTTCAACTTTGTCGAATTGGGATAGATTCAGTTTCCTTCCTTTTGTTTTATTTTTAAACACAAAATCCAGTGCTCACATTTCTCTCCTTCTCCTCCCTTCTTTCTAATGTGTCCATTAAAAAAAACAAAAAACACAGCTCTGAATTTAAGAGGGCTACTTATCAACCCTCTGCATTTTCCTGCAGCTTAATATTTTCTCAGGCTACAGTCTATTTAATCTCTGTTCTACATACTGTATGTCTGTGGTGCCTTTGCCTGAGTAATGCAAACATAATTCACTTGCTGTGCAACAGATTTTCTTTTCAGAAAATAAAAGGTTATGTAGCATTTTTGGAACAGAGCAATAATAGCCAAATAAATATGGTTCTCTGAATATTTATATGGACTTGATGGTGAAAGAAACAAAGAAGGGGGAAAAGAAAAGCTAAAATTATTTAGCTACCTTTAGGGCCAGGTCTGGCTGAGCCATGCGTAATGCAGATTGGAGTGGTCGGGGAAGCACTTTATGCTTTCTTTCTGGCTTCTCAACCCTGGGGCTTTCTTGGGCCAGTTCAGACCCCAGTGTAACTCAGAGAAACATCACGGTTGCTGTAAGTTTTATGCCTGGGTGCCCTCAGTCTGACATGCTACCCAGAGCACAATACAACAAAGAATCCTGTGGCACCTTAGAGACTAACAGACACATGCGTGCGTCTGACGAAGTGAGTATTCACCCACGAAAGCTTATGGTCCAATACGTCTGTTAGTCTATAAGGTGCCACAGGACTCTTTGTTGCTTTTTACAGATCCAGACTAACATGGCTACCCCTCTGATACCAGAGCACAATGGGGACTCCAGGCGCAGTCTGTTTTCTCCATCCAGGACTCCTATGCTGGGGAAGGCTACCCAGGGAGTGTAGAGCTATTACACTGGCTGTACATCATCCAGGAATTCCTCCTCTGTAGTGGGGGAATCCTCAGGCTTAGGATCTGACCTATATATATATATATATATATATTTTTTTTTTGGAGGGGGAAATGTACAGCCCTGATCTTGCAATGACTTAAACTCATACTTAACTATATGTAGCATGAGTAATCCCATTGACTTCAATTGTGTCACTCAGAATGCGAACAGTTAAGCACATGCCTAAATCTTTGCAGGATTGAGGCCTATGTTTCTCCACTTTCAGCAGGACCAACAAAGAAAGAAATCACTGAAGATTTTAAATCTGCAAGCAAATCCAATAAATCCTAGAGAAGGATAAAAACTGCTTAGTTTTCAGTTCTCTAACAGTTATTAAAGTTATAAGGATTATTATTTTATATGATCAAAGTACAGACTAAATAAAATTACCAGATTAAGACCGTTGCATTATCCCGATGCCTGCTGGCAGTTATGTGTAAGTGCTGGTTTCTGCGTACCGTTCAGTGAAATCTCCATTTGGAAACAGTCTCTCATTCCTTGGGGAGTTCATGTTACAGATTCATAGACGTTAAGGCCAGAAGGGACCTTCTAGTCTGACCGCCAGCATAACAGAGGCCATTAAACTTCACCCAGTTACCCTGCAGTACTAGAGTATGAAGCTTGATATGCCAAATTCACCATTTCTCTCGCTTCCATAGAGGAGAACAGAGTGACCTCTCAAGAGTTATTGCAACTCCTATGGTGATTAAAATTCAGTTTTAATTTTGTCTTCACAGTAGCTAGTTGTGATGTCCCAGTATAAGGCTGGGGGGTTGGGAGTAAGCAGCAGGGAAACATGGGGGACTTGGTTTGTGGGTATATTTGGCCCCCTCAACCTGCAGACCGTTATGCACATGGCTAGTCCCATTGACTTCGGTGGGATTCACATATTCCAAGGCCAGAAGAAACCACTGTGATCATCCAGTCTCACCTCCTGTACAGCACAGGCCTTAGACCTCTCCCCAAAATAATCTCTAGAGCATATAGTTTAGAAAAAATCCAGTCTTGATTTAAAAATTGTCAGTGAGAGAGAATCCACCACAACCCTTTGTAAATTGTTCCAGTGGTTAATTTACACCCTATTTTCAGTCCGTATTAGTCTAGCTTTGACTTCCAGCCATTGGATCGTGTCATATCTTTCTCTGTTAGATTATCAAATATTTATTCCCTGTAATCAAGTCACTCCTTAACCTTCACTTTGTTAAGCTTAATGTTACTCAAGAATAATTCTTTGCAAGACAGGAGCCCTGTATAGTAACAGAAAATGAGGGAAGAAAAAAATCCATAGAGACATGTTATGGAAGCACAATTTGTTTTTAAATAACACATTTTCAAACAGCCAATGGCTCTTTAACAGCTCTAATTTAGGGCCTCGTTTGGCAAACCACTTAATCATATGCTTAAGTCCCTTTGAAGTCAGTGCAGTTAAGCATATACTTAATGGTTTTGCAGAATCAGGGCCCAAAAGAACGTAGTTGCTCAGAACAATTACCCATGAACAGATATTTTTGAGAACTTTTCTGCAGAACCAAGTGCTGGATGAGTAGAAATGGAAACTTATAGACTCATAGACTCATAGACTTTAAGGTCAGAAGGGACCAATATGGTCATCTAGTCTGACCCCCCGCATGCAGGCCACAAAAGCTGACCCCCCCACTTTCCCTTAACTCTGCTGTTGAAGTCTCCAGATCGTGATCTAAAGACTTCAAGTCGCAGAGAATCTTCCAGCTTGCGACCCCTGCCCTATGCTGCGGAGGAAGGCGAAAAACCTCCAGGGCCACTGCCAATCTACCCTGGAGGAAAATTCCTTCCCGAACTTATAGAAGCATTCAGGAAATGCTAAACTTGATACTCAACCAGGTTTCTGGAAGGAAATAGTTTGTATAGAAAAGTTAATATGTAGAAATGGACAGTACTAATGAAAATGTAAATACTGTATATATACCTTAGATTGGACAGTATTGGCTTGATTTACACCTTAAAAATTGGCTGACTCTTAATTGTCTAATGTCTGTTTTCTAAACACCACACTGAAAATCTACTAAGGTATAACAAACAAAAACAAAAAACTAATAGTGTGTTCAAGGGTGAATGAATGGTGGTTACGCTGTATATACGGAAAACTTTTCCAGTGAATATTATATGGTTAAAATGATGTATTCAATATACACTGTTAATTAAAATGTCATACAAAATACCAATATGCTATACATTTAATTAGGGTGATTTTAACAATGCACAAAACACTGTATTCATATTTTTTACAAGGTATCATTTAACCATAAAATCAAGGTAACATTAACCTTAAGTGACAACGCATCGTGTTTAGACTTCAGCCGCTGAGACACTGAGCCTTGTGTAACCCTTCAATTCTGGTTGAGCTAGAGCATATCTTTTAGAAAGATATACAATCTTGATTCAAACTTTTCCTGTGGCGCACGTGCACACAAAAAACTTACGATACATTTACTGGTCTGGATGCTCAACTAGTGGTAATCAGATGAGCAACTTGGTGATCGTTGGCCTTATGCTGATTTACATCAGCTGAGAATCTGGCCCACTGTAAATCTGAGTTATTTTAATCAGGCTGTAATTAACTCTCCAGTCATATGGGTCTTTTTAAGTGAGGTTGGTTTGTGAAAATTTAACTCTGATCCTTTAGCTACACCTACTGCCCACCTTTCCTAGGGTGTGATAGGAGCCATGTCAAGTGGCTACCAATATGTGGGGTTGGATCAGGTAGATTGGGTACTCTGAATTGTAACAGGATAAAGACTGAGACACAGGGTATGTCTATACTGCAATGTAAGCCCAGGGTTGTGGGACTCAAGTCCATGGATCCTGGATTTGAAAGCCCACAGCTTGAGCATCCACAGTGATTGGCCACCATAGGTTAAGAATTTTTGAGCCTGGGCCCCACATCCAGGCTCTGGTATGCACACCTGAGTCCAACCAACCATATCCCAGACTTCCTAGAGCCCTCCTGAAATGTGGCCACTCTAACCTTTTTGGATCATGGTACAGTGTGGGGGAAAAAACTCTCCATCCCACATGTCATAGTAAGTTGTTGCAAACCTCCAACACATCCTGCCAAGCTGCCATTTTAATCTGCACACTCCCAACAAGGGTAGCAAGCACCATTTCAAGAGCTTCTCTTGCTTTCCTGAAACTGGAGTGAAAGTGAAACAGACAGCGCTTCCATCTGACCCACAGAAATCCCCTGATGATGGAGGAGAAGAATGACAATACAGACATGGCAGACTTGAATTGGCTGATCCGGCTTACGACTTTTGGTATAGCCGCTGATGACTCCTATGTAGACTGGCACTTGTGGAGCAAGACTACAAGCACAGACTGGAGGGATCACATCATGCAGACCTGGAATGACTAGGAGTGGGTCCAGAACTTTTGCATCAAGAAAGCTATATATCTGGAGCTTTGTGAGCAGCTTGCGCCGTCCAGTGTCATAACACTTGCATGAGGATGGCCATATTGGTCTAGAAGCAAATTGCTATCGTTGTCTGGAAGCTGGCTACTTCAGACTGCTGCAGGTCCATTGCTAACAACTTTGGTGTTGCAAAGTGAGCTGTGGGTGAAGTGGTGACACAGGTTTCTGAGACAATCAGGCGTGTGATTTACCCAAGGTGGTGGGCATAAACAATATCCCTGATGTAATTGCCGGTTGTGAGAGAATGGGGTTTCCAAACTGCACCGGGGCCATAAATGGGATTCATGTGCCCATAGTTTGCCCTCCTAAAGGAGCACGAACAAGTACCTAAACCTCAAAGGATACTACTCCATTATTATGCAAGCATTTTTGGACCACAGAGGCTGATTTATGGATGGCAGCGTGGGCTGCACTGGAAAAGTTCATGATGCCATGGTTTTCCAGTGATAGTGAGTCTACATTCATGGCCAGGCTGGGACGCTATTCCCACCAAATGATATTGTCAGAAATGGAGTTATTCTGGGGGACATTGTGTACACTCTTTTGCCTTGGCTTATGAAACCATAGCCTGATCTCAGAGTGCCTGGCAAAAGAAGGTTCAATTACACTCTCAGCAGGTGGTTGAATGTGCATTTGGCAGCCTGAACTCCTGCTGGTACTGTTTACAGACACATTTAGCTGCCTGTGTCATCAGTGCTGTCTCCATTATTGTGGCTTGCTGTGCTCATCATTACCTCTGTGAAGCCAAAGGTGAGCCATTTGCCCCTGAATACAGCTGAAACAGTAACGGATTGCTGAACTGTCCCTAGGCAACAACTCAGGGATGGTCTGTGCTCCCTCACTATGGCACCTGTGTGGGCCAATGGAATAGGGATAATAGTAAGTTCCTGAATGTTTCTGTACAGCAATACTTATGGTATATGAAGAAGTCACATCACTCAATGTACTGATTGATTTTTAGTGTTTGCGTATTTGCCAAGCCAGGCAATGGCGTTCTCGGTGGCAAAGTGGAGCTCTCAGAGCTCGCTGCTGATTTTTGTTAGCGGGCACTCCTCAACAATGTGTATCATTGTTTGATCTGCATTGCAGTTGCAGCTTGGATTGTCTCAAAGACCCCAGTGGTGCTTGTTGACTGCACAAAGCCCCTGCCCAGTCCCGAATTGATTAAGAGGGATCCACAGACAATGTGGCATGTCACTTGAAATTCACATTGTGTGACGTGATGTAGTGATAGCAATACAACTTTCTTCATTAAATAAAAGCCTTTATTTGTGAATATAGATGTACTGCAAAAAAATTGTTTTAGCATTGCCAGGCAGGCCAGCTGCTATCAGAATGCCAAAACAATGCTCATAGACTAACACCAAAGCCAGAAATAAAACACAGTGCATAAACCAAGCACTAACCAGTGCAAACAATGAAATCAGTGTGTCACAGAGTGCTTCTTCAGCTACCCAGTGAGCAGCACTGCCTTGCATGTGTTCGTGGTCTCTCAGTAACAAATACAGTCTGTACTTTTCCCCATCCCATGCACCTTTAATCCTCTGTTTTCAAACAGATTAGGACATAGCACAGGCATATACAGCAGGAGGAGCCTTCTGAACAGCTTTCCAGTTCCCTCCTTGACTTCCTGTTCCTCCCCTTACTAAGCCAATTACCTCACTAGCCATCAAGTGTCAGTAATCCTCCCCACCAGTAACAGGCTGATTGATTCCAGTTAGGCCTGCAGCCTTCTTTGTGCTGCAGCAACCTCAGTGAGCAGGGTGCAACTTGCACTCTGCCACAAGTCAAGTGCCATCAAAACAATCCCTTAATTTTACGTGTCCTCTGGCCTGTTTTCTGTTCCCTTTTGTAATGGAATGCTACTCTGAATTATACTGCTCAGCCTCTAGCTGGCCCTGTGTGTAACAGATCTTATTTATGCCAACCTCAGCCATATGGGCAGGGCATTAAAGGATCTTACACTGAACCCAGCTGGTGTGTCTATGGCTCAGAAGGAAGCTCTGGAGCCAGTCTGGTACAGGAGCATGACACCTTTTGTGTGCAGTGAGCATATGCTTTGTGCCGCTACCTAGGTGTGGAGGCCTGCAGTGGGGAGGGGGCCTGAACAGGGGTAGAAAACTGCAGTGACTCCCATTGTATGCCACAAAGATTACTTGGGTGTGTGTGTGGGGCAGGGGAAGAAGCATTTTAATTACTGGATGGTTTCGTTATATTCCCTCTAATTGGGCCTGTTTTCACTTCTTTTCTTCTTTAAGTGGATTTTTGTTGCTTGAGCTAGATATTCTTCTTGTGCGAACTCTTGATCTCTTTCCCCACCAGCCCCTTTCTATATGCTTCTTGCTATGGGAATCCAATTATATCCATTTGAGTTTTCCTAAAGGATATTTATCTTTAAACAAACTAGGAAAGATTTCCAGTAGAGCATTGTTAACAGTACGTGATTTCTAAAAATGGCTTCTTAAATTATTCAGGGTTATGTTGCAGAACAATATGGTGTTGCAGGGTGTGTAGGTGCCTTAACCAAGAATTGAGGCCCATTGGGCTATGTGCTGAATACACCTCTAGTAAGAGAAAGCTTGTGAACTCTTTGGGTAAGAGCCTAAACAGACAAGATGGAAAACGGGTGGGGAGTGGGGGAAGGAAATAGTGTGTGTTCTTGTTCCATCTCTGTAAAATGAGGACAAGAACAGAAAGTCATCCAGGATGTCTGTGACAGCTGGGAAGTGAAGACAAACCACCCGAGTTCCAGTCAAAGTCACAAATCACAAGGCTTTTTTCCTGTAATTCAGCTTGTCATAATTTTAGTCAGTGCTCCTAAACTTTGTTACACTTTGCTATGCATCAGCTATTCATCATTTTGAAACTGTTTAGAAGATGCCTCTCTACAAGTAATAACCTATAACACTGAGGAATCCTTGTGGCACCTTAGAGACTAACATATTTATTTGGGCATAAGCTTTTGTGGGCTATAACCCCATGATGCATCTGATGAAGTGGGTTATAGCCCACAAAAGCTTATGCCCAAATAAATTTGTTAGTCTCTAAGATGCCACCATGACTCCTCGTTGTTTTTGCTGATACAGACTAACACTAACACCTCTGAAACCTATAACACTGTCTCTCTTAAAAAATCAGTTGGCAATGTTTAGCCCTATGTAATCTGTCACAACTTCATTACCTTCAGTGAAATTTCTTTCATGTAGTAAAGGTGTGGATTTTGTAATTTGATCATTTATTAATTGCTGTTTATATGCTGGAGACCCTAGTTTTGAAACATATGTGCTAATCTTAGGTGCTCAAGTCAGAACCTGGCTACCTAAAATGGCTATCTGGATACTATAAGGACTACTGCTCATTATGGTCTGGCTCTAGCAACGCATTTATGCACGTGCTTAAGTTTTAAGCATGTGAGTAGTCCCACTCAAGTCAGTGGAACTATTCACATGCTTAAATGTTCTGCTGGATCCAGGCCTATATGGCTGACAGGTGTCTATCTGTGAGTGTGAAAACAATAAGTTCAAATTCTGATCTCAGTTACAACAGTGTAAATCTGGAGTGTCTCCACGGAAGTGAATGGGACAAGTCTGGATTTACACCAATGCAAGTGAGAACAGACTTGGTCCAATTACTTCAATTATAAAAATGTCTTCTTACCTAAGAAATAACACAGAAAATGTCCCTACTGTATGTTGGGAATACAATTTTTATGAAAGAGCAAACACCTCACATAAGGTCTTTTTTTAAATGTGAAGTCTGTCATCCTTTAAGGGTACATTTAGAAATAGTTTATAAGGGATTAATAGAGGTGAGTAGTATGTGCTATAGATGGTTATAAGCACATAAGTAAGGGTGCTATAAACCTGGGTTATAAGCAATTCATTGGACTCTATAACTTATTAAAAGATCTATTCATTTATGAACACTTTATCCAATATATCTGCACCCATAATGGATCAAGTTACCAGGAATTCTTTGGAGTAAGTTGTGCTGTTTAGGCATAGTCAGGGCTCAGGGTAGAGTTGCGTCATCCTGCCCCAGTGGGAAGGCAGGGTAAACTCCTTGGGGCCTGCTGGATTAAGAAGGCTGCCCTGTCCAGGGGTGATTGGAGTGCTTAATAGGCCAGTGTGGAGGAAGAGGGATAGGACTCCACCTCCTATGGGACACGGATGTACAGAAGGTGCAGTCCCTGCGCTCCCCAGAGGACAAAGGCTGCTGTTATTCCTGGTCCCTGAACACTATGTGCAAAGGAAGGGAGAGGGCCAGGGACAATCTGGCTTTTTGTGAGAGGGTAAAACACATACAGAGACACCTGAAAAGCATCCTTTTGCTGCAATTCAAAATAGCAACTGGCAGCATCTACTGTGTGATTGGCCCAGTCCCACAGACGATGGCAGCCCAGTAGTCAAGGGGAATCCCATGCAATGTGCCCAGAGGATTATGCCCTGCCTCTTGTAAAACATGCAGGGTTTCATTCCCCAATAAGGTGATGGAGAGGGTTGGCTTAGATGAGCAAAATCTCATGCATTGCCACAAAATCTGTCACGATGTGACTAATCCAGGAAATGTTTTTGCATAAAACTGATAAGTCATTAAATGATTAACAATTTTCCTATCGATGGCCTTCAATTACACCACTGATTAATTTAGCTGCTATAATGCAGGGTGCAATATGATGTGAAGTTAATATAGTGTGACTGCTGTATTGTACCAGGGACTGTATTAAAGAAAACTAGCACTCACATGGTACATTTGGTGCATTTACAGTAAAATGGGAGGGAAAGGGTGAACTTACTAAGCATCTCGCTAAATTAATATATGTCTGAGAAAGGAAACACATATAACTTTTAACAAGACATTTCTTAGGGAGCTTATTGTAGTGAAGTTCATTGAAAATGAACTTGATCCTGAAGAAATGAGTTCCAGTGGCAATTGGCTCCTGGACTCCACAGAAACACCTATTAACTCTTCTAAAGGAGACACACTTCATCTTCTAGAGCTGCAGAATTCTGAATTCTTTCCCAATGGTAGAAAGCCTGTGATTATGCTGGCAACTGGGGTCCTGGAAGCAGGGCCGGTGCAAGGATATTTTGCACCCTAGGCGAAACTTCCACCTTGCGCCCCTCCCTTACCCACCCCTCCCCCCGGAGCATTGCTTATTATAAACTTTCAGAAATGAATACTGCATAATGTGGCATTGTTCATTAGAATTAATACACGTTCGGCTTGAAAATTTATTAATTTCATTATTTAGTCTACATATTTAATTAAAATAAATGGCCTTGGGTCTCCTGCACGTAGCTAGAGTCCCTCCTGCCTCTTCCCCCCCCCCCAATGGATCTGGAAAGGGCTGTTTTGGGGATCAGAGCACAGAGCTGGGAGTCGGGATCTGGCTTCTATTCTCCACCCTGGCACCAACTCACTGGATGACTTCAGGCAAGTTACTTCCCCGTTCTGGGTTTCAGCTCCCCCCAGCGGTAAGGTGTGAAATGGTTCCTTGCTCCTGGGCTGGAAAGTGCAATGCAGGCGGGAGGGGGTGTCTGAAGGCCTGTCTTCCCCACAGGTGTGAGGCGAGGACAGAGTTCCAGCCTCCGTCATGACCGTCCTGGTTGCTTTACTCTGCCCCACACCAATCGCTGCTGACACCCCTTACTCAGAGAGCTCTGGCCCAGGGCAGAGGCGTCAGTGTCATTCTGGGCCTGATTTTCAGAGATGCTGAGCACCTGCAGTTCCCCGATGCCTATGGGAACTCCAGGGTTAACAGTTACTGCTGCATTTCCTAGAGCTGTTGTTCCAGGCTGGCTGCAGACTCAGGCAGACAGAACTGTGTCGGCTAGACGGCCATTACCTTTGGAAGATTTCCCTTGTAGCCATAAGGGCTTGAGACAGCAGTGTTTCTTCACTGAAAACTTGCAGTGTGCTGCCCCTGAATCCCAGATTAATATCTTATGTAGGCAGGTGCAGAGCTCAGGGCTTGAAGGCCTCTGGTCTAATGGTCTGAGCCAGCGCAAAACTAGGAGCCTGGATCTCCTGTGTTCAAAGCAGGACTCCGATAATGACTCCCTGGGTGACCTTGGGCAAGTCACGTCCGTGTTCCCTGCCTCAGTTTCCCCAAATATGGACTGCTCTATTTACCTGCTCCACAGGGCTGCTGGGATGGATGGGGATGAAGCCTTGGAAGGTGGCACGTGCTGAGGACAGTTACACTTTTGCAGCTCTTTAACCCTGTATCCTCTGGCAGGGCCATGATCCACCCCCGCAGGTGGACCGGTGGTCACGGTCTTCTCTTGCTTCCCCCCGCCCCGGCCTCCCTTCCCACCACTGCATTGCTGTCAATAGGGCCAGTTGCAGGCAGGCTGATGTCACCCGCTCCCATCTGCAGCCGACAGCCCTTGGGCAGCAGACACTGCTGCGGCAGGGGGTCCAGGACTGCCAGAGCCGGAGGGAGCAGGCTAGGGAGCGATGGCGGGGGGGGGGGGGGGGCAGGGGCGGGCAGTGATGTGGGGCACGGTGGAGGGAGGTGGTGGGGCCCGCGGTTGCAGAGGATGCCCACAGAGGTAGGTGCTAATGTGGCTGCGAGCAGCCTGTCCCCCCGCCGGCAGGGCCGGCTTTAGCAGGTGCGGGGCCCCACGCCGGGACATGAATTGTCTCGTTCCCCCCCCCGCCCCAACTCCGACCCGGCCCCGCCCCCTCCCTGCCCTATTGGATCCCTCCCCAAATCCCCGCCCTAGCCCCGCCCCCGCCCCGCCCCCTCACTGCCCCATTGGATCCCTCCCCAAAACCCTGCCCTGGCCCTGCGTCTTCCCCAAGCACGCCACATTCCTCCTCCTCACCTGTCCCTCCCAGGCTTGCGCTGATCAGCTGTATGGCGGCGCAAGCGCTGGAGGGAGGGGGGAGAAGCAGGACGCGGCTTTTTTTTTTTTTCCCCCCCCCGCTCCGCTGGCAGCCCCGGATGTTGTGGGGCCCTCTTAGGCGCAGGACCCATTCCGGGGAATGGGTCGAACCGGCTTAAAGCTGGCCCTGCCCACCGGGAGCAATAATGTAAAAAAAAATTGGGGGGCACCCCTTTTTGGTGCCCCCCAAATCTTGGCGCCCTAGGCGGCTGCCTAGTTCGCCTAGTGGTTACACTGGCCCTGCCTGGAAGTGAAAGTGGAGGAATTCAGCGAGTCTGATGTGATGTGCTAAAGCAAGCTGGGGCTAGCCACCTGCATGTACAGTTTTTTTCTTGGCTGACGTCTCCATTCTAGAAGTCACATTGGGAGGAGCAAAGAAGAGGTTCATACAGTCTTAAGACTGAAAAATCCTAGCAGTTGGGCATCAGGAGTCAATTCATTCCACTTCAGAGCCCCACATCGATTGGGGGAAAGAATCAGCCTACTCCTATGCTACAGGGACCTTTCTACTCCTGGGAAGAGGGACTATTGTATTTTGTACCAGTTGGTGCTAAGGGTGCTTCAGTCCTAAATATAAAGTATAAAATTAACCCTGAGGGGATCACATATGCCTGGATGGCCATGGCCAGCCTACATCTATGGAGGGTAGCTTTCTGGTCTGTTATAAGGGGTGGGGCAGGGGCGCACTGTACTCTGGGTATCCCCAGCGTGGCAGGTTAGAGCAGCTCCCAGGCTGTTATAACTTATGTCAAAGCCAGGTCAAAGGCATGCAGAAACTCAGGAAGCCATAACTATCTCCCTGATCGATTGCATTCTTTAATGCACTTAGAAGATTTCCTCCTTAGCAGAGGAACTGGCCCAAAGAGCTTGATTACTCCTGTGTAAATAGGGAATAACACCACAGAGGTACACAGTACAAATGAGAGAAGAATGTGGCCCAAATGTTTTTTATGCAAAATATGGCAGGGACCTCTGGTGCTAGGTAGCTATGTATTAGTCATCTGTAACCTTTTCTCTGCCCTCTGAACTGTGCCTTTAAATTTCTAGGAGTCTGCTGAAGTCAGCTGCGATTTTGTGTACAGTTCAGATGCAGCCTGAGGGGGCCACACATTGTGCCCTGTCTTATGGAGCCTCTATTTTTGTTCTTTCTTGTTTCCTTTAACCTACAATAACAGTCATCCAGGGTCAAGGTGTAAGTTCCTCTCCAGGTGTGGAAAAATGTCACAGGACCTGCTAAGTGTGTGGCACACTCACTTATTTTCAACTGAGTTTATCTAATGGCACTGCATAGATATTAATATTCAGGTTGAATCCGTATATAGTACTATGGAGGGAGGGAAATCACAAAAACTCTGTAAACTATGGGTAGGGAAGTTCACACGGTTGTATTAACGTCGGCCCTTTGTAATGTAGGTCAGAATTTCAAAGGCCCACTACCAATTGGAACAAAAATTGAAGTGCTGCCCTTTCTGACTAACTTGTCAAAGCTTTGAGAAATTTTGCTGAACTATGCAGAATTGCACAGGCCCCAGAGTAATCAGATGTAGAACAGTGGTGGCAGGGGACACAAAGGGACATATCTAAAGTCATCTTGTGTGGTGGAACTGCTGCTAGGCAAAACTAATGCTGAACTGACTTTTACTGAGGGCAATCAGTGTTACAAAGCACTGAATTCACCTAAAACCTCTCCTTGTGTTAGTAGACTGATTACCAGTAGATCACTCTATTCTTTGAAATCCTGTACTGCAAATAAAGTTTTCTTTGTATTAATTCCTATAACTTTTTTTCTTGATATCCAGAATATCTGTCCTTTTAGGAAGTCTTAAATTTACTCTAGGAATGTCTCATTTTTGAGATGAGAACAGATGAATGATTCACTTCCACTTCAGCAATCCATATCTCCTACCTCTGCCATCTGGAGACCTCTCCACTGCAGATTTGCTGGCACTCCCTTTGTGGGTTAAAAATAAGGGCTGAAGCTTTGGGTGTGCTTCTGTCTTCCATATTGCAAAAAGGCATGCATCTATATTCTTAACAGAGGAAGTGTGGTATAGTGGTTGGAAGACTGGTCCTTGAGTCTATTTCCAAGTCTGTAATGGAGCTGACATGGGGAATTCTCTTCACCTATGTGTCCTTTTGCTCATCTGTGGCATGAGCATAACAAAACATACATGCTTCCCAGGTGTATTGGGAGTCTTTTTAATTAATATCCCAGTGCTTGGAAATGCTCAGAAGAAAGCACCTAGAGAATTGCCAAGTATTCATACTGAAAAGGGGTATAAAACTGTCAATGAATTTTAAAGCTCTTTATTGGCTTTGCTGATGTGCATGTTGGACCAATTATCAGGGCTCTTCTATAATAGCCACACCCACCCAGGAGCTAGGTCTCAAGAGCTAATGAATGTTGCAATGGTGCAATGATTTAAACCTTAACCAGGGTGCCAGAAGTGTTTCATAGGGCTCCTATATATACAAATATAGATTATCTTCTCATTTACATATATGTTCCTTTGTTGGCTCCACTCTTTGGTTGGTGTAAACTGTCCTTATTCTGTTTAAAAGCATGGTCTTCAGGCCATCACTCCTGACTTTCAGCAATGTAAATGAGAAGAGAATCAAGCCCCTCCCATCCATCTTTACTAATTTGTTTGATATTGTACTGCATTTTATCTCTTTAGGATTAAAGCCTTTTTCAAATCCATTTTCTTCCGTGCTTGCTATATAAAACTTTTTTTTTCATTATTTTTATTTTGGTAGTACCTGATGTCATGATCCCTGCCCCATAGTGCTGGCAGTCTAGCTAGTGTCTGCAGTCCCACTCAGAAACATGGAAAAATAAAGCCACAGTAAAATAAATGTACCTTCATCTCACTTCGATGTGCTATTCTCAACTGGTCACTTAACAAGCACTTTTCTAGATGAAGGATCTTTTTAGTTGCTTCAGTATTCTAGACTACATGGTATACAGTCTTTGCAACCCAGCAGGGGATGGAAAGCACTACATAGCCAAGCAGTTACAACAGAGGACTGAAAGATGCTTTCCTAAGTGCCTTTTGCTAATGAGCTCATGTGGAGCTAATGCAAGGAACAGAGGCCCTCCTGAAATGTTGACCTATGATTGCCAGGCTCCAATCTTAAGTAGTTGAATTAAGTACACAGTCCTGAACAAATGAATAAAATAAAATCCTTAAGGGAAGTAATTGCAGAATCAGTGAATTCTTCAAGCACATGCAGTGACAGGAATCTGGAATTCTTTTTTGCTGCATACCATGTATGTCCTTTGGAGAACAGATGGGTTTGCTGTCCCCAGTTTACAAGAACAACCAATATGTGCATGTACTAGAAATGGTGGAACAAAAAAACCCTCCAATCTTCTTCCTTTAAGATTGGCAACATGCATAATTGAATTGTTTGCTTTTCTTCATTTTTGTGTGTTTATTTAAAATTCTGATTCCTTCTGCAGTATGCTGTTAAGCAACATTCCTGCCCTGGTTGCCTTCCTGCATCTTTGAAGCACAGCTGACTTTAGCCCTTAGAGGGAGCCACAGACTTGACTATGGCTGTTTGAAGTAAAAATAGGGTTGAACAACCAGTCTATCCATAATTAAGGAGGAAAAAAATGTCCAGGACTGTCTCTTTCCATTTTTCTAATTGACAGTGATGTCTGTGCACATCAGACACAGCAATGGTTTGTTTTGGTGAGTGCTCTAATCCATTTGCTTCTCCTGATGAGAATCTTTTGTGAAGAAGGCCTCGAACAAAATGTGAATTTTATCTTTCTTTCTTTCACATTTTCAGCCCCCCCCTCACCAGCCCCCCCAAAATCATTTTATTCTGATGCTCTGATGCTGACAAGCAGTTACACTCCAGGACTTGCCAAATTATAAATACTGTACATACCACTGCCACCCCTTCAAAAAACAAACAACCCTCCCCCCCCAGGGTTAGGCTGCCAAATTCACTGCATGGAAAAACATCCACGAATGCCTGGTTTTATGTTTGCTCTGTCATTCTTTTCTCTGCCCCCTATTGCAAGGGGAAGGGTTATTTGCTATCTTGATTTACCATCTGTGGATTATAACTGAACACTTATGTAAATTACATGACTGAGGTAGGTTTATATGGGTATGTCATAAAAACTGACTGGCAATCCTATTCTGCTGCATCAGCACTTGTCCTGTCAGAATGCTAGTCAGCTCTGGGGCTGGGACAGTGCACACTTCAGAAAGAAAATGGATGAGGAAACAAGCATGACTTATCCAGTTAAACACATTCTAAAACCCCCACCCTAAACCAGCTTTGTGTCAACTTAGTATTCTCAAAAGGTGCTGAAGTGACAGTGCCATGGACTCATGTCCTCCGTTTAGCCACACAACATCTACAGCTTAAGGAGGCACTAGCAGCCTGACACATCCATGCTGCCACGCAGAGGGACACCTTTAGGGATAAAAGGGTACTTCAGTCTCCAATCAGCCCCAGTTGTGGGACTGCCAGTTAGGATGCCAGTTGTGGTGGCAGTTTCGTGATGAGAACAGCTGTCTGCTAGACACTGGTATAATATTATTTGTTCTGCATAGGCCATGAAGTAGGAGTCTGATGGTAATGACTTTCAGCCATGACTCTAGCTTGATTTGAACTGGTGAACTAAGTGTATGTCTACACTGCAATAAAACACCAGCCCAGGTCCGCTGACTTGGGCTGCAGGGCTATACAATTGCGGTGTAAATGTTCAGGCTCAAGCAGGAACTTGGGCTCTGGGACCCTTCCCCCTCATTGGGTCTCAGAGCCTGGGCTCCAGCCTGACCTCAAATGTCTACATTCAACATCTGACTTCTCTGCTAGTTCTGGCTTCAATGGGGAACTCCACTTTACAAAGGAAGGAGAGCCGTGCTTGCCCATGGTCCCTTGTTTCTCTTCTGAATTATTCTCCTGCTCAGTAGATGTTCTATTCCAGCATAGGGATGTGGCTGGAATCCAGTATTGGCAAACACAAGCATTCAAAAATCATGACTCAGGCCCTAAAAATCATATTTTAAAAAATAATAATAATTTGGAGTTCTTTTTATTTGCCTTCTGGCTTTTGAACCTTTATGGGTCACGTTTTCAAGCTTTTCTCCACAACCATTAGGATTAGAAACTTACTTTTCTTTCTTCTTCTTCTTTTTTTAAATGAAAGCACAGATTCTGTTGTAGTTGCATGATGCCAGGGTCCAGGGCACTAAGAAAAACATCAAATATTGTGAGATTGATGACAAAATTGCAAGAATTGGCAACACTGAGAATCCATTTTGGGGAGGCTAATATCTTGTCAGAGGTTTGCTTGGACAGCATTGGGAGCACTTTATGTACTGTCCGCAGAATCACTTTGATGGCATAGCTAAGAGATGTGCAATACTTCTGTCTCCTTCTCAATGTCACATCCTCAATGAGGTAAGCCAATGCTCTATTAGGTTGGTCCCCTTATCACAGCATAAACAAGGAAACCCTCCTAATGCCACTGCTGGAGAAAGCAGCTGACCAGATAAGTCTAATTAGGAACAATTCTTAGCTATGCAAGGAAGTCAGTTACTGCTCCTCATTCATTTTGACTTAAAGCATGATGGGTTTAGATCAGTTTCATTGGCTTCTCTGAACATTTAGCTGCTAGCTGTCACTTTCACATGAGCATCCGTCAATTCTTTTCTGAATTTGTTATATAGTCTTTATAGAAGACTGTATTCTTGTGGCCCAATGAAGGGAGAGGACAGTGTGTGTGTGTGTATATATCTATCTGTATATATATCTATCTATATATATCTATAAACATCTCTGTTGGCACACCTTCATTATAGCATAAGGCACGGTAACCAAGCTAACACATTCCTGATGCTCCATTGTGCATTTGTGGCTTAAACATACATGTAAAACTAAATATCAAGTGTGAGAGAGGCATTATTATCCAAAAGGATGTTTCCTATGAAGAGACAGAAGCAATGTGTGAAGCCTAGTGCTTTTTTCTAAAATTATCCTGCCCTGGCTGGACAAAGAGTTACAACTATGCAGGAAGATTTTTGCATTTGACCTGCCAACTGTGGAAATCGGTGTCTGAGGAAAGTGCATCTGAGAGGGTAGCAAAGCGAAAGGGGAAGCTTTGTGTGAACTGGCCTGGCAAAGACAGCTGGCATACAGAGGTGGAGGGAAAACTTTCCCACAATCCAGCTTCCATATGATGCTTATTACTACATGATAGAACAATTAAAATCTGATAGATCTTCTCATCCTTGCTGGAAAAATTAGCAGTGGAGGAACTGGATCATTCCTCAGGGAGCAGTGAGGGCCAAATTCTCTTTCAAAAAGAGTGGAAGTGATTCTGAAAGGGCTTGTGACAGCTATAATAATGTGACATACTGGAGCACTGGTAAGAGATTGAACTTCACTGCCTGGCCTGAGTCACGTGCCCTGACTCAAGGTTACAAAAGTTTATACTCCTGCCACATGACTGATCAGTGGCTAATGTTATATCACCCATTCCTTAGCATTGCTAGTTTGGTGTGGGGAAGGGAGCTGCTTTTCATTCCTAGTAATACAAGCCTCTCTCCTGCAATACTTCCTGGAAGAGGAGGCTGGGTCCCGTCGACTCCTATGGAAGCCAATAGGGTTTGGAGTACCGAGTTGCCCTCAGGAGGTACTAAGGTTCGGATCCACAAAATGTCACTGGGCCAGAGAGAGAGAGTAAGAATGACTTGGTAGCCTGGTAGTTAGGGCACCCATATGGAGACTCAGGGTCCAGTACCGTGCTCCAATTACTCTGATTATCCACAGTGGAACAGCTTCAACAGGAGAGATTGAGGGAGCCTCACACCAGAAAACCCCATAGCTCAGTGGTTAGCGTGCACTCTTGTGAGTGGTGAGAGATCCCCTAGTCAATTTTTTTTTCTCTCCCTATACATGGGGGGGGGGGGGGGGGGAGGATTGAACCTAGGTCTTCCACTTCCCAGGAGAGTGCTCTAACCACTAGGCTACAAATCATAATGTGGGCAGTAAACAACCTCTTCCCCCAATTCTGAATAGAACCCAATTTGGTAGGCGGCCTCTGCACTTGCCTGCTGGATCTACCCTGCGTGTTAATTAGGTGGATCAACACCTAAGGCTCCGGTGGCAGGTGCCTGCATGCCTACAGCAAGGCAGCAGTGCATGTGCTCAGAGGCAGAAACTTAAGCACTGAGGGGAATTTTTACCCTGAAAATTTAGTCACTGATAGAGGTTAGGTGCCTACAGGCTATGGTGGGAGTTTTGAGGATTGCAATGGAGCCTAAAACTGGGACTTAAATACTTCATTTTTCTTACTATGTGACTGGTCACCCAAAAGACCTGGCATTTTCAGGAATACTCAGTGGTTATCTCAATACTTGGGTACATATTGCCTTGTACTTCGGTTCATCTTCCTGCAAAATACCTGTAGCTTTTCCAGCAGTTGGATGTATTATGCAACTCAGGGATGCCTCTCTCTCCTTATCACACTTAAATGCACATACTCCTTGATGAAGAGTTTGTTCTTCACATTGTGGTAGCTTGTGATAAGGATTTGACTTCTGGTCTGTGAAGTCAAATAAAATCAAATAAAAAATATGAAGAATGGGAACAGCAGAAAAATCACCTACCCTGAAGCCTTTGCAAGGGTGAGTCTCTTTCAGTTAGTACCAAAATGTGAAGCCATAATTGTAATATAATTGTGTAAAAACAGAGAAACTAAGGCCAGATCCCCCAGGGCTTCTCCTTGAATACACGAGCAAGTAACAGAGGAGAAAGAAGTGGCAATATATTCCTCTTTCCCCAGGTGCTTCCTTGCCAAACTGCATTTTTCTTTCTCCCCACTCCTTTCCACCCAAAACATTGTTTTATGAGACAAAATTCCTACATTGCAACATAAGAGAGGCTCTGAACTGCAAATCATGGGGGTCATTCTGAACTTCTGCAAAGCTCTGGTCCTTTGGGACTTGGGGTTTTGGTTTGATCCAGAGAGAGGTGGCTATAGCTACTCAAGTTCAGATATGAATCTGTATCCAGATCCAAACTTCCATCTGTTTGCGATAGTCTGTTTGGATTCTGGGTTTTGGTTCAGGCTCATCTCTAGAAATGAGGGTACAGATGTTTTCTGTTTAACTATAATCTATTAGAAACCCAGAAGCAATAGATTCCTTTTAAATTGAAGAGTGTGTGTTTATGCTTTTATATGAAGGAAGGCTGGTCCCTGTGAGTAGGGTTCTAGCCTGATACTTGAGAAACCAGAATAAACTCACTTAGTCTGTCTCTAGGCCTCAGTTCCTCATATCTCAATTTCCTGTTTGTAAAATGGGGATAATAGCACTTTGCTACTTCAGAGGGTTTTTTTGAGGGTAAATATACCTTAAAATGTTCAGATACTATGGTAATGGTGAGCCATATCAGTACCTACGCTATGTCCTTCGAGGCCAGAATCCTGTGGAAAAAATAGTATGTGGCTATGTAATTAAAGACATCATCATAATACCAACATACAAGGGGGCAGAATTAACGTTGCACAGGCAATTATAAATCTGGAATTTCCTAACTTTCAAGTGCTTG
The DNA here is from genome assembly GCF_002925995.2 of Terrapene triunguis. Taxonomy (NCBI): domain Eukaryota; kingdom Metazoa; phylum Chordata; order Testudines; family Emydidae; genus Terrapene; species Terrapene triunguis. The sequence goes on along the minus strand of NW_020664497.1, from coordinate 3,792,146 downwards.
ACTTTGCAACCTAACCAATGTTCTTTTAACAAAGTTTTTTGTATTTAATTCCCTAGATCCGTTTTTAAAGGAAAAAAGTGAAGACAATTCTATTAGGTGCAGTAACAGCCTCCCCCTCCCCAATCATGCATCACCAGCCGGGTCTGAACCTTGAGAATTATAGCTCAATGTTAGCAGTCCATGATACAGAACTAACTAAATCAGCAGGCACTAGGAGAAAATGGTTATCCCAGAGGTGGGAGTGAGCCTCTGGAGCCGTGTTTGTGTGATTGGGGAGCATGGCCAGCTGCTCCTTCTGTCTCTCCCAGAAAGTGGAAGGACCACACGGTCCTGGGAGGGGAGGAGGACTATCAATGCAGCCCAGCTCACTGGGGATGTGGGGGGCGGGGAGAGGAATGTTAGAGGGCGAAGGAGAGAGACAGTCAGTGGGGGGAACTCCAGTCCCATGTGGTGGCCCCAAACTGGGGAAGGAAGCAGTGGGTTGTTGGGACCAGGTGCTGAGGTCTAGGGGTATTAGGGTCACTCTTGCCAAGTATAAGGCATCTTGCCTGACATGTATTCCTGCAGTTTGGACTGTATGTCATGTCTCGCTCAGCTGCGAGCAGCAGCTGCACTTCCTCCTGCAGCTGCTAGAGCCTGCTGAGGAGCCTGACTCAAATCAGTCAGGCTGTGTTTCTGCTTCTCCAATGGCCTGTGTGCATTCAGCCCTATTTTTAGACTGACGAGTGCTAAAATAGAGGCCTGTGAAATACATACAAAGTGAGGGGAAACAGCGCAAAATGTGAGTTTATTTGCATTTTGCTACAAATGCAGAAATAGCCGTGTTTTGGTTTTGCTCAAAAAAAGGCTCCTTTTCCACTAAAAATGAACCTGTTCCCCAGAGAAAATAGGCACACTTAAATGAAAATTGGCTTTGGAATTTGACTGGATTTAAAAAAAAATAAATTAAACTGCTGTTGGATCGATTGCTAAAATACTAGTGTTTTATTGAGATCAGTGAAGTGACTTTTTACTATGTAATGGCATAACTTGCTTGAACAGTAAACATATCTTTCTCCAGTCAAAGTGGACAAATGAATTAACACAAGAGGGTTACATAGTCCACATGAACTGTGGAGAACTGCCTCTTGTCTAGTTAATATTAATTCGCTACTTATAAAGTGATAAGAATCTCATGGCTTCTGTTGCCTCTACTTTTCCCTTTAAATCCTCTTTAGTCAGTTTGCTGAATCACCATGTCTGTTGGCTCTAAGTAAACGTGAGAGGCAATGATGATGATGGGGTGGCACACCCTACTGAGACTGGTTAGGGAGATTAGACTAGGAAATATAGTGCAAACTTAGTTTCCTCTCTTATCGGAGATCAATTTCCCAAGGGAGCTGGAGTGACATAGATAGTGCCAGTGTAACTGTTACTTTTAGCCATGTCATCGCTCTGAACCCAACAACACTACACCACTGGGAGTGCACTGCTGCAGAATGGGAACCGGTTCAGCAGAAATAGTGCTGTAACCTGTGCCTCCCTTTGCACTGAGGTTTCTCTGCTTATTCATGCCCATTCTGGAATTTGCTGTTGTATTTTGTTTTTTTATCTCCTTGCAGTAAAGTTCACACAAGTGGCTTCTCATTGTTCACCTGGCCTTTTCATTTCCTCCCCCCTTTCTTCACTTGACACCTGTTGCTGTCTTCAGTGGGTGAGATGCCCAGGGAATTCTGTCATCGATCAGGGAAGGGGAGCAGAGCATGTGTATGAAAGAGGGACAGAAGAAGAATCCGAATCTCTCCCGGGCAGGCAGCCGTTGGGAGAGTTCTCTTGGTTTGGGTTGCTTTGTGGAGTGCTGTAGGTGTGATTTTTGGGGGCTGTCGCGAGTGCTGTGGGAGGTTTTGTGAATCGCCATGCTGCAACAAATTTTGCATGATATGTACATTGACCCTGAGCTCCTGGCAGAACTGAATGAAGAGCAGAAGCACATCCTGTTCTACAAAATGAGGGAAGAGCAGCTAAGGCGTTGGAGGGAAAGGGAGGAAAAAGAACAAAGAGAGGAAGCTGCGCTGAAAAGGACAGCGAGATTCAAGCAAAGTAAGCTTTTGTGGATGTGGGCTGAGACGGGCCTATGTGATATAGAGGAACAAGATAGGCTGTAAGGCACTCTGTAGATGGATGAGACCACTTGGGGTAGTGTTGCCAAGTGGCTAGAGCAGGGGAATGGGTGGAAGCTTAGCTCCAATGCGCTGCCCTCCGTTCACTGACCAGAGAACCAGCACTATCTTAGGGTAGGTAGTCCTATTGCTGCTATAGACCAACAGTAATTTACTAATCCAAAAAGGCAGAATCAAGTGAGGAAATTTCCATTTAGATGCTGCCCTGGAGCACAATGCCTCCCAGTGCTATTGCCATGGCAGGGCAGTTTAAGCACTACCCGCTGCCCAGGGGGGTGCCTATGGTCATAACCTAGCCTTTAATGTCTGCCCAAAATTTTCAAAAGTTCCTAATGATGATTGGGTGTCTGGTTTCCAGAAACTGATGGGTGTTGAGAGAATTCATGTTTGTAACCTTAGATGGAAAATGCTATAGGATTGCAGAATCCTGGACTTACCCCCAAAAGTTCTTGTGTATGGAGACAAAGGATACAGCATTGTCATTTCTGTGCAAAGGTGTGATTGTGGGTTACATGTAACTTTTTCATCTGCTGAGCTCAATCTTTTTCTCCATAACCCATCACCCCTTGCTAGTATGGAAGGTTTATCCATCATTGCAGGGATTCAGAAAATATGTTAAGGCTCACAATTAATTGGACAAAGCCGAAGCTCAGAATAAGTCTTTTCTTCAGTCACTAATTAGCCAGCTCTGTGCTTTGCTATTGCAGAATTCCAAGATGAGCATATATGTGCTGCTTACATTAAGACGCAACTGGGGTACAAGTCTTGGTTCTGGGTACTAGATATAAGTGTAGGTTTCAGGGCTTAACCAAGCGTGTTTGTGCTTTAAGTAGCATATGGCCTGTTCTTGCATGGTGCTGAGTACATCCCTTTGGATGCTTTACACCTTCAAGCTGGGTCTTTACCCTGATTGTATGCTTTACTCGTAACTGATCCTATAGACTAATTGGAACAATTGCAGGATCAGGCCCTCAAAAAATGACAGGATGTTAACGTACAAAGGTATTCTTAAAGCAAAATCCAGCGGGGAGTGCAGATACACTACTATCCTATGGATTAGCAGCAAATGGGCTAAAATTGTCCCTCACTGTTATCAACATGAGGGCCTGGAGAATCCTATTTTACTTAATTTTCTATTTGCCTCCTGAACAAGTTCTTAAACACACTGTAAAGGGGCTTCTCCTACAAAAGATCACCTCTATACTGCTTCTTTCATATAGTACACAAAGCTTGTTTACTTTGATTTGTAGCTGAGGAAAAAATTAGAAATGCAATTCAGACCCACAGACCAAAACAATATTATAGTGTCAAGATAATCTGCATTACACTCATTCTCTGAGGAAGACAGATGCAGAAAAATCTAACGGCAAAACTATTTATATGACAATTTGTCATGCTGACATCTAAATTTCCATATATAAATTATATATTAATCCTATTCAGCATTATAGTGCAGTAGACTTTTTTCTATGTAACTAATTTTCTGATTTACAAAGAAAGAGGGAGAAAAGCAACAAAGGAACCTATAGAACATGTCTGTGCATAGGTCTGCACATGGACATGCAGAGTAAAGCAACACAGTGACCTAGCTCCATTTTACACTCCTTGTCCCAAATTACCACTATAAGATATCCTGATGGTTTTCCAGAAAATGTTCTTTTACCTTTCGTTCAACACTTACTCCACTGGGCAACCAGTTTTGCTAGTTCCTTGAGTATTGTAATAAATGTCTGGCATGCAGGAGTGCTGGACTTTCAAAAGGAAGGAAGGGGAATGGGATGAATGGGAGGTAGGTGCCTAACTCCCTTAAATTCCTCTGAAAATGTGTGTGGGGGGGGTGTTGTTTTTTTTCCCCCTCAGTCAGCTCAGCTGACATAGGTAAGGATTACAAAAGGTTATAGTCCTTTAATATGATAGTCCCTGTGTTAACTGTTCAACCTCACATGAATTGGGTTTATTAGGAGGCAATGCAAACTAGAGTCTAGGGCTCTGGAGACCTGGGTTCTATTCCTGGCTTTGCTGCTGGTTGACCTTGGGCAGGTCATTTTCTCTGAGCCTCACTTTCCCCATCTGTGAAATGGGGATAATAATACAGACCTGCTTGGAGGTCTTTGGATTAAAAAGTGCTTAGTAGTAGTATTATGCAGATCTGTAATATAATGTCAATGGTCTCCCCTAGAAGCTGGCTTCTTGCAAGGAAAATGTGTTGCAGTTCAACCAGAAATGATGGGCCTCATGCAGGAATTACTGGGTGGAATTCTATAGTCTGTGTTTATGCAGGAGCTCAGACTAGATGATCTAGTGGTCCTTTCTGGCCTTAGAATCTATGAGTGTATGAATCTTTCCCAACACGCATTCTGGAACATACTGAACTCTTTGGATCACATTGTGTAGCAATCTGAAGTCCTCTTCATGCTCCCACTGGAATGTAAAGGAGGTTTCCTATGCTTGGGACCTGCTCCATATAGTAGTATGAGGGATTTCTCCCTCTTTGAATAGTTTCTAGGAAACTTGGAAGTGCCACAACCACCTCCTTCAGTTCCCTGTCAGACTGAGCGATTTGGGTTGCTTCATCTGCTTCCTTTGCCAAAAGTCTGATTCTCTATCCCATGACACTGGTTTTATGCTGGTGTTAATCTGTTGAAGTCAGTGGCACTATACTGGTATAAAGCCACTGTAACAGAGTTGAGAATCAAGCCCTAGCTTTTCTCAGATGCCATGTAGTTAGTTTGACACCTAGAAGAGCTGTGAGAAATGGGTCTTGAATTCCCTGGCCTTTTGGCCTGACATGAGTCAGGATTACAAAGGTTTACACTGTACACACATTAAAAGCATGTAGGGACAAAATTAGAAAGGCCAAGGCACAAAACAAGATTAAACTAGCTAGGGACCTAACGGGTAACAGGAAAACATTTTAGATACATTAGAAGCAAGAGGAAGACCAACAGCAAGGTCGGTCCATAGCTCAATGAGGAGGGAAAGACAATAACAGAAAATATAGAAATGGATGAAGTGTTTTTGTTTCAGTTTTTTATTTGTTTTCACCGAAAAGTGATTGGAGGACGAACCTAGTGGCAAAAATAGGGAAAGAACAAGTTAATAATTACTTAGACAAGTTAGATGTCTTCAAGTTGGCAGGGACTGACCTAAATATAGCCTAGAATACTTAAAGAGCTGGCTGAAGAGATCTGTGAACCATTAGTGATTCTCTTTGAGAACTCGTAAAACACAGGAGAGATCACAGAGGACTGGAAAAGGGCAAATACAGTACCTGCCTATAAAAGGGGGAATAAGGACAACCCAGGGAATGATAGACTAGTCAATTTAATTTTGGCACCCAAAAAGATAATGGAGCATATAATCAAACAATCAGTTTGAAAGCACCTAGAGGATAACAAGGTGTTAGTAAATTGACACAGATTTGTCAAGAATAGATCATGTCAAACCAACCTAACATCCTTCTTTGAATTAGAATTAAAAATGATCTTGACCAACTGGAGAAATGGTCTGAAATAAATACCCCGGAAAGTTGTGGAATCTCCATTATTCAAGATTTTTAAGAACAGTTAGCTAGACAAACTCCTGTCAGGGATGGTCTAGATAATACTTAGGTTCACCTCAGTGTGGAGAACTGGACTAGATGACTTATCAAGATCCCTTCCAGGCCTACATTTCTATGCTTTCTGTAAGTATATTTAGCTGTATTACCAATACAGAAGCTAATCCTGGCATTTTTCTACAATTTGGATTGTTATTTAGGAACTCAGTTTCTTCATAACTGTCTAATGGTGGGGGAAGGGAGGGAAAGATGAAATATATAAACACAAGCTAGCCTTAGCTAGCAGCCTTACCTCTTTGGGCTGGAATGTTGTAAGAGATTGTAGAACAAACAAGCTTGGGCCTATTAATCAGTGCCTGTACAGAAAGCAGTGCTCCAGGAGGTGCGCTTGGTGACTTGTGGGCTTGTACCTTCTAAGCTAAGCCAACCAGACACTTTGGAAATAGTTCACTGTAGTAATTCAGAGCCCTCCCCATCTAGTGTCCCTTCTCTGGCCATTGGAGATATTTGCTAATAGCAGTTGCAGATGGGCCATATGCCATTGTAGGCAACCTCTTCATACCATCCCCTCCATAATCTTATCAAGTGCAGTCTTAAAATAAGATAAGGTGATGGGTTGTGTGTGTTGTTTGTTTGTTTGTTGTTGTTGTTGTTGCCCCTACTGCTCCTCTGGAAAGCTGTTCCAGAGCTTCGCTCCCCTGTGGTTAGAAATCTTCATGTAATTTCAAATCTAAACTTATTGAAGTTTATAGCCATTTGTTCTTGTGCCAACATTGGCACTTAACTTAAATAATTCCACTCCCTCTCTGATGTTTATCCTTCTGACCTATTTACAGAGCACAATCCTATCTCCCCGCAGCCTTAATTTGATTAGGTGAAACAAGCCAAGCTCTTTAAGTCTCCTCTCATACGGTAGGTTCTCTATTCCTCTGATCATCCTAGTAGCTCTTCTCTGCACCTGTTCCAGTTTGAATTCATCTTTCTTAACCATGGGAGATCAGAATTGCATGCAGTATTCCTGATAAGGTCTTGCCAGTGCCTTGAATAATGGTAATAATGCTTCACTACCTGTACTGGAAATACCTCACCTGATGCGACCTAGCATTGCATTAGACTTTCTCATGGTTGCATCACTTTGGCAACTCATCGTCATCCTGTGATAGACCTGAGTGTATTGGTCATTCTCCTCTTCTGTCGCTTCCAACTGATATGTCCCCAGCTTATAGCAAATATTCTTGTGGTTAGTCCTGAAGTTCATGACTTTGCACTATTAGATTTCATCCCATTTATGTTGCTCTAATTCTCAAGGTTGTCCAGATTTTCTTGTGGGATATCAAATCACCAACTAAGAAACCCCGGTTTTATGCAGCTCCCTCAAAGCCTGAAAGAAACTGTGTCCACTTCTAGGAACCATAATTACAGATTTCAGAGTAGCAGCCGTGTTAGTCTGTATCCGCAAAAAGAACAGGAGTACTTGTGTTTGTTAGTCTCTAAGGTGCCACAAGTACTCCTGTTCTTTTTGCATAATTACAGAATTACAAAAGAAAAATACATTAATATATCAAGGAATAGGAAATGATTTATCTCTAAAAACATCCACCGGTGTATGGAAAATGGCTGAGTTACAGCTTTTACACAACAAAAAATTTTGAATTTGTTAGAGAATCAGTGTGGCTTTTTCTTAAAGTTTTAGCACGGTGTTGAATGCAGTTTGGACCATCTGATCTCCACTTGGTACAATGGACAAAGTCAACTGGATGTTCTGTTAAATGACGTTTTTAAAGGAAAAAAAGGGGGTTACAATGCTCAGGCCGCCAAGCAAACTGACTGACTGGCTTAATAGTCTTATGTGCTTTCTAATGAATGTTATAGGATTTTCTGTAGGGCTGGAGGAGATTATATTAGTCATCTTTAGTAGCTGTAACAGGACTACTCTGATGGCTTCCCTATTAGCAGTCTTTGCTCAAGGAAGTCCCAAGGCTGCAGTAGCAGGGTACATGTTACAGTGCAGGATTGCAGTGTTCTAGCTGTGTGACTGAAGCTTGCACTATGCCAGTCACAACTGTGCTTGATGCAGGCCAGCAGTATTAGTCCTTTCCTTTCATGGGCACCAGGGCCGGCTCCAGGCACCAGCTTACCAAGCAGGTGCTTGCGGCGGCCACACCGGAGAGGGGCGGCACGTCCGGCTCTTCCGCGGCAATTCGGCAGTGGGTCCCTCACTCCAGCTCGGAGCGAAGGACTTCCCGTCGAAGTGCCGCAAATCGTGATCGTGGCTTTTTTGGGGGGCGGGGGGGGAGAGAGCTGCTTGGGGCGGCAAAAACCCTGGAGCCGGCCCCGCTGGGCACTACATTCATGAACTAGTTCATATTTATTTTAAGTATAATTCTATATAATATGTATTTTATTAGGTGAGTGATGGATGGCACGGACTTCTAGTGAGAATGTAGCCAATTTCTGAGAGGTTAATGTTCTGGATCCAATTTATTTACAAACTACTCCTTGGGTGGTTCCTGCAGGGGCATATTTCCTTCCATTGCAATATACAAAGCTTACAGTGCCAGGTTTCCTTTTTGCTGAGTGCTAATAGCACTAAAGGAAGTCACCTTGAAACTTCAAGATCCCTTTGGGATTTGCTCAGGTCGACTGACAGCTGTGCCATTTGCACAGAAACATATTTATTTGATTAGGCAGCAGTCCTTTAACCATCTTGTCTGAATTGGGACTAAGTGAAGGACCCTGCCACTTTTGATGTAGACTTCTCTGCAGTATCCAGAGCCAAGGTGGCTTGGAGCTGTCTGAATACCAGCAATGAGATTTCAAAAACTCTTGAATTAAGCAGCTGAAGGACAGGCTTGTGGGAGAGGAGAGAATATTGGTTTGCTGCTACTTTATTCTGACATTTATTTGTTGTGAGCTGCAATTCATGAGGCTCAGTCAAGAACGGTTTGTAACAGCTGTATTGCTATTCTCCTATCCTTAACCAGTATGGCTGGGAATAGATTAGCTGGGCTTATTACAGTATGGCTGGAAAATAACCCCTTTATCTAAAGGCTATTAATGTTAGAAAGTCATTGGATGATGAATGAAAGCACTTCATGGTAAACAAAAATCCCTAGTATTTCAAGCTGGAGGATACAACATCATTACTGTTGTGTGTGTATGTAAGAGAGAGAGTGTCAGCAGTACTCCCTTCTACTTCCCAATGGTTACTATAGAAAATACTGTGGACACTACATTAGGCACTGAACTCTCATTTATCTGTATGCACCTAACTCCCATCTTTGAGGATCCTAGCTGAAGAGCCTGATTTTCATTTTACTAAGGCTGCTTTGTATAAACTACCTAGGCTGCTTTGGAAGTGTAAAGGGGCTTGAAAGTGTCATACATGTAATGATCTAAGTTCTGATCTACCAGTAAGGCAACTGCTTTGAATTAAAGATCAGACTTGAGCCCCTTTAAAATTTTTAGCAGCATTCAGAACCAAAATCAGCAGAGAACTATTTCAATTTCCAATTGAGATACAGCAGAAATTTCACCACATTTCTCAATAGGAACCAGATCCAACATACATTGATGGCAAGATTTCCTTTGGCTTCAATGGAAGTTGGATCAGCCCTTAGATTTCCATCATAAGGGGTTGAAATCTCATGAGACTAGTTTGAGATTTTGATGCAGTCAGATTTTAACCTGAACACTTATTCACCCTTGAATTCAAACCCTTATCTGAACCTAACTCCTATCCTGAACTGAACCGTTATGTCTTAGCATGTATTTAATACATGCATGCCATAAATACTAACTTGTTGCAAAACACACAACTCATTAAATACATAAGAAATCAAATTCAGATCTCTTCAGCAATGTCAAAAACAAAGAACTTGCTGAGGTCATGCTTGCTTTAATAAGAAATAAGCCCATCCGATTTCACAGTACTATTGAATTATTGGGTTGCTAATTGATGTTCAGTGATTGCTGGGTATTTGTCATGCATTTAACATAAGGTATTTCTAGAGCTGGAAGTTTTAATTTAGCCTTTAACCCCAAAAGGTTGGCTGCCATTCATGGGAAAAATGTATCCTCGGATATTTACCAGCATGTGATATTATGGATTTTTGTACTTTGGAGACATAATCTCAGTGCAGCTGTGGGTTGGGGAGGGATTAAACAGAGGCTTTTAAAAACATCTTTTGGCTTCTCTGATCCTGGGGTCACCAGGATCTATAATAGCCTACAATAGAACCTAGATATGCGTCAGCTGGAGCAGTTCCACAGGGACTGCTCTGGCAGCCAAGGATCAGCCAAAATGCTGTGCTCCTCGGTCTCAACCCTTCCTTCCCAACATGTCCACAGCACAGAGTGGGAGTGACCTCGTGCCAGCTATGCTGTTTTTATTCCACCAGAGGATTCTCCTACATCTGAGGAATCCTTAGTCGTCCCTTTCTCTGAAGCATCTGACATTGGCTGCTGTCAAAAACAGGATTTTGCACTAGATGAACCATGGTTATGTTTATGGAAATTGGTATGTACCTGTGTCTCTGTTTGCTGCAGTCTGTTGCTAGGACTAACTGGACACTGCAATGTTCAGGCAGGCTTTCTTATAAATGTGAACAATCTGGCTATTAACCCTCTGGAAACAAGATGAGGCTGTATCTGTCTGAGCTCATGAATACTTGATGTGGAAAGAGAACAATACTGCAGCCAAGCACAGAATGGTATTTACCAAAGCAAATTCGATATTTCACCCTGATTTTTTCCTTTTCTTATATAAATGACTGACTATTTATGGCCTGAAAGGGACTGCATTTAGTTACAAAGGGATTCTAGGGGTTGGGAGGTATGGAGAAGCTGTGTTCATTAGTGTAAATTATCCAGCATCAAATCAGATAGGTAAGATCTTTGATACCTTCTGATGGCTCCAAGTCACAAACCGCCTCATTCTGTCATTCATTTTCCATAGAGGCAACTTCTGCTCACCTTCAAAGAGGGGTGGAATTAGGACCAGAAACCACATTGCTATTTATTTATTTATTTATTTTTAAGAAGATGAAAGTGAAGAACCAACCGGATACTACTTGTTATGGATGAATTCACAACATTCCACTTTGTACTTTCAAATATTCTTAAATGACTTGTACTGACAGGTCCAAGTATAGTGGATGGGCAACTAATTTCTTTCTAAGGCACAGGCATTAAGTTCTGTATATAATCTCCCAGTTGAAAGTATATGTGTATCTAATATGAAAGTGAAATGAACCATACCCAGAGGGCAAGTAAGATGTCTGAGTCATGTTGGAGACCAAATTAAAAATACTATGCACTTTCTGTGTTTCCTTAAGGGAGTATATTTGTAGTGTAGAAAACGTGAAAATGTATCATGTGAACAACCTTCCCCACCCCATTTTTGTGTGCATTATATACCTATTTTACAGTAAAGGAGCAAACACCCTAACTCAGCTTATTTGATCCTGCAGGGATATACCACAGCATAATTATTTCCATGGTAACAGGCAGTAATTCCATAAATAAAGGATTATGAGTTCATTACATGATCAGGATACAGCAGAAGAATTTGAGCTATAAAGATCTGATGCTCAGAAGTGCTGAGAGACAATAATTCCACTGATGTATTAATACGACGCATTTAAATTCCCTCCTTTTTCAAAAAGGAAGCAAAACTGCACAGCACTGAATGGGAGTTAGAATTTTTTTCCTCTGTTAAGTTGATTTTAAAAAAGCATGTGTTTGAAGCTGCTCCAAGCTTTGGAATGTAATCTTGGCAGAGATGGATTAATGGTCAGTGTGCAGGTGTAGAAGACAAATGGAATTTATCCCAGTGGCTCCATAACTTATTGCATGGCTATGTTTTTTCACAAGAATATTGCAATCAGATAATTGGGCTGTACATTTTAACAGAAGCAACCGCTGGAATTCATGTTGTAAAAGTGTTTCCATATCACTCGCCCAGTCACTCAGAACTGTCTGTCTAAAAGTGAATGTTGTTGACAATGTTTTCTAGGTGTATTTCCCCCTTTAGAGTTCACCAGCTCCTGAGATGCTGGTCTGAGCCTACAAGAGCTAAAACAGTAATGGCTCCAGAGCCTCTGGATATCATTTCCCAGCCTGCTTAGAGCCTGGGCTGGGACAGAGTACAAGGAAACTCCTGCAAAAGCCAATAGGGAGGCTTCTGATGGGGTGATTTATACAGACAGTTTGCTGGCCCAGTGGTGAGCCAGAACTGTTCACGTGCTTTCTCACTTACACACAAACACTAGAGGGAGGGGACAACCTGACCCCTTTACAAAGGGGCTAGGTTTAGTTTCACTTTTGCAGCTTCTGAGTTTGGGAGGCGAGAGCATAGGTGAACAGCCCAGGGAGTCTCTGCTTAGCTCCCAATTTCCACAAAAGGAGACTTTTAGAACTGCTGTGGGGTCTAACACATGGGTCAGGTAGCTCCAGCTCTGCAGACACCAGTGGTTGGAAAGGCAGAAAACCAACCTGGTGCCAGCTACCTAAAGCCAGCCAATATCTCCACAGGACTCTGGACCAGGGGGATGTGAAAGGACCGTGTCCCACCCATGGATGAAAACACTCTAAGGGAGTCCCCTTATGTTTTCTTTCAAGCCAATGAATGTTTGCAGTATTGCTATACCATTCTCCAGACTCATCCTAGGCAATCCATCTTCCTGGGAAGGTGCCGGGGAACAAGCTGGGTGCAGGGGTATACTTGTGAATATTGGGAGGTGGGGAATTTGTTATATTGTTGATGTGTTAGCTTTTTAGTTACGTTTCACCCTTTCCTTCTCTGGAGTTACGTTTCACTCTTTTCCTTCTCTTGTCCCCAGTAAAGTCCCCCTTTGTATACTATTGTTTTTGGGTGTGGCATTTCATTTGCTGGGGTTTATTATGGTATTCCATTTCTTGAGTACTGGGTTATACTCCTCGGGGAAAATAGCTAATACCACTAATTTTAACAAGGGACAGCACCCCTTGTGTCCCAGGCACAGGGAAGAGTCACCTTAGGTGGAGGCACCAGGCATCACAACCCAGGACCCAACATATGTGAGGAGGGGGGAGAAGCCACTCTGATTAGGAGGAGGAGGCTTGAGTCATGCTTTGGGAGAGGGGGCTACATAGGCTTGGTAGAAACAAAGAGGTATTGGGAGTGTGGGTGGATGTGTGTGTCTTCTCGTTTTCTTTAGTTAAAGCTTAGGGGAAAATAGTTTAGCCAATTTTGAAAACAAGAACAGTGCAAAAAATATAAACTCTTCCTATTATAACAAAACAGTAGGAACAACAAGTTCGGAGTTGGTAGAGAGACAATATCTCCCTACCATCTATGAATGTGCTGGTGAATTATTATTTTTTAATTTGGCCAAATGATGACTTGTAAATCCACAGTTTATGTTGTATTTTGACCTAGCTTTTTTCACTAAGTTAGTAAAGTGTACAGCTAAGGACGTCTCCAACTAAGCTTTTGACTGCTCGATGCAGGGAGTTGTACAATAGGGGATGGATCACTTGATAGTTGCCCTGTTCTTTTCATTCCCTTTGGAGTGTCTGGCATTGGCCACTGGGCTAGATGAACTGTTGGTCTGATGCAGTATGGCTGTTATGTTATATTAAGACAATGTTGCATGTGTCTGAGGGGCAAACTTAGTTGTGTCCTTCAAAAAGTACTGATATTTATTGGCTATAAAAAAGAGCTCTGGAGTCACTAAGGTGCATGGTGCCTTCCAGTGGTAAATGGCCAAATTGGTTCACATTGAATTTAATTCAGTTGTGTGTACAACTTCAATTCTACCCCCTTGTGCACAGGCATTGTAATAAAGCCTTCAATTATAGATCACATATTTTGTTGCCTTACTTGAGATGCATGCACTATTTCCCCCCCACTCCATATTATAAACATGATAGGCATATTAAAAACACTTTGAGACACTTATAGGTAGACGTGGGTGAATAATATTCACTGAATTCCCTTTTTCATAACCAAAAAACCAAAGTCTAATAATGTATATCTGCTCAGGTCTAGTTATAAGCCCTAGTATGGCACGGGACTAAGAGAATGCAAAACAATCTGGCTAGCAAAAATATTTTCACTCTTGGACAGATTTGTAAAAATATAGGAGCCCCATATTTACTTGATTAAAATAAGTGAGGAAATGAAAAGTGAGAAAATTCTCTTTACTCCTTCTCTGTGTTCCACTTACATCCTCCCAACCTTTGTGGACAAACCATGCCTACTTGCTTGTGTTTATAATGTTATTGGAAGTTGTCAGATGATGCTATGGCAGATGGTGTTAATCTGAATGTATAAGCAGTTAAGAAAAATGCTTATAGTCAGCTGTGTTGCAGTTCTTTGTGGAAGCTGAGCATCTTTCTTTCTTTCTTTCTTTCTTTCTTTCTTTCTTTCTTTCCCCGACTGGAATAATTACTTCGAGTTGTGGGCTATAGATTAAACCCATGCTATTAAACAAAACATTACATGGTGCCAATAAATTAGAGCACTTTAGGCTACATCTGTGCTACACACCACCAATGGCGGCAGGTAGCGTACGTATAGCTACATGGCTAAGCGAAGAGCAGGCTGAAGCCATGTTGTGGCATGTAGCTATATGTGTCAGTGACAGGCTCTGGTGGTGGGGAAAGGATTCAGCAGCAGGGAGCTGGCAGAGGCTTTTCCTGTAGCAGGAGCCTTTCCCTGCCGTGGGGGAAGGACTCCAGCAGCAGGACACTACACTGCTAAAAACAGCAGTGTAGGTGAGTAGAGAGCCATGTAGGTGTAACCCCCTTTCCTTCCTGGGTTACTTGGGAGCAGCAACACTCACCTGTGTGCGTGGGCACCTGATGCTGTTGACATTAAAGAGGATCCTGGGTATCCCAGTGGTGATGTTGGATAGGTGGGATTACCCCTCTGATGCAGTCCCTTTACTCCTAAAGGAATTTAAAATTGGTGGTGCCTCCACCTGGCTGGCCCCTGTACACACTCAATGATATGCCTTGGGAACCTCCAGGAATACACCTATTCTAATAATAATCTGTGGCATGGGGTCTAACTCAAAAATACCAGTTATAAATAATATACATCCAATATGCTTAAATTAAATCAGTTAGCATACCTTTACTTAACAACTTAAAGAAACAGGGTATAACAGACTAAGATTAATTGTCACTACTAATTTAATTCCACAGGGGCAGCTGAATAAAATCAATTAACAAATACAGTATACAGTAATAAATGAAACTTATCTAACTGGCATTTACACTGCCACCATTTACTCCAGCCCAGAGTGTACACTTCTCTGGATTTCTTAGTCCTAGATACTTGCTTGCGTGGGTGCGCTTGAAGATGTGAAGCTGGAGAGAGCACTCTGTTGATTCTGTGTATCAGTTCAGCCAAGGCAACAAGCTGCACAACCCCTGACGATTGGAGCTGGCCCCACCAAATGTCAGCAACTCTGGGTCCTGGTTCAATGGGAAGATCACCCTGCCTCTCCTCAGACAAGGCCTGGTCTACATTACAGCGTTAGGTCGACGGAAGCCGCCTTAAGTCAACCTGTTAATGTATATGTCTACACTACCGGGTCCTTTATGTCGACCTAAGCTGCCTCTGATGTCAACTTCTGTAATCCACCTCTGCGAGAGGCATAGTGCTTAGTTTGATTTTCATGGGCCGACTGCGAGGTAGTGCAGATGCAGTGTTGTGTAATTCGACTTAATTGGCCACCAGGTGGGGTCCCATAATGCTCATCTGTGACCACTCTGGAGATCATTCTCAACTCTGCTGCACTGCATCCAGGTACACAGGAAACAGCCCCTCCCCTGCTAAAGCCCTGGGAACTTTTGAATTCCCATTTCCTGTTTGATCAGCATTGGGAGCATGCCAGCTTGTGCACAGCTGATCATGGAGACTACACGCCCCAAACGCGCTCCAGCCTGGTCTGCACAGGAAGTGGTGGATCTCATTGTTGTGTGGGGAGAAGAGTCTGTGCAGGCAGAGTTCTGATCCAGCAGAAGAAACACTAACATCTATGCAAAGATCACTCGTAGAATGGAGGAGAAGGGCTACACGAGGGACACACAGCAGTGCCGTGTGAAAATAAAAGAACTTCGCAAAGCATACCAGAAAGCAAGGGAAGTGAATAGTCATTCTGGTGCTGAACCCCACACGTGCCAGTACTACAACGAGCTGCATGTGACTCTCAGTGGTGACCCTACCAGCACCCCCACAAGCAATGTGGACACCTCACAGGTGTGTGAGTCTAGGGACAACAAGGAGGATTATATGGTGGATGAGAAGGAGGATAATGGGAAACCGGTGAGCGGTGGATCCATTCTCCCCGAGAACCCCCATTCTCCCAGAGAAAATATTTTTAACCCTGGAGCCCTGTGGATCGCAGGACATCACGGTGGCTGACTGTGATGCTGGGGAAGGCACCTCTGGTGAGTATACAGTTAAAATGAAAGTCCAGTTAAACTTTAGCGGGCACACACATTCAGTGGCATTGCATGTTTACTGTGAAGAAAAAGCGAGGTGCTGTGGCTCTCTGCTTACAAGAGGCCGCTCCAGCTACGCAGAGGGTGGCCCCAGAAAAACTGTTTATGTGAACTGGGATAGCCTGGGAATCCTCCATGGATATCACTAGGAAACTTTCATGGAGGTACTCTGCAATTCTTTGCAGAAGGTTTCTGGGCAGGGCAGTCTTATTTCTTCCACCATGGTAGGACACTTTCCCATACAACTCCTGAATTAATTCTGAATTAATTCACCATTGCGGTACACAGCATAGCAGCATAAGGACAAGGCCTATACCCAGACGCTTGCAGCATCTCCTTCCTTTCCACCTCTGTTACCCTCAGGAGACTGATTTCAGATAGGGCCACCTAGGGGAAACGGGGGAAGTTCTCATTAAAAGAAGGGGGGGGAGAAAGGGCATGTGGACCCCCTCTCCCCAGCCCCTCACATTCTGGATTGCCAAACCACTCAGCCGCTAATGTGCCTTTACTGTGCTCAGCATGGGTCGGCAAGTAGTTTTAAAGTGGCTGACAGGGGACTGGGGCCCCACATGAGAGAGTCCGCAATTTGGGAGTGAAAACGTTCCCCCCCCCCGCCCTGTTCATAAACAGCTTCCCGTGGTGCTATGGAGAAGGGCCATTGTTCAACTAGCTACCTGTGCTCCCAACATGAGCCTGCCATAAGATTTATTAAAAGTGTGGTCAACCATGACCTGGGGGGGGGGGCTACTCCCCATAGCTGCAGAAGCAAAAAAGCACAGTAAATGGTTACGGATTCTGATTATGTTATGGCTTTCATCTGGTGTAATAAGGGTATTTTTTTTATGGAAACATTTTATTCATGTACAATGGCTCCTTTATTTTTTCCCCTGACTGACAGCTGGAAATGTGTCCTTCGGTGGGTCATCAATACCTGAAAGCAGACTTTCGGTGATTAGAAGCAGGAGAGAGAAAGTGGGAGGACATGTTCACTGAGATAATGAACGCCCCTGGGACAGCTGACACAGAACTGACAGCGTGGAGGATTTCCACTGTCCAAGAAGTTAGACATGGACATGGAGAGCAGGAAAACTTCCAATGAGCGAGAGCGTATGGTGCAGGATGAGATGCTTTGGATTATGAGGGACCAAGCAGACATATTGAGGCTGGTTGAATTGCAGGAACAGAAGCAGGAAGGTAGAGTCCCTCTGCAGACCCTGGTGGACAGCCAGCCACGCAGAATCACCCTCCCCGAAGTGTTCCATGAGGTGTGGGCGAAAAGTCCATTATTCCTTTCACTTAACTCAAGGGGGAGGGTAAAAGGAACAGAAGGCGCCCATTCACAGACCTTTGACGGTCTGGAATGCGGTGTTATGTTACACAGCTGAAAATGTTTCTCCCGTTCCAACTTTACAACCCCTTTTCCCTAAGGTTACCTTTTTTTCTGTTCTCCCTCTTTACTTATGTTTTTTAAATAAAGTAAATGGATTCGAGAAATAAATGTTCTTTGAGTAGAAGTGGTGGGCTTGGGTGGGGAGTTGGCTTTACAGGGACAGTGGTACAAGCCAAGTGAAGGTTTGGGAAAGCACAATGCAGACAAGCAGCTCACATTACTGTGATTCATTATTGAAACGGCTTTTCAAAGCCTCGTGGATACGCAGTGCCCCTTGCTGTGCACTTCTTATTGCCCTGGTGTCTGGCTGCTCAAAAATGGCTGCCATACAATCTGTCTCAACTGCCCACCCCTGCGGAAAATTTCCCCCCTTTTTTCCCCACAGATATTATGGAGCACACAGCAGGCAGCTATAACCATGGGGATGTTCTCCTCACTAAGGTCCAACCTTCTTAGTAGACTTCTCCAGCGCCCTTTCAAATGACCAAAGGCACATTCAACCACCATTCTACACTTGATGAGCCTATAGTTGAACCGTTCCTTACTGCTGTCCAGACGGCTGGTGTATGGCTTCATGAACCATGGGAGCAAGGGGTAGGCTGGGTCCCCCAGGATAACTATAGGCATCTAAATGTCGTCAATGTTAATTTTGTGGTCTGGAAAGAAAGTCCCGGATTGCAGCTTTTTGAACAGACCCAAGTTCCTAAAGATGCGTGTCATGAACTTTTTCCAACCATCCTACGCTGATGTCAGTGAAACATCCCCTGTGATCCACCAGTGCTTGCAACACCATTGAAAAGTATCCCTTTTGGTTTATGTACTCTTTGGCAAGGTGATCTGGAGCCAAGATGGGGATATGTGTGCCATCTATTGCCCCACCGCAATTAGGGAACCCCATCGCGGAAAAATCATCCAGTATGTCCTGCACATTTCCCAGACTCGCTACCCTTTTTAGCAGAAGTTGATTAATGGCCCTGCACACTTGGAGCACAGCAGCTCCCACAGTTGATTTACCTACTCTAAATTCATTCCCCACTGACCGGTAACTGTCTGGTGTTGCAAGCTTCCAAACAGTGATCGCCACTCGCTTCTCCATTGTCAGAGCAGCTCTCATTTTTGTGTTGCTGAACTGCAGGGGAGGGGAAAGCTCTGCACAAAGTTCCTGGAAGGTGGCTTTCTGCATTCAAAAGTTCTGCAGCCACTGCTCATCATCCCATAGCTGCAAACCAATGCGGTCCCACCAGTCCGTGCTTGTTACACGGGACCAGAAATGGCGCTCAACAGATTGCGGCTGCTCTGTGACTGCCATCAATAACTCTGAATTTCCCCCCCCCCCCAATGGCTTGCAGCAGGAGTGCTTGCAGGACATCTCTCTGTTCCATGTGGCAGACCCTACTTTGGCTCTGGAAATACTGCAGGAGAAGGCATGAGGTGTTTGAGATGCTCACAGCAAGAGTGCCAGCTGAGCAGGCTCCATGCTTCTGGGGTTAGGGCGTTTGCATGGCAGTTTTAAGGTGTGAAAACCACTGGGTTGTTTGCCATTGATGTGAGGGAGGGAGCACAGTGCATCATGGGATGCCGACACAATGTTCCCATTCTCTCCTGCGACAATGTTTTGGTCCCATGAGGCATTGTACAAACTTCCCAAAACACACTGCAGCAAGTTGCACTTTGGGATAGCTACCCACGATGCACTACTTTGTGCATCAAAGCAGGTGCTGCTAGTGAGGACGCACTCCATCGAGACAATGAGCATGGTGTGGCCAAGAACAATCAACTTCATTAATTCGGGGGCTTGAGGTCAAATTAAAGTCAACTTAATTTTGTAGTGTACATAAGCCCTCAGACTCTCTGCTGCCCCTTCCCTTGCAAGTACTTTCCCAAACAACAGTGGAGGGTTACTCACAGTTCCTTCACTGCAGGGCCAGTCTCTGCCCTGGTTCCAGTGAATCCCCCAACAGCCTCTGAGGCTCCCTGCTTGATCAAAGCCCCAGCTGGCTCTCAGCAGCAGCTTCTGGTATGGGCAGAGCTCCACACCAACCATCTCACTCCTTTTCCCAAAATGGAGTCCACTGCCTGCTCTCCCTGCACTGCCTGGAAGAGCAAGTCTCTCACTCTTCCCCAAGGCATCATGGGAGTTGTAGTCTCTAAGGATAGATTGCTGCACACAGGATCTTCCCAACTGGAACCCTCCCAATAAAGTTCAGAGGCCCCTCTAGCAAAGGGTGCTTACATAGGGTATGTACTCTGGTGTACACACCCTTCAGGGGTGACTTTACTCGCCTAAGCCATGGCTCGCCATCTACATTGCTATTTATACTCATGCAAGGGGGGGGGGGGGCTATGCATGTATGTACATGCTGCCAAAAGAAGCATTTATCCTGGGGTGTGAGTGGCTAGATGTAACAGTGTAGATGTAACAGTGCTAGCTGTACTCTAGCTAGCTTGCTAAAAATAGAAGTAAGAATGGGTGTGACAGGGTGCTCAGCAGGAACGGCTAAGCCAGCCCTCTGTCACTCCAGCTCCAATTAAAGGAGGCAAATTGCGGCTGGTTGGGGGATCCTGTGGCTGATTGGCAAAGGAGAAACAGCTGCCAGCCTGATTAGCCTGGGGCTATACACAGGCCCAGAGGGAGAAAGTAAAAGGGGGAAGATAGGGAAGGGAAGGAGCAGAGCTGAGCTGAGCTGCCCTGCCTTCCTGGCCCCAGAGACTAAGTAGTCCTCAAGGCTGGAACACCCAAGCTTTATTAGTGCCATCCCACCACCTTCTCACCATGTAAATAAACTACCTTTAGAGGATCTTTATTGTCCTACCCACGTACACTTCAGTTAATAGCTTGTGCAATGAACTTGGAGGTATGGGTATATAAGGGATTGAGTCCAAGCCACAACTCCCTGCATCTTTATTTCTATCCTAAAACCTTATTCCATGTGTGTGCTGGGCAGGACTGCAGCCAGTGAAACTCGGAATGGAATAGCATTTACCCTGCAGCTTTTTGAAATCCAAGCAGAAACCTTTGAAGAAGATGTAAAAGTCATTAGTTCTGAACAGTGTGTGAAAGCTGGTGATTAAATCTTATGCAAAACGCAGACTGTGCTTTAAAATATATCAGATATCTAAATTCGGAAGGAACAAAAACAATCCCCCAGAAGCTACAGTATGTCTTGAAACTACAAAGGGAAATCAGGCTGATCGGCCCTATGCTAGAGAGCTGAATGCTGATACAGTCTATTTCAAATGCTGAATAGGTTTCAGGAGAATTTAACTTCCTCACAGTAACTATAGCTGAGAAAGGGGGGAAGAGAAAAGAAATACACCTCTACCCCATATAACGCTGTCCTCAGAAGCCAAAAAATCTTACCTCGTTATAGGTGAAACTGCGTTATATCAAACTTGCTTTGATCCGCCGGAGTGCGCAGCCCCACCCCTCCGGAGCACTGCTTTACTGTGTTATATCTGAATTTGTGTTATATCGGGTCGAGGTATACTTTATGCAGAGATGAGGGCCAAAGAGTGGTTTTATGAACACAAGGCTTCCCAATGGCAAAAGAGGGGGAGTTATTTTGCTGTTGTGTGACATCTGCAGCCATCCAGGGTAGGCATGGTGGTAGGAAGCCAAACCACAAAGAAGTTAGACTTTATCAGTGGAAACACAGGGCTTTGTTTTAAAAGGTTATTAAGCAGAGTTTAAATTTCATTTCATGTGTCTAGGATTCTAAATCAGCGGTGCTCTAACATTTTAAAACTATAATTTTAATTAGTCTGTTGCACTCCATGTAATACAATGGCAGCAAGGTTACCTGCACACTCCTGCTTTCTTTGCTAGGCGAAGCACGTGGCTTGTGGCTCATGAGTAACAGCATAGCTGGGAGACTTGACACTAAAGCGGGCTTTGAATGGACTTTGGCTTAGGTCCCTCACAAAAACTGGAGATAGATAACAAATGGGAATTGTCAGGGATGCCATAATTGTTAGAACAATGATAAATGAGCCTGAATAAAGGAAGCTGACTCCAGCAATATTCCATCAACTGCTGCCTCTGTTTTAAACTGCTTTTAATTAGCAGCACACATGCAAATGAATCCAGATTATAAACCAGAAGTCCTATAAAAAGAAAACTACGCTTCTGCCCACCTGCCCTACTTACTAGAGACGGTGTAAGACTATTATTTTTCATATATTTCAGTGCATGCTAAATCTTATTTGCAGTGTGAATGTTATAGCTGTCTTAAAATTTAAGACAGATATCTCTTTCTTTGCAAATCAGGTTGCTTCCCTCCCAACCCTTTTCAAGTGGTGCTTATGCTTTTCTTTCAAGGAAGCTGATAGGAAATATGGAAACTTCTGTCACTACTCAGCCATAATATTGTCCCTCATCTACCATAGGGATACTCAAATAACAGTTTGAAGGCCAAGTGCCGCCTACAGTAGCCTAAAAAGCACACAATGGCTGTCTGCTAGCGCTCTGTGTGTGTGTATATATATATATATATATATATATATTAGATTGGCAACATGGTCAGTGGAGATTGACTTTTATAGACAAAAGCCTTGTTCTCTAGGGCCTTGTTTTATGTTTTCCTTGCTGTGAACTCAAGCCAGAAACAGATTCTGTTAATAGATCACACAAACTCCTGTATAAGCACAAGCAAATACTATCATTCAAAACGACATGGTTCTGTATGTTTGTGATCAGTGTATATATATATATATTTTCCATGCATATTAAGTGTAGCCTTGTATCTCCTGGAAAGTTACCGTGGTGTTGCAAATTTTGGATGCTGGTGTGCTATGCCAAGAGATGCTAGGAAAAAATGTCACTGCCCTGTAAGCAGTTTAGATCTTGCAGTAGGGGGAGGGCTGAACTCCATGAATGATACTCCTTCACAGATCTGCTGCAAGTAGAGAACTGTACATCAGTAGACATAATTTTGCTTTACAGCTGTTTTTTGGGGTGCTATGATAAGAGCAGTTGCCTTAAATGAACAACTTTTAGAAGACTAACTTGGTTTAAATCATAGAGTCTAAATACCAGAGATGGAATAGACCAATAAGTTATCCAGTCCTCTTCCCTTCTCATGCAGGTTTGTTTCTAATAGTACATTTGTTTCAAGTGTTCTGTCAAGTCTAATTTATATGTGTTAAACAATAGGGTTCCCCCACCTCCTCCTGTGGCAGATGAAGAGTGGGTTTACTTTGTGGTTAAGGTAGTAGACTGGGACTCAGACTTGAGTTGAATTCCTGATTCTGCCCCAGAATTCCTATATGAATTTGAGCTAGTCCTTAATCTCTCTGTGCCTTAGATCCACAGCTGTAAAATGAGAATAGTAATACTCCCCATTTCAGTAATTCTCTATTGTGTCGATTTAGATTTTAAGCTCTTTTAGTTAGGGACTCTCTCTTTTGCTGGTTGAAAATTTTCAACTGAAAAATTCTCATGTGAAAAAAAGGGGGTTTGTTGAAAACATTTTTTTTTTTTTTGCAGGAAAAGTGTCCTAATTGATGGGAAATCTCAAAACAAAAATTAAAAAAAAATCATTTAATTTTTTTGAACTATAACCATACCTTACAGGCAACTATTTCTTGATTGCCAAAGCAGGGAAACTCAGCCTGTGCAGGTGAAGCAGTGAAGGAAATTTCACTTCTAGAATCCCTGTTCAGCTCTTAAGTACTTACGTGGCCCCTCTGTAGTATCTGAGCACCTCCTCACAGTCTCTAATGTAGTTTACCTCACAAGAGTGTTGTGAAGTTAGGAAGAACTTAATTTATCTGACTCCATTCCCCATCTGTTAAATAGGGGGTAAAGTGACTTGGCCAGGGTCACAAAGGAGAGTGGAACAAGGAATTGAACCCAGTCCTAAGTGAGTGCCTCACCATTGGCCGAGCTTTCCTCTCTTGGTCTTAGAATTGATCTTATTTTTGGGTCTAAAAGACTAGAGCCTTCTCTTAACTTGACTTGCAGGCTAAAATACTTTGAGGCAAGAATTCCATTTTCACAGTGTCAGACTTTCTGAGTTACTTATTTCTTTTGCTGCCCACTCATCACTTTGTCTTTTTGGATGCTGCTCTTGGAGAAACTACAAAGCTTTCTGATCAGATTGCACGGAGAAACCCATCTCCAGCTTTATGAAGAGTATTACTGATGTTGGTTTGGGGGCAGATTTGCAGGGGAGACACTTCTACCTACAGTCTAAATTTTACCTCTAGAAGTGAAAAAGTTGTTTTGCTTGTTCTAAAGAAAAAATAAACTAAAGGCATATGGTGTTCAAGCTGAATTGACTTAAAATTGGACATGCTGTGGAGGGGCTGTCCAGCTATTGCTGATGTATAAAATTGTCAAATTGGTAGATTATGCTATAGTCTTTCAGCCTGATAGATGGATGTGTGTATCATTATTAGTGCTGCGCCAACTGATAAATTATACTGATCTGTTTGAGAGAGTTTAAGTGTCTGGTGCCTGTGGGGCTGGAAGAGACCTACAGCTTTGAAAAAAGAGAGCAATTTCTAAAGACATCCTCTAGAGATGAAGATTTTGATTCATATGGCTGTATATTAAAGTTGTGCCTATGAGAAATATATCAATAGGCCAGAGACACAGGAAACCTAAAGTAACACAAAAAGAGTATGCACACTCCAAAGGGGTCTATTTTGTGCTGTGAACCTGCTAAATTCACAAATAAGCAGCAGGAGTCTCAGAACAGCAGTGAGATTTGACTTCTCCCAGCTACCACACTAATTAGGTGCTAGGATACTAATCAGGATGATGCCTGTTTACAACAATGTTTTAAATGGGGTTACCTTTTATTTGCTCTCACAGATGTATGAGATTGATAGCACCGTTGAAAGCCAGGTATAATGCGCGCAGCCCACCCCTATTTATCATCACAGCTCTGTCAGGAAAGCTTCCATCATGCTCTGCAACATGCTACAACAAACGTGATTATTTCTATTACATTAGCATCTAGAGGCACAAACTGAGCATTATAGAAAATGCTATCCCTGCCACATAATACTGACAGTCTAAGTAGAGCATGCCAAGTATGAGGGCTCAGTCCTACCTTTTAGCTCTCCTTTACTTTGTGGATTTAACTTTCTAGCACAGTTTCATATATATTTGTTTCTGAACCTGAGCAAGTTGCTTAATAAGCCTTTTCCATGTTTGTTTTGGTGGCTATTACAGGTAATGACAGACGTGTGCAGTGGCTGCATGGGAGTGATGGTGAGATCTGGGTCTGGATTATGGGAGACTCCCCAGGTGACAAGCCATATGAACAGATTTCTGAGGAACTAATGGCAGAACGAGCCAGGCAACAAGCACAGACGGAGGCAGAAGAACTATGGTGATATTTTATGACTCTGAATTGATGGCCCATTTGACACAATGACACAACTATTGGAAAAACTGTAATAAAAAAAATCCATATTTTTTTCATTTATTTAGAATTCTTTAGTGAAAAATGCCCCTTTCAAACCAATGTCAACTACTTCTGGTGGTAGGAGTGATGTTGAGATTAGGCTGGGTCTGATCATGATCTAAACTATTTACCTGCTCAGTTGGATTGTTTTTTAGTTTGCAATCTGCTTTTGGATGACAAATCAGAAATAGCTGCTGTAGTCAGGGATACAAATTTCTGACTGAAGTTTGGCACATAAAGCCTATTACTGAGTGGCTTATTTGCATGTTAGTATAATTGACTCAGGAAAGTGCCATTAACTGTATTTCCAATGGAGCCTATGACAGCTTTGGAATTGGTCAGAGGGTGTGTTGATGCCCAATGGCATTGAGAGATGAGGCCCCATGCAGATCTTGCTCTGTGGTAATGCTCTGAACAGGGATTGGAACAACGTGGTGTTGTTTCATATTTATTCTTTTTATTAGATTTTCTTAGTTAGAGTCAAAATATGCTGTTTCTGAATGTGGATGCTGCATATTTAACTTGGGATTCAGACATCAATCTGTGCTCAGCCTTTTACATTGTCACCAGTAATAAAGATTTTGCCACTGGAATTTAGCAGATAGCTTTGTTGATGTGTGAGGCAGAATAGATTTCAGATCACTATCCCATTGCTGCTTTGCCTTTGCATTGCTGACAAGAAATATCTGGTTTTCATCAGAAAAGGAAATAGCTATGGTCTGAACCAAAGACATCCAATGAACAAATTTCTGATTTTAGAAGGTGATATTTTTAGTCACTTTCCAAGACTGAAAATGTCTGTCCCTTGGGTGTGTGCTTGCAATTAGGCTTATTGTACTTCACTTGTTAAATACATTTTAAATTCTTTTTTCCATGTGTATTTTCCTAGACTCTTACATGAACCAGTTAGTATCACTGATAGTAAGAAGAATCTAGGCGTGTTTACTCAATAATAGTTTTTTCTCACTTCCTAGAGACTAGTCTCTAACTTTTTTGTTTTTTCAAATTCTTTTCTGAAGGAAGCAAAAAGAGGCTGAAATTACAAAGAAATTCCGGGATGCTATGGCTAAGGAGAAAGCCAAAATAGTGGCAGAAAAATGGAAAATAGAAACAGAAGATCGAAAAGCAGCCAAACTGATGGAGGAAAAAATTCAGGAGGAATTAAAGGTTTGCATGCAATCATCTTTAGCCTTCATATTCATTTTTCCCATATAGATTCACAACTCCTATCACCTGTAAGCATTACAATCTTTTCTAATGGAATGTATAAATAGAATCATTGTATTCATTAGAACAGCTGGGTGAATAACTTTAAATGTGTTGCATATCACATTCACAAATGTCACAACAGTGATTGTATAGGGTATTCAGCTAACAAATTCACGGAATTGGTTATAGATGCTGGATGAATAATAATAATAGGAGGGGAAAAACATACTTGAATAACTTTTTTTGAAGATGTTAGAATTTGTTAAAAACATTCCGTAAATATTTGATAAGTAATTGGTGTATTTATTTAATCTCAAAATGCTTTCACTATTTTTTTTCTTTAATATAATGAGAAGCTGATCCTGCTCCAATTAAATTAATGGGGAAAACTGCAATTGATTCTGATTGAAGAAGGCTGTTTGACTAATTTTAGTTGTATTTTTCTATAACATCTTCCACGTGGTCAGTTCTTAATGGTCGTTTAACTCTTAGGGCACATCTGCGCTGCAGCTATGCTACTACAATGCTATAGTGTAGACTCATCAATGCAGGGGGTTTTCTGTTGATTAAATTAATTCATCTCTCTGAGAGACGGTAGTTAGGTCAAGAGAAGAATTCTTCCATTGATATAGCTGTGTCTACTCTGAGAATTAGATTATCCTAACTACAGTGCTTGGGGCATGAAATTTTTCATAGCCCTGAGCAACATAGCTAGGTTGATCTAATTTTTAAGCATACATGAGGTTTTAGTCTTTATCTCCTATTTTGTATTTATTTAATGTAGTTTTTTTCTTTGATCCCATTTCTCATGAAAAAGACTTACATCCTCACTCATTCATAAGTAAACATGGTAGAGAAGGACTTGGCTGAAAATATACCTGGCTTTTGCCTGCAGATAAATTCACCACATTCATTCCTCTTGGAGATAGGGCTGATGTGTGTATTGTGGGAGTGCAGGAGTGGCAGATAATATGGTCTGCTTGAGGATCCACAAGGAAACCCTTTGGATCTCAGGAGATCTGCATACAGCAGCTGCCTGACACTTGGCTCTCATCTCCTCTTAGCATTGACACCTTGGTTATGCTCTCCCCCTACCTGGGACTGTCCACAAGTCCCCATCTCCTCTAAAGTGTAGAAACCATTGAGAGAGTTAATGCTCCTCACTATGCTACTCAATGCGGATCCTAGGGCCGAAACATTCAGCTTTAACTCATGCAGTGATTTTTCTCATCAGTTATGGTCCTTTCCATAGAGGAAGGTGTGATGTAAATTGATGGTACCAAGACTCCTCTACTCATTGCCAGGCCAGATCACTAATTTCAGCTGGTCAGCTTGTGTAGTGTTGGGTGGGGGAGCCGCTAGTGGGTATGTGGAATGTATCCTGTAGCCTCTTTTCACAAGGTCACTGATAATTTTGGTGCAATTAACTTGAATTTACACCTGTACTTACCTTGAAAGAGGAGAGACTTGGGCCCTTGGATCTTATGTCAATGTTTAATAATGAAACTATAGCTTTCAGGTGGCTTTATTAAAGCATGTACTGTAAGCAGAATAACTCTTTGTGCAGCTCCACCTCTGCGTCTCAGAAAGCAAAGCCCTATTGAACTAAGACCCATATGGCCTTGCCCACATCACAAGTTGCCACTCAAGCTACACTGGCAGCTTCTAGAATAGCATTGCAGTTTGCTCAAATATAATGGAATGAAGCTCTTCAAACTTAGTGCTGCTCTTGTATATCAAAGAGGCCCATTGCAAAGCAGGGTAGCAAGTAGCCTCATGACAGCTTCATTGGTCAGCCAACATAGCTACATGCGTTTAGGGAAAATTAATTATTCTATTAGAAGCTTTTGGTACAATTTTAAAGTAATAGTGCCAGATTCTGCCCTAGCTTAAATTGATGTAAATCTGAAGGCAGTGAGGTGATTGGCCCTTGCTCCCACAATTCTTCTGGGAGCTGCGGGGTATCCCACACTCCGTAACAACAATTGTGCAACATGCTATGAGGCTGGAAGCACTGCAAGACTTACACTGGAGTAACTAGGGCAAGAACTTGCCCCTGATGCCTTTAACTTACAGTGGGAAAAGTGTTTTTGGTTTTATTTACTGTCCCATAACTCAAAAACATCTGAAGGGATTTTGTTTAAAATTAAACTAAGCAAAATTACTTTAAACCGGAAACCTACTTCAAAAGAAAATGTTCAGCCCCAAAGGTGAATGCTTCAGTTTGTGAAGACATGAGGTTATGGATGAAAATGCTTTTGCAATAGTAGCTTATTGTAGGTGCTACTAGCACCAACTATAAGTTATAGCATGTTGTTCTATTAACTTGAGGCCCCAATCTTGCAGTCAGATGTGCACCTTGCTAACATTGGCAGGTGAATTAACTTCGGTGGGCTCTGCATTGGCACAGTGTTCGGCCTGCATAGATCTGATTGCAGGATTGGCACCCTGTAATATAACAAATCGTTGCTCCCTAGACATTTATAAAGCATCTCATCAATCCCTAATCTGATTTTCTTTTAAGAGTAACACTTATGTCTAGTTTTATAGGTTTGCTTAAAAACAATAAAGACACTTAAATGACTCTACTGCCTCACCAGATGGCAATCCTGGTCAGTTGTTAAGCTTTATGTTCTCTGGCATGTCCAGATCTTAACTTCCACTCCATTTATTCCTTTTGCAACCCCCAAATTCAATATTTACACGAAGTCCATTTAGCAATAATAAAACTGAAAAGTAGGAAAGTGGCACTTAGCATTAAAAAAATATTGCTTTACTTACCTCTAACAAAATGAAGCAAATTTGAAAAAACAAAAACAAAAACAGGCTGCAGTGAAAAAGGTGAATTGGTTAATAATCATAGAATATTAGGGTTGGAAGAGACCTCAGGAGGTCATCTAGTCCAATTCCCTGCTCAAAGCAGGACCAACAGGAACTAAATAAACTCAGCCAGGCCTTTGTCAAGCCTTAAAAACCTCTAAGGATGTAGATTCCACCACCTCCCTAGGTAACCCATTCCAGTGCTTCACCACCCTCCTAGTGAAATAGTGTTTCCTAATATCCAACCTAGACCTCCCCCACTGCAACTTGAGACCATTGCTTCTTGTTCTGTCATCTGCCACCACTGAGAACAGCTGAGCTCCATCCTCTTTGGAACCCCCCTTCAGGTAGTTGAAGGCTGCTATCAAATCCCTGCTCACTCTTGTCTTCTGCAGACTAAATAACCCCAGTTCCCTCAGCCTCTCCTCATAAGTCATGTGCCCCAGCTCCCTAATCATTTTCATTGCCCTCCGCTGGACTCTCTCCAATTTGTCCACATCCCTTCTGTAGTGGGGGGACCAAAACTGGACGCAATACTCCAGGTGTGGCTTCACCAATGCCAAATAGAGGGGAATAATCACGTCCCTCGATCTGCTGGCACTGCTCCTACTAATACAGCCGAATATGCCATTGGCCTGCTTGGCAACAAGGGCACACTGCTGACTCATATCCAGCATCTCATCCACTGTAATCCCCAGGTCCTTTTCTGCAGAACTGCTGCTTAGCCAGTTGGTCCCCAGCCTGTAGCAATGCCTGGGATTCTTCCTTCCTAAGTGCAGGACTCTGCACTTGTCCTTGTTGAACCTCATCAGATTTCTTTTGGCCCAATCCTCCAATTTGTGTAGGTCACTCTGGACCCTATCCCTACCCCCCAGCGTATCTACCTCCCCCCCACTTTAGTGTCATCTGCGAACTTGCTAAGGGTGCAATTCATCCCATCATCCAGATCATTAATAAATCTATTCATGTTTGACTGTAATCAGTGAAATCCTGAAGAAATGTGCCTTTCATGAATGATTCAGGGAATGGAATGAGATGCAGATTGGTTAACAAGCCCACTTTAACAAGTTTAAAATATTTAACACCTCATTAATCATCCTTCTGTGATGATGACCAGACCATATTTAAAACAGTCTCTGAAAAGGGGAATAAAAACCCAAATGCCATTAAAGTTCCATCATCGTGAAGCATTTTGATTTGGGAAATTAAAGCTTGCAGTCCATTTTGCTGATGTGTTTAATTTCAAACCATCTTGCATCACAATTCCCCCTTTTCAGTTAGCTTTTATTCCTCTTGGCATATCATGGGACTCTAAAGTTGGCTGGACTAGATAAATTAGATTTTCACTTATCACAGTGAGTGATGATCCCTGTTTTCCTTTTGCCGATACTAATCTTGCCTTTCTTGGTGCTGCTTAAGCAGAGATGCATTTAATTTATGATGCCAGAGTCTAAGTGTTCACTTCTTTATTTTTGCAACTTAACGACAGCTACTCTTTTATGCACCTTTTGCAATGGACAAATAAGCGGGCCAATTA
Organism: Terrapene triunguis; assembly: GCF_002925995.2. Lineage (NCBI taxonomy): Eukaryota > Metazoa > Chordata > Testudines > Emydidae > Terrapene > Terrapene triunguis. The sequence continues at coordinate 3,761,560 of NW_020664497.1, read as the reverse complement.
CTGGCATTAATCTTATGCTAATTCACAAAGCTATGAGAGCATGGGCACCATTTTTTTTTACTGTGATCAGTTGCTGCTGCTGTTTTTTGTTTTTGAAGAATGTTGCATAACAAGCGCATTGGCCCAAATGAAAGATGTGAGTTTCGGCCATCCAGGTGAGAGCAGAATTCTTCAGCTACACTTCAGAAATAACAGTGGTATGATTCTTTTAATGACGTCATCTGCTCCCCATTCCACAAGGAAATCTTAAGTTGTCATGCAGCCAGTTCACTCCCATTGAGGTGCCTGCCAGGAAGAATATCAACACAGCTGATTGCAAAGCTAGATTGGGTTTTTTGTTATGAAATGTTTGCAAAATGAAATGCATATTAACCAAAAATGTCAACTTTTTAAAAAAGCATTTAAAGACAGGTGGGTGATGGGACTTTAAAATTTATGGGATGAGTTTGATGCTGAAGAGCTAGGTATTCTGTGAGATCGTCATACTTGGATCACTGTTGAACAACTCAGGGCTTGTCTGTATAAGTCCATACAAGTCTGGGGCTGGGTGCTAAACATTCCCTAATGTGCTTTGATTTACTCTGCTTTGAAACAGGAGTAGATCAGAGCACACTAGGGAGTTTCTAGTGTGTAGCAGCAGAGTCCGCATGGCCAGATAGTGTGTGCCATGCTAGTACAAGGTAGACTTACACCTCATTTCACTGCTCACTAACTGTTTGTATAGACAAGCCCTAACTCGTGATTTGAACCAAAACTATTCAGGGAAGAAGAGAAAGTTAAATAAGGCATTTCCCATTCAGGAAAGCATCTCTACTCAGGACAGCATTTAGGGTAAGGCATGTGCTTAAATAACATTGAAATCAGTGGGATGTGAAGCATGTGCCTAAGTTCTTTCCTGAATCAGGACCTGACACACTATGGGCATGATTCTGCAGATACTGACTACCAGCCACAGAGTTTAGCAATGAGTAGTCACATTGAATTGTATGTCACTATTCATGGTACAATCACTATGGTGCAATACTGTAAGGGGTTAAGCACTCTCTGACCTGATCCAGTGAAGCAATTAAACTCACTCTTACTTTGAAACATGAGAAGGGTCCCACTGATGTAATGTGGACTACTCACTTTTTTAAAGTTAAGCACATGCTCAGGGGCTTTGCTGGGTCAGGCCAGAGTGCTCGGTGCCTGCAGCATTAAGCTCTATACCCAGTAATTATCATATGTAGGTGTGATGCTGGCAGACTAGGTGCTAGCTCATGCCAAGGCTCCAGGCCTCACTGAACACTTACAAAGGCACAGTTGGAAACCAGTCTTGTTTACCTGTGTGTTAGCGTCATCAAAATAGACATTAGATGTTAAGTTGATCAGAGTATGTTTAGTGTTTAGACTTTATAAAATGTTTGTAGGATGCTGCATGTATTGATCTCAGTTATTATCTCTCTGTAGCCAACGGTATAAAGTTATAGTGAGTGTTTGCATTATAAACCTCTGTAATTGTGTAACTCAAACAGGAAAAGAAGCATTGATTGAGGTGTAATGCTTGTCCAGCACCCAAGATAACCCACTGAAGGCAAATGACGTATTTGTGCAGCATTAAAGGACAGAGACTTTGTTGATTGCATTCCTAAATCCCTCCAGGAAGGAGAGACCTGCACATGAACTCATTCCATTAGTTTTGGACTCCAGAGTGGAGGGGATAAAAATCACTGACAAGGAGAAACACAATCTCTTTCATGCTGCCTGAACTCTGAGGGGCAAGGATTCCTAAACATAAGAATAGAGATCCCCATGTTGCTTGGCATGGGTTAGCCCTGAAAGACATTCCGTGCTGACAGATTATACATCTGTTACCTTTTGAAACCATCTGGAAAAAGGCATAAACAGTGAGGTGGCAAAATTTGCAGATGATACAAAACTACTCAAGATAGTTAAGTCCCAGGCAGACTGTGAAGAGCTACAAAAAGCTCTCTCAAAACTGGGTGACTGGGCAACAAAATGGCAGATGAAATTTAATATTGATAAATGCAAAATAATGCACATTGGAAAACATAATCCTAACTATACATATACAATGATGGGGTCTACATTAGCTGTTACCACTCAAGAAAGAGATCTTGGAGTCATTGTGGATAGTTCTCTGAAATCATCCACTCAAAGTACAGCGGCAGTCAAAAAAATGAACAGAATGTTGGGAATCATCAAGAAAGGTATAGATAATAAGACAGAAAATATCATATTGCCTCTATATAAATCCATGGTATGCCCACACCTTGAATACTGCGTACATATGTGGTCACCCCATCTCAAAAAAGAGATATTGGAATGGAAAAGGTTCAGAAAAGGGCAACAAAAATGATTAGGGGTATAGAACGGCTTCCGTATGAGGAGTGATTAATAAGACTGGGAAAAGAGGCGACTATGGGGGGATACGATAGAGGTCTATAAAATTGTGAGTGGTATAGAGAAAGTAAATAAGGAAGTGTTATTTACTCCTTCTCATAATATAAAAAGAAGGGGCCAAATAAAATTAATAGGTAGCAAGTTTAAAAACAAACACAAGAAAGTATTTTTTCATGCAACGCACTGTCAAACTCTGGAACTCCTTGCCAGAGGGTGTTGTGAAGGCCAATACTATAATGGGGTTCAAAAGGGAGCTAGATAGATTCATGGAAGATAGGTCCATCAATGGCTATTAGCCAGGATGGGCAGGAATGGTGTCCCTAGTCTCTGTTTGCTAGAAACTGGGATTGGGTTACAGGGCATGGATTACTTGATGATAACCTGTCTGTTCATTCCCTTTTGGGCCACCTGCCATTGGCCACTGTCAGAGGACAGGATACTGGACTTGATGGACCTTTGGTATGACCCAGTATGACCGTTCTAATATTATGTTCAAAGACAGAACTCACTTGTTATGTTGCCTGCTTTAATCTGTAAATAACTCTTATTCCTTTTTCCTAACTAATAAACCTTTAGTTAGTTTTATTACAGGATTGGCTACCAGCGTTGTCTTTGGTGTGAGATCTAAGGTACAAATTGATCTGTGGTAAGTGCCTGGTCTCTTGGGACTGGTAGCAATCTGAATATTTTGTGATTTTTGGAGTACGTGACCATTTATCACTAAGTCTAGTTTGCCTGGGTGGCAAGATAAACTGGAGTTTAACCATCTAAGGGGATCGTTTATGACTCCATTATAAGACTAAACTGTGACTTTCAAAGTACTACATTTGTTACTGGGTTGGTGAAACATACAGCCAGTGTGGGGTGTCTGCTCTATTTTTTGACCATCTGCCCTGAGGTTGGCACTCTGAGTCGTGAGCCACTCCAGACAGTGAGACAGTAGGATTCTGGCATATGACAAGTAACTTATTGCTGGGGCCAGGGATCAAATTTATCCATGATGTAACTCTGTTGAACTCAGTGGGTTCACCAGGGATGATTTCGGTGTGCTCTCTTTTAATCACAGTAATTTAGTAATACCTACCTAATAGTTCTGATCAATAACTCTGAGCACAAAGAGAAGAAAATCTTAGTGCTTTTTTTGTTCTTTAAGGAAGACTTTTTTCATCCAACTGCCTTTTTAGCTGTGACAAAAGTTAGTGAGCTGTCTAGTTTCTGCTGGGCAACACTGAGGGTATCCCTATCCTGTATTTGGGAAAGTTTTTGATATTTCATCATTAGAAAAGTAAAAGTAAATTTTCCTCATTTAGCCCAATAATGGTTGTGCTAACTGGTTATCTTTATTTAGGATATTTGCCAAGAAGTAGCATCTAGGTCTGATATTTTCCACAGGCAAGTAGATTTACAGGACACATTTGAGCCACTAATGAAAAGAATAACTTGCATTTCATATAGCTCCTTACATGCTGAAGGACTCCCAGTATACAAGGATAACTATCACCAGTGATATGTAGCCACTTCTTGGGTGAAAAACAGCAGGCTAGATTCTCAGCTGCTGTAAATCTGAGGATTTAAAGCTCATGATTTGGCCTTATAATATGGAACAGACTGCCTCGGGAGGTTGTAGAAGCTCCTTCACTGGAGGTTTTCAAAAGGAGGTTGGACAGCCATCTGTCTTGGATAGTTTATACACAACAAATCCTGCATCTTGGCCCTTGTGGTCCCTTCTAACCCTGTGATTCTAGCAACTGGAAACAGTTCATAGGAACATTACCCCACCATTTAGAACATGAAGCAAAGTACTGTCTCCAGTGAAACTTGAGGGGAATATAGGTAGGCAAAATATAATAACCTTGCTCTCTTAGCTAAATCCCAATGCAAGTAAATTCCTAAAAAAGGTGCCATAGGATCTTTCATAATCAAAAATGGTCATGAGATATAAAACTGAGATCCTCTTTACGGAAGGGCAGGACCTCAGTGCACCATAACACCATGCTGGAGCACCGACTTTGTTGACACAGAGACTGTCTGCACTAGAGAATTTATACTACGTGTAATTAAAACAGTAGGCCATGTGTAACTGGCACACTCTGGCACATCTGCATAAGCAATCCTGCTTCACTTGTTTTTATCCCCTCATACACACACCACAGGATAATACAATAATGAAAGCACACTGCTCCCTTTGTGACCATGGTGGGAGGAGCAATGGTAACTTGAGCTACTTTGCAAGTGCTTCTCATCTGCGCTAGCACTATAACATTAGAAACTGGCCTGAGCTAAGAATGAATATTATTTAGACTTGGTTGCAGCAGGGCTAACATCATCATTGCAAAACAGTTTTACAGTATAGCAAGTTTGCCTCTTGGGTTGCTAGCATGATTTAGTACACACATTTTCCAGTAGAGAGGAGGCCAGAGCAAATATAGCTACCTACTGAATTACCAGCATAATTTGTTGCAGCACATGGGTGTTTCTTGGCTATTTGCAACCAAGTACTACTTAAATATTGACTCAGCACCTTCCTGGTTAGCTTGTAAGTTATGGAGGGATCACAGCAGAAGGTGCTGTTTTTACCATCAATCAGCCAGTGACATATGGGTAGTGTGGATTATTACAGCTGCTTGTAGCTTCCACCTCTGACAAACAAAACAAAGCTTCTTCCATGCTTGAAAAGGGTGGTTTTTGTTTGTTGATTTGTTTTTTAAAGTAACTTTATCACCAGGCAAGATTTTCCCCAGCACACAGAGTTCTGCTCTGGATTCTATTGTTTTCTTAGCTACTTTGATCTCTTTCCAAACAGCATCAACAACAAACAAATCCCCTCCCAAAAGATCCCTGGGTGATACAAGAGGGCTGTTGGGGGAATCTGTTTGTCCTTTGCACATGGAGCTGTTTGGGGTGTTAAATGGAGATAATACTTACATCCCGTGGCTATCTTGCTCAGTAGAAGGCTGGCAGTGGATTTATTGGTCTTATTGAATGTCCAGGACCCAGGTGGGCACAAGTCTGTTTGTGGCTAAAGGCCCCTCTCCCAGCCTTGCAGGAGGGACCACTGGACCCGGTTCCAACTAAACATGGGGTACAACTAAAAAATAACAGGGCAAGGAATGGAGGTCACAGGTTCAGAACTAGGGATCCAGAGGGGGACACCGAGCAGAGAACCCCGGACAGCGCCCACTGCTCCTTAAAACAGTCTAGGGAGACAGTGGATGCTGACCAGAGGAACTCTGCCTGGATGCATGAGACCAGGGAGGAACGGAAATAGGCCCCACAGTCGCAGAGGTTGACAAGGAGGTCTCACGACTTTGTGGGGCCACAGACAGGGTGTGAATATATGAAGAGATGTGGGAAAAGTGCAGTCAGAACCTCAACAGGAGGTTCTGGAGGAGCAGAAAAAGGGGCTGAAATCTGGCGCATTTGAGATAGGCATGCACCAGGGTCTCCCTCACCCCAAAAAGGAGCAAGCATCGGGGATGGGAGTGGACCGAGTCAAGTACACACCCGTGCTCATGGCTCCACGAAGGAGCCGTTAACCGATATCCCCGGCGGGCTGTGGGACCAAGGTGGAATAGAGGCTGGCCCACCGGGGTTCCTCACCCTCTACAGATGGTAGATAGTCCCACCACTTGGTAGCAGGGCAGGACACAAGGATGAGGCAGTAAAGCATATGGAGCACGAGCTTGTAAAGTTGTTCCCTTGGCGTGGTTTGGAAGTGAACTGGCTGCAGGAGACACAGCTGGCTCAGGTTATGGAAGGGAGAGGTCTGGGGGGCTCATGGAACAGGGGCCCAGTGAAAAGTCCGGAAGGCCTGGGGTGAGGGGTGGACCCACTCAAGGAAAACCCGAGAGCATTGTGTCTGACAGAGTAGGTGGGAGGGAAAGACAGTTCATTGCAGTCTCTGCAATGAGAGGGGTGGGGTTAGAAATGAATAGATACTCTATTATTAACATAGTAAATGTATTATAAAGTGTAGTGTCAAGTTGGCTGGAGTAGCTCATGAGTGTGAGTGCCAACCTCAGGCAGCTTGTCAAGAAGCAGGACATAAACCCCAAGTTGTCAGAGTTCACCAACCAAATAATGAGTGTGAACTTCTCAAGCACTATAGCAGCCTAACCATGGACTCATAGACAGTCCTCTTGGGTACTCCCATCTATCTTGCCACCCAGGCAAATTTGCCTTTGTGATAGATGGTCCTGTACCTCAAGAATCACGACCATATTCAAGTTACTCCCTGTCTCAAAGGGCCAGTCACTTACCCCAGGTCAATTGCACCTCATATCCCACACCAAAGACAAGATTTGTAGCCAATCCTGTAATAAACTAACTAAAGATTTATTAACTAAAAATAGAAATGAGTTATTTACCAGGTTAAAACTGGTAAACATACCCACAAAAATGAGTTGAAAACTTAGGTTCCAAAATGTAATAAAAGCTGCTTGATATGCAAGCTTTCTGTGCCCTTTAAAGCTAAGCAGATTGGGGATACCTTGCTTATGCTTGCAAATATTATCCTCTCCAAATTCCAAGCAGCATAGTGATAACAATGTCTTCTCAATAGGGATTTTTATTGCCTTCACCCAGCATTCAAGCTGTGATGGGATGAGTGCTTGTGCATGTCCCCTCTTTGTGGGCATGAGGGAAGCAATCAACTAAGTCTTTTGTTCACTGATGTTCCATAATGAATTGTCTGGTGTGTATGGGCCTTCTTTTGTTGGGGAGAAGTTGATTCCTCTTGTGGTAAGGTAGTATTTCACACTTGGTAATGCTTCTCTCCTCACTGTGTGGGTTTACAGTTTTAGCAAACACTTCTATAGTTACAGAGAAAATACTTAGGCTATGTCTACACTACATCATTTATGCTTCTAGTGAAGATGCTCTAAGCCTACAAGAGAGCTCGCCCATCTGCTTAATATCTACTGTCTCCATGAGAGGCAGCAGCTGTGTTGCTGTCTACACTAGTGCTTAGGTAAATATAATTTATGGCGCTCAGGAGTGTGGATTATTCAGTATTTGAGGCTCTATCTTAGAACATGGGATAAAGATATTGTAAGTAAGATTAATACCTATGGTAAGCTTAATAGTGTCACCTGTAGTATAGAACTTTCCTTTTTTAAGGGGTTCTAGGAGTGGTCTATTTGTTGTTCCTATATGTGGTCGTTTTGGTGCTGTTATGTGCTTCAAAGGCACATCATTATTAACATCCATTATTTCAGCGGGGAGGACTTCAGTTTTGGTTCATTATGAACAACAAGCATTTAAAAATAAAGGGCTAGATCCTCAGTTGGTATGGCTCCATTGACAGTGTTGTCAGATGTTGCTAGATGTTCTGCTGCGTGTCTGTGTGCTGTCCCAGCTCTGCACAGACAGTTGGCACAGCAGAACTCGAGCGAACTGCCCAATGACCACAAGATCCGTTAAGGTACAAAGGCACCCAGCTAGGTTTATTGTCAATGAGGCACGGTCCTAGTATCCCACAGACTCTACAGGACCACTAACACCTGTATGCCCATTACCATGGACACAGCTCAGTGAATGGTGGGACTTTCCATTCTCCCCCCCCACCCCAGGTTAGCCAAGGACACTCCCTCTGAGACTCCATTTTCTACATCGATGGAAACAAGTTATGTACTGCTCCTCTGATGTAGTTATTTGACACCCTCTGACGTAGCTAGTTACCACCATCACCTTGTACATCTCTATCCATCACACTGTCATTCTGACCTTATTTTTAGGGTGGGTCAGTGTGTTCCTGTTATCTTTAGGGAATGTGTTGGTATTAAGGTGTTCTGGTGCTTCCCTTCTGGAGTGTGTTTGCGAGAGTGCTCTGTGCCTAGCATCTCTTAGGAATGTGTGATTCTGCAATATCAGCCCTGTTCTTGCCAGACTCTGTGAGCTTGCAAACTGGCAGAGTCTGACTTCTGCTCACTTTGCTTCTTTGCTTTATATCAGCAAAGCTTGATCACTACTTTAGTTCAGGCCTTACGTCTCACAACAGGCCTCTGATACAAGGCCTTATGTTTCAGGCTTTCTTTCTACTACAGACAGCCAGGGCTGGCGCTTCCATTTAGGCGACCTAGGCGGTTGCCTAGGGTGCCAAGATTTGGGGGGAGGGGGCGGCAATTCGGCGGCAGGGGGTCCTTCCGTGCTCCAGGTCTTTGGCGGCAATTCTGCTCTGGGACCCTCCGCCGAAGTGCCCCGAAGACTGGGAGCGCGGAAGGCCCCCCGCCTACGGCACCAAAAACCCTGGTGCCGCTCCTGCAGACAGCAATGGGGATGCCTTGACTTACACCACCTGAGAATCTGACCCATTAAAAGTTTTCAGACCACCTGCAAAAGTGCCTGAGTTGTTGCAGAAGGTAGAGACTTGTATCTGCTCCACTTTTCCATCCCCTGAGGATGATAATTGCTTTCAATTAGTAAATTGCTTACTTTTTTCAATCACTTTGAAATGTCAATGGACATAAACCCTTATTCAGCCAGCTGACAGAGCTCTACCACCAAGCAAACCATTCCTGAGAAACCCAAGACACCTGGCCTTGTTTATTCACACTAATACTGTTGTTTCTCCATCCTTTCTAATAAAAGCGTCATTTTTCCTTAAGTATACCTTTTTAGTGTGTTCCATAGCTCGGAACAACCAAGCAGCCCTGCTCTCTATGACTTCTTCTGATCCTCACTGAGATCTTAAAGGTCACAAATGACACACTAATACTGCTTGCTTTGAAGATTCTCCTTCGGGGGGAAAAAAAAATCAGTTCCTCAGATCTTAGTGGCAAAAATACTCCCCTACTCACAAACAATTTATAAGGTGGCAAAGGAAGTGAGTAAGAAAAGTTGCTCTGAGGTGGGAAAGCAATGTAATCCTTGGAAACAAGGTTGTTTTATATGTCCCAAAGGAAGCCCCCTCCAGTCAGCTGCTACTCCTCTTATGGGTGGCAAGCCATGCAATGACCTGTTGCTGTGAGACCAACACGTATGGAATGGCTGCAGCAGCTGTTTGCCTGACTCTCTCCTGCCTGAAAGGAGAAAAGATAGGACAGGCAGCCTTCTTAGGAACCAGATTAGATGTGTGAATAGCTCTTCTTTTTTTCAGGATATTATCGTAACAAAAATTTTATTTATGGAACGGTGGATGAATGAATAAATAACACCTGGTACTTGTATATCACCTTTCAACCAAGGATCAGATGGTTAAATTATGACAGAAGTGACAAAACTATGACTAAGACAACTTCAGCCCAGATCTTGCAGACATTTCTGCTTACCTTTTATCCATGTGAGTAGTACCACTGAGCATTTACTGGGCCTGCTCTCAGGTATAAAATTAAGCATGCTTGTGTTTGTAGGATTGGACGCTTATCAAAGCCCACACAGCAAATCAGTGCTAAACTCAGGAGCTGAAGCAGGAAGTCCAGTATCCCAATCCCACATTCTAACCAGGAATCACAATTAAATTGATATACATTGAGTAAATCCATTTACTTAGATGGAGTTACTATCAAATTTCATCAGTGTGACTAAGATCAGAATCTGGCTTTTCTGACTTTCTACATGTTCCCTACTCTCAACACAATAAACTTTTCATGGCAGGGACCACCGCTACCTGTATGGTAGTACAGTGTGGCCCAATGGAGCTCTAAACCTGACTGAGGCCTCCAGCTGATACCATAATAGGATAATCCGAAGGGCATTTCACATCGCATATTGAGCTCTTTTAGTTTATCTAGCTAAGTCCATTTAAACAAATCATCTGATTTTTTTCTCCTTGTGGCAGTATAATATCCGGCAATGCACTGTATTTTACTGTTGGTTTGAACTGGAGCCAAACATGCAGCACATACTTAGTCTCTAGGACTCCAGCACTATGAGGCTGGGCTGGAGGATGGCTTTGGTTTCTGACACTCCTGTGCAAACAAATAACTTCACATTTTCCTTCATCTAGTATAGTGTGCTAAAAGTAGCAAAGGCTTAACATGTAATGAGCCCTGTGATCTAAAGCAATTTATTACTGCACCATTTGTGACTCAGTGGACAGTATCTGAATTTCCATTGAAAAGAAAAGTGGTTATTTTCAATACAATGCTTTGAAGAAATGAGTGGAGCAAATTAATACTAAAACTCCATGGCACTGCCAAAATACAAATAAATGATGAAAATGGTCCCCTTTTTGTGGTGCAAACTGGCCTACTCAAGATAGTTCTGAGATACAGAAGCGTAGCAGCACTGTCTTCTCAAGATTTCTCAGCATGTGTTCTGACACTATGTATGGCTCATTCTCTTAGGCAACCTCTCCCTTCCACTCACCTGATGAAAAAATTTGCACGTAACCCCACAAAGGGAACCTTGCAGTGTTTTCTCCCTTAGCCATCTCCTTCAGGTTTTAGCACATGAACGGACAATAACAAACTGCAAACACTGAAATTTGCTGGCAGGAAAGGTATTGAAAACTAACTACTGAGAATAATCCACAGGCATCAGAAGATGATCATGACTAGTAACAAATACTTAGCATGAGGACAGTCAATCTGACTTGTTCTGGGATCCTGTTCGATTTCTCACACAAACTACGGTAAGCCCAAGTTGGGTTGGATGAGAGACCTCCAAGTTGCTAAACTAATATCTCAGCATGGGAACTCTGTATCTGCAGTGGGGATGGGCAGAGTATGGACATGGAAACTCTGAGTTTTAGAGAACACCATCACTCCGTTTATCATCCCAACTCTAACATCTCTCCATTCACTTGTATATATGTATAGTTTTTAATTAATAGGCTGTGGATTGTTCTGGTTATGTCATGTATCCTGCTGTGATTAAAATTGCCTAGATATACAATGAATTGCTTTTATTTTCAGATTTATAAGCTATATCTTTCTACAAAGTTCAGAGTGTACGAACATATCCTAAAAACACACAATCTCATCCAAAAATCACTTCCCTTCTCCATTCCACCCCACTCCAAACAGAACAAAAACAGATCAGTAGAAAAGTTAAAGACTATCCCCCAAGTATTTCTCCTCATGTGCCATGTCAGAACATGTTGATCAGATGTAACAGATTTGTGTTCCATTTAAATGGCTATCACAAGTTTTAGTGAGTTTAGCACTTGGGACAGGTGGTTGTACATTCATTTTAGGCTGTGATTTTTCAAAAGGGTCCGTGTTGACCTAACTCTGCTCCTTCTAGATGGGATTTTTACAATTAATTTAAATGGGAGCAGAACTAGGCCAACATGGAGTCCTTTTGAAAATTCCATCCTTAAGCGTTGGAGAAGCACAGTCCCCTAAAGGAAATTATGAAAAGCCTAATTTAAACGGAAAAATCCAATGTAAACACTTAAAAAGAAATCACTGGATTTTACTTACCCTGTTATGCTATTACCCATGCACATTTGCTAGTATTAAAATTCTAGAATAACCCATATTTGGTATGGGTCCATTTTAGTGATGTAGGATGAACTGCTGAATGAATTGTGACAAAGTGCTTGTTGAAATGTTTATATTGCCCCCAAAGGAAATAACACTTGTTTCATTACAACAGAAATTGCTGGGATGTCCCTTGTCTGCTTTTCCTATTGGAATGGTCTCCTGTTGTATGAGTGAGCAATTATATTGATGTCTGTGGGCTCAATTCGCTTCTGCGTCAAAGCTTGCTCTACACAATGGAGAGGGGAGTGCCATCAGGAAACTGAAGACTAGAAAACATGGTCTCTTTGTCAGTCATGCCATACTGGTACTATATTCTGTTCAGGATGCGAAACCTATAAAAGCAGTGAAGTGATTAGAGCAGGTTTAATGAATTCTGCTGATCCTACAATAGAACAAATGACTTATCTTTGGGATTAAAGCGGTGCCACCAGTGGGGATGCACATGGTATGAAAACAATTGCACAGCTTGCAGATATACAACTTGTAGCATGCAATTGGTAGAGGTGTCACATGACACAGCAAGTGTTCAGTATAAACATCAAGATCTAGCTATTGTAGGTGCTTCTGTGTTCCTCATTACTGTAGTATCAGAGCACTCACAAATTTTCATGTATTTATCCTCTCGATAACCCCGGTAGGTAAGAAAGTGCTGTTATCCCCATTATATAGATGGGGAAGTGAGTCACAAAGAGAGTAAATGACTTGCCTGGTCACACAGGAAGTGTGTGAAGGAAGAAGAAATTGAACCAATGTCCTAATGACTGGACTATACTTACTCTCTAATGATTTTTTTTCCTTTTCCTTTTTCTTTTTTTTTTAAGAAAAGAGAGGAAGAAGAGAGGCAGAGAGGTGAAGAACAGATACGACAGCAGGAGGAACTTAGAGCAAAAGAGTTGTACTTGAGCCTCAAGCAAGCTCAACAGCACAGCCAACACAATGAACATGAGGACCAGGAGTGGAAAGAACAGTGTGAGTAAACTTAATCGATGAATGAATGTGAAATATGCACAAATCTTACCTAAGCATGTGCAAAGTACCATGTGGAACCATAGAACCCACAAGAAACAGTCATGTGGGTGGGGAAACTGCTCTTTAAACAACCATGGAAAGAAGCATTTCTTTCTAGACAAACTTGTCTTTTATGAGGTAGATTCTACATCCAGCTTTACAAAATGCTCCAAGTAAAAAAATGCATTTGTGATTTTTTTACCTTGCACAGTATAAAATTGCACACAATTTTGCTGCAAGCAGCCAGTTTGACCTTATGTTGCAAATTTCAGTCACTTTGCCAATTTCATATTTCTTTCTGCATAAGGTTGCATCATCATTCATTTTCTGCAGTGGAAGCTACATCGTGCAGACAGCACCATAGAAAACACTTTGAATTTTTTTGTAAAGTCTGATGAAAAAAAATTCTGGCCATCTGTATTTGAACATCTTATACTAGAGGATTCAGCTTTGAATAGACAAAAGTTGTTGTCTGGGTATTTATTCTAATATGGCTCTTTTAAGAATTCCTTACAAGCTGGTAGGGCAAAACGCTGATGTCCTTACTCTAGCAAATTTCCATTGACTTCAAAGGATTGTTTTAAATCGCAGTTTTGAGCATGATCTAGAATAGATCTTTATGATGTTGCTATCATAGCAGCATTTTTCAGCTTGGTTCCTAGCCACACTGAAATCTTTTATAAATATCATCAGTGTGACTGACAAAAATTTAGAAACACAAGAGTAGCTTGTGTTCAGCTATAGCCATGTAGAGGGCACATCCCATATGTGACTGTACATACTGTATATAAGGTTCCCAGTAGTTTTGTATAAGGGTGGTCTTAACAGATTACAGGGAATAAAATATGGTTAGCTGTCTCTTTTATATAGTGATAACTCTGAGATATACTGTATGTTCCCCTTTAAATGTGTGACCTTCCTGTTAATGAGAAAAATTACACATTTGTATTGAGGGAAGAATGTACTTTAAACCCGCTCACCTACATTGATTTGATTACTTAACAGAAAAAGAGGAAGAAATATTTAGAAGGTTTTAACTTGAACAGCGACATTGAGCTAATTGTGTATAACACAAAGATTAATAAAGTAAGCACTTAAAGTGACATTTATCTGGGTCAAAGATAAGTGTGTGTTGTATGAGATAATTCGGTAACTCATGAAGTAGGGAAAGCAAAGCTACAGAGGTAGTGTGCTGTAGTATTGCTAATTTATATATGTTAAGAGTAAAGGAAAACCAACAACAGTAAAAGAAATACCTCAAAATATGTGAAGAATGTTTCTGTTTTTTTTTTTTTTGTAGTTTTATTCATTCATTGCAGGAGTTCTTGGAGACTGATTACCAAAGTCCTGTTTCCTGCCATTCATATGAGACTAAGTCATTAAGTACAAAATTAATTTTATATTTAAGAGACACTGCTGGCATTATCCAATATGGTAGCTGGCTGCCATCTATTTTGACAGAATAAATACTCTATAGGTTAAATTTTCAATGAAAAAATGATAATTCCCTGTGAAATTATTTAAATCCAGGATTCTGTTCATTTGAAAAGGTAAAAGATATCCTTTTGTACTCCAGGCCTCAAAGGGATTTGGTGAGGAGTGGGGAGAGAGCATTTCACTTTTGAAATGAACAGGACTATTCCAGTTTACACCAGCTGACAGTCTAGGGTTGCCAACTTTCTAACTGCAGAAAACCAAACACCCTTGCCCTGCCCCTTCTCCAAGGTCCCGCCCCCACTCCATCCCCACTCCCTTCCTCACTGTCCCCCACCCTCGCCCACTTGCTCATTTTCACTGGGCTGGGGCAGGGGGTTGGGGGTGCAGGAGGGGGCTCCAGGCTGGGGCCCAGAGGTTCAGAGTGTGGGGCGGGCTCTGGGCTGGGGCAGGAGTGTGGGGTGTGGGAGAGGGGAGGGCTCTAGCTGGGGGTGTGTGGGCTCTGGGGTGGGGCCAGGGATAAGGGGTTTTGGGTGCAGGAGGGGGCTCTGGGCTGGGGCCAAGGAGTTTGGAGTATGGGAGGGGGTTCTGAGTTGGGGCAGGGGGTTGGGACATGGAAGGGGGTGCGGGCTCCGGGCGACACGGACCTCAGGAAGCTCCCAGGAAGCGGCAACATGTCCCTCTGGCTCCACCCTTTGCCAGGGGACTCCACATGCCCCACCCCTGCCTGCAGGCTCTGCCACCCCTGCAGCTCCCATTGGCTATGATTCCCAGCCAATGGGAGCTGCAGAGCCAGGGCTCGGGGTGGTGCCTGTGGCCAGGGGCAGCATGCGGAGCCACCCCGACCCCTAGTAGCCGGCTGGACATGCCCGCCGCTTCCTGGGAGCTGCACGGAGCCGGGCTCGGAGCCTGCCTGCCCTGCTGGTGCTGTGGCCAACCACATTTTTAGTGGCCTGGTCAATGGGGCTGACTGGAGTCGCCAGGGTCCCTTTTCGACCTGGGGTTCTGGTTGAAAACCGGATGCCTGGCAATCCTACGACAGTCTGGCCTAGAGGATGGTATTTCAGCAGCCCACTCGGATGGTGGATACAGAAACAGAGGAAATTTGTAAGACTGGTGTCAAAAGAAAAATATTGCATATGGAAATTGGCAACATAACAAAATACTACAAATTTTACTGTGTTTAATTTGTTCTGTTTTTAAAATAATAAAATAAATGATTAATGCTGCAGTATAGGGACTGTGGTAGGAGAAGAGGGAAAATGAGCAACGGGGAAAAAAGGAAGCAGTTTTCAGCCAGGGTTTCCAAAATGGTTTTGAACACAGGTTTTCCTAGTCTGCACTTAGATTGTGGCCAATCAACACCGCTTTGATTGCATCATTTTCTGATGCACATTGTCTGCAAGAGTTTATTTTTGTAGCACAGTAGAGTCTTTGGAGGGAGTCTAAATTAGTGTAACTTGCATTGTCTTCTCTTATCCTGAAACTGTATGATCACGAACTTGGATGCCATCTAGTCCTCCATAGACTCTCTTCAACTTACTTAGCATCACGGCCACATGCCAATGAGTAACTTACACCCATACCTGTCACTTAAGTTCTAAGTTTGTCCCTCTGGGCTTGATTTACCTCACACACCAGTTTCATGTTGGTGTAAGTCCATTAAGGTCAATGAGGTGACTCCTTCTTTACACTGGTGTTGTTGATAGGAAAATCAGGTCCACTGAGTCTAAACAGGTCTAAGTGTACCGGTGTGAATATTGTGGCTGTGGCAGAATTTTAGCAAGGGGGAATGTAAGGGGACTGTTGCCCCCTTACTAACATTCAGTGGGGGTGTTTTGGTTGGCTAGCTCCCAGCACTAAAAGGGGAAGGGTCGATGGCAAATCAGGAGCCTGAGACTGACAGTCCCCAGGAACAATGGGGAGAGGCCAATGCTCCAGATCAGCCTGATTGACAGAGTGGGCAGGCTAATCAGGGAGTCAGGAGGCCAGGGGGGTCCCGTCCTCTGTGTGCACTGGAATGGCCTGAGTCAGATAGAGTGGGCCCGAGCTAAGTTGCTGGAAGCAGAGCTGCAGCCCCAAAGCCAGAGCACAGCCCAGAGAGAGCAGAGCTGCAGCAACCAGAGCCAGAGGGGCTAGACAAGCAGCCAGGAAGCAGGTCAGAGCTGGGAGCAGAGTCACAGAAGCAGCCTGCAGAGCCGACCTGTCCTGGGGGCAGAGCTGTAGCAACCAGAGCCAGAGAGGCCAGAGAAGCAGCCCAGGGAGCTGAAGGCAGAGCAGCAGCAGCAGCCATGCTGAGGCAGAGTGGAGCTGGAGCTGGGGCTGGAGCAGTCCGGAGCTGGGTGCGGTGGGCCTAGCGCAGGGAGATGCCTCAGCCAAGAGGCCTTGCAGGCCAGACTTGGAGGGGGATCATAACCCCGACCGGGCAGGGGCGACGCTGGGAAAAAGGGTCCTGCCACCTAGAGCCTG